>NC_133502.1:196641212-196944242 GCF_049354715.1 Callithrix jacchus
TCTAACCCCTGGCCTCAAGTGATCGGCCCACCTTGGCCTCCCAAAGTGCTGGGATTACAGGCCGAGCCACCACACTCGGCCGAAAGGTTTGTATGAAGGACATGCAGGAGGGAATGTGTTCAAATGCACCTGTTAGAGAGAACAGTGTTCGCTCTGCAAATACTGATATGATCTCCACTCTGGGATGAATTTGGGGCCAAGCTATGGGAATAAAGAGGAAATGACAAGGTCTCTGCCCTTAAGGGGTTCCTAGTCTTAGAAGCAGCCTATAACAAGGCAGAGTGATAAACTCCTTATTGAAGGGATATTTGGATTAAAGAGGAGGCCCTTAGTTTTGCTTTGAGAGAGGAGCTGGTAGCTTTGGCTGTCTCTTTAAAGCTGGAAATGAATTGCTGGTTAGATAAGGTACATGTATGTAGACAGTCCAGGAGGAGGCACCAGTGCATAAAAGGGCAGAGGCACATGGAGACAGAAAGCATATTCAGTTTGGTGTGGTATTGCTGGAGTATAAGGTATCCAGGGGTATAGAGGAGAGAGAGGATAGTGCCAGTAAATGGAGACTGGAGCCAGGCGTGGTGGTTCACACCTTTAATCCCAGGCCAAGGAGAGTGGATCACGAGGTCAGGAGTTCAAGACCAGCCTGGCCAAGATGGTGAAACCGTTTTTCTACTAAAAGTATACAAATTAAAAATTTAGCCAGGTGCAGTGGCAGGGCCTGTAATCCTAGCTACTCGGGTGGCTGAGGCAGGAGAATCACTTGAACCAAGGCAGCAGAGGTTGCAGTGAGCTGAGATTGTGCCACTGCACTCCAGCCTGAGTGACAGAGTGAGATGCTGTTAAAAAAAAAAATGGAGGCTGGAGACAGCTTATGAATGATTTAGTGAGCTTGGCTGAGGAGCTTCAATTTTATGCCAAAGCCATAGGGAGCCACAGAACGCTATTGAGCAGAGGAAGGTGTGGTCAGAAGGACTCATAAAAATTGGCAGGATTCCAGGTGCAATGGCTCACACCTGTGATCCCAGCACTTTGGGAGACCAAGACAGGAGGATTGCTTGAGCCCAGGAGTTTGAGACCAGCCTGGCAAACATAGCAAGACCCCATCTCAAATCTCAAAAAAAGGGGGGCATGGGGAGCAAGTCCTCAGCTAAATCACAGGAGCCCTGATGTGTAGACTATCAGGCTCTACCCACAGCATCAGCGTTTCCCTTAAACACAGCATCCTCTCTCCAAATAGGTAGGCACCCCCTCCGTCTACTGCCCCCCCCCCCCACCGTCTAGATCCCTAGGATAATCATTTGGTTCTTTTCACCCAGTTTCCCTCCATTGGGAGCCTTGGATACATCTCAGTTAACACCTGAGGCTTGAGACCCTCCTGATACAACACAGAAGACTCCTGAAAGCCATATCTAGGATTCAAAGCCTGCCAGTGCCACTTACCTTGCTGCAGATCTGGGGCAAGCCACCTGCCCTGCGTAGAGTCTTTCTTGCCTAATAGAGGGGCGAGATTGAGCTGATGTAAAGAACACTGGACCATGGCTTTGAAAGGAGTCATTACATTGAAAACTCTAAGACAAAGATCTCAAACTATAACATCCGCCCTGACTCTCTCCTTTCACTCACTGGTCTCAGCTATTGGAAGATTTTAGTTTCTGAGCACATGATGCTATAAGACCTTTTGGAACAGGTAGGCAGATAAGGTGTGGGGTTGATCTAATGACACCTGGTTTTTTTTTTTCAGAGTCAATTTCTAATTAATTCCCATGGAATGTTTCCATTGGAAACAAACTAATCTGGAGACAGAAGCAATTCCAACAACCAAGATATATAATTGCGATAATCGCTGTGCACAAATAACATCTGTGAGCAGCAGCTGCTAACACCTGCCTCCAAGGAGAAAGTGGGAATGACGTCTGCTCCAGGGCAGTGGTTGCTTTTTTCCTCCCCCTGTTTGATTCATGCTTCTGACCTTTGTCTCTTCCACAGAGGAAATACATTATTTGCTTTCTGTTAAATAGAGAAGGATTTGCACTGAATGCTTTAGTCATTTACTTAATTCATGCTGGGGGCTGTATTCATCCCTTCCCGCTGAGAACAAAGCTGCCACCAAGTCACAGTACCCTCTACATGGCTCTAAAATGCACCCCCCACATTTCTCTCTGCCTGTATTATAGTCCACCTGAATCTCTTGTGCTTGGATTTCTCTCAAGTTGGCTGGCCTCTGGTCTTGTCTGAGCAATCTTTGTGCCATTTGATCTTTGGAGAGAGTATTTTAAAATTTAAATGCAAAGTTCATTCTTTGTTTTGTCAAGATCCATCAACAGTTTCCCATTGCCCTCAGCCTAAAGTCTAGGTTTCTTACCTTGACCTACAGGGGGGTACCTACCCTCCTGTCACCCCTCACTCGAAGCTTAGAATGGCTTGGTGGCCTCTCCACCTGCCCTCACCTCTTCACCTTTGCTCAAGCGACGCCCTTGGCTGGGTTCTTGCTTCTTCCCCTATCCGTCTTCGCCTGATAAGCATCAGAGCATTCTGTGAACTTGACTTTGGGTGTCCTCCCTTGGAGCCCTCTGGGACCTCCATGGACAGGGTGAGAGTGCTGCCTCTCCTTCCTCACAATCTGTTGGGCCCAGCCCTTGGTTAGGACTTGTCACTCTTCTGTAATTATCCCTTTGTTTCTGTCATTTTCTTTCAAACTCCTTAAAGGCAGGGACTGCAGTGAGCAAACATACTAAAAAACTTAGCCAAAGTTACCAAGGTAATTAATAAAAATCTCAGCCCGGGTTTGAACTGAGGGAATCCGACTCAAGCACCCGCCACCTCCACACCACCAATGTACCTCCTGTTGGTCTTCTGCTGTCTTGGGGCTGTCCCGTCCTTTCTTTTTTTGACTTTTGTTTTTGTTTTCGTTTTCGTTTTGAGGCAAGGTCTTGCTCCATCACCCAGACTGGAGCGCAGTGGTGCAATCGCAGCCTACTGCAGCCTCAACCTCAGGCAGAATATAGGCATGCACCACCACACCTGGCGAATTCTTCTGTGTTTTTGTTAGAGGCAAGGTTTCTTTATGTTTCCCAGGCTGGTCTCGAACTCCTGGGCTCAAGTGATCCACCCACCTCGGCCTCCCAAAGTGCTAGGACTACAGACCTGAGACACTGTGCCCGGCCACATCCTTCCTGGACACCCTGAGTGCTCCTGTATGTCCTTCCACTTCTGGATTCTGGCTCAGCTCCAGGGTTTTCTCAGATGGGGCCACAAGGCCTCATGCAACTCATACACCATGAGCTCCCAGTGGTGGTTTGTTAACAACCTGAGGCTCTCCATTAGTGCCCAGAAGACGAATAACCCCGGATTCATGCTCAGTGCCCTTAATTGGGACATTTGTCACCGTGTGTCACCCATGCTTCCATGAGACATTGGAAATAATGAATAAGCACTGGGAAGATGACCCCGATGGGAGTCTTTTGTGTGTGGGCACCTGGAGAACTATGGAACAGGTGGCTTCCCTTGATGTTTTATTTGAAGAGCCTTTTTTTAAAAAGATTACTTTGGAGTGAATTGATTCAATATCAACATAACCTCCCGTTGGAGAAGATAAAGATAGAATTGTAATTGGTTAAAAACATGGTTATCACGGGCCTCTTCACCCCACATATATTGATACATTCAATGCTATGATGAATGAAGTGGGAAGAGGCTGCTTTCATTATAGGCAGGAAGGCGGGCATATCTCCCCAAAAGGACCTGTTACCATTTAGCCGTGGAGGGCCTGTCAAGGTCGTGACAACTATCCTACAACAATGATATTGACGGGGTACATTGATTCCTTACACTCTCCCAGTCATGGTGCCAAATACATCAACATCATGACCTGATTGTATCCCCCCAACGCACTTGAGTGCAGTGAATTCTGCAACTGCAGGAGCCTTTTCTGTTTTGAACCAGTGTGTAGGAATGTGGCAGTATACAGCAAGTGCTCAATGAATGAGTAAGGAGATACTGGACGGTGGTGGCCAGACTCCAGAGGAGATAGCTAGTATTATGCCCTTTCTTGTTTTGTTTTGTTTTGTTTTGAGACAGGGTTTTCTTGCTCTGTCACTGAGGCTAGAATACAGTGGCTCAATCATAACTCACTGCAGCCTCAACTTTTCAGGCTCAAGCAGTCCTCCTGCCTCAGCCTCCCAAGTAGCTGGCAGTACTGGCATGTGCCACCATCAACAGTTAATTTTTTTTTTCTTTTCTTTTTGGTAGAGATGAGGTTTCACCATGTTGCCCAGGCTGATCTCAAACTCCTGGGCTCAAGCGATCCTTCAACCTCAGCCTGGTAAGGTGCTGGGATTACAGGCATAAGCCAACACACCTACTCCATGCCCATTTTATATAGGAAGCGGCTCTACATAGAAGAAAATCGCTCAAAGTCACAGAGATGGGTGGAACTTGGATTTAAAAAAATTATTTTGAAAGTATTTGAAACTTACAGAGAAGTTGCAAGGATAGTTCAAAGGGCTCATGTGAGTTTTTCACCCAGATTCACCAACTTTTAATATTTTTTCACATTTGTGATCTGGTTCTCTCTCTAAATTATATTTTCTGAATTATCTGAAAGCAAGTTAAAGACATGGTGCCCTTGTATCCTAATCAAAATCACAAAATTTAATATTAATAAAAACACTTTATTTTCTAATCCAGGAGCTGGCAAACTAGGGCCCAAGTCCAGCCAATCGCATATTTCTTTGTGGTTGTTTTTGTTTGTTTATTTCATCATAGCTGGTGAGAAAAGAATGTTTTTGTTTTTAAATGGTTACATTTAAGGTGGTTATATAAATACCCACATCTATTCTTGATTTTTGCTTCTTGACCTACCAAGCCTAAAATAATTATTATCTGACCCCTGATTTTATCTTCTGTCTATTTAAATTTTGCCAATTGCCCCCTAATGTCTTTCATAGCAATTTATCTTCCAATTTAGATCCAACTTGGAATATAAAACTGCTTGCATTATTTTCTTTTTCTTTTTTTTTTTATTGCATTTTAGGTTTTGGGGTACATGTGAAGAACATGCAAGATAGTTGCATAGGTACACACGAGGCAGTGTGATTTGCTGCCTTCCTCCCCTTCACCTATATCTGGGCACAGGGAGGGGAGCACTACACATTGCATTATTTTCATGGTGTCATAGTTCTTCAGTCTGTCTTTTTTATGATGCTGGCATTTTTGGAGAGTTTAGGCCAGTTGCATCATAGAATGTTCCTCAATTTTTAGTGAACTGGAATTTGAACCCCCATTTTTCCAATTCAGAGCCACTTTTATGTATGCAGTTCTGAGATTTTTGTTTATGCAGGTCTGAGTTTCCCAGGACACATGACTTTGCATTTTAAAACCACAAAGTCCCAGACCAAAAGGGATAAGCTTATTGTCCTAGCACCAGTGTCTCAAGCACTGAGTAATTCTGGGAAAGATAAAGTCTCCTTACCCTGCCCACCCTCCACTGGCCTTGCAGTAAGGCCAGTTCTCAAAAGGCACCTGGTGGCTTTAGCAGAAAGGGTGATGAATCAAATGCCAGCATGATAACCTGTCGCCTTCCAAACAGGTCTTTTGTCTTCTGTCTTCCCATGTTTCTCTTTAGAGAAATTCTCACCATCCACATGTACTGGCCTCATATCTTGCCTTTTTTTTCCCTCCATTTATGCATGTGAGTTGTATTGATATTATTGTGTGTGTTTTAAGCAATTAAAGTAATGGCATTAAAGTAAAGGCAGAAACCTCAGTTACTTTAGCACCAACCTAATAACTGGTTTATTGCTCTTGCTGTTGTATGTGACTACGACAATTTACCCATATTGCTGTTTATGGATATGTGGCTTGTGTCTAGGTTTGGGTTATGAATAGAGCCACTGTGAGTGCTTTTTTTTCCACATTATTTTATTGGAAAGCAGCAAATAGAGGCATTTCTGTAGGGTGCATAACTGGAAGTGTGTACCTCTGGATCACAGTACACATGGTCTTTGGCTTTAAGCATGATACTACAAAACAAATTTCCAAGGTACCTGTAGACATTGACACTACCTTCAACAGAATGTGAAAGTCTCACTGGCTTCCTGTCACGGCGAGCGCTTGGTATAATGATCAATCGTTGACATTTTAGCTATCCTGAGGGAAGAAGAATATTTTTTAATCTATTTTGCACATTTCTGATGCTCACCTTTTCAAAGCGTATCAGCCATTTAGATATCTATTCTTACCTGTTCGAGGCATATGCTTATTTTTCTGTTGGGTTGTTTGTACTTTTCTTAGTGGTTTGTGGGATACTTCGATATAAGCTTTTTGCTAGATATGTCTATTGCCATTATTTTCTCTCACTTTAGGGTTGACCATTACATTTTCTCTGTGGTATGTTTTTATGAAGAGAAAAATCTTGATTTTGATGTAATCTAATGGGTCAATCTTAAATATCTTAGGATCCAAATTTTAATCAGTTGTTCAGGCATAGGGTGTTCTGGCTGGCTGGATAGTTTGGTGAGGTGGGAGTGGCGCAGGATGATGGAAAGTCTACCTCCATGGCTGAGACTCTGCGAACCCCTCAAATTTGAGACAGGTCTCAGTTAGTTTAGAAGTTTATTTTGCCAAGGTCGAGGACATATGCCTGTGACACAGCCTCAGGAAGTCCTGATGCCATGTGCCCGAGATGGTCGGGGCACAGCTTGGTTTTATACATTTTAGGGAGATAGAAGACATCAATCAACATATGTAAGTGGTACATTGGTTTTGTCCAGAAAGGCAGGGATGAGTTGAAGCAGGGAGGGGGCTTCCAGGTCACAGATAGGTGAGAGACAAATGGGTGCATTCTTTAGAGTTTCTGATAAACCTTTCCAAAGGAGGCAATGAGAATATGCATCTATCTCAGTAATTGGAGGGATGACTTTGAATAGAATGGGAGGCACATTTGCCCTGAGCCGTTCCAAGCTTGAACTTTCCCTTTAGCTTAGTGATTTGGGGGCTGAAGCTATTTTTCTTTCATAACTCATGGTTCAGTCCCTCAGTGTCCAATCAGTTTCTGCCAGGATTTAAAGTACATTGGTGGTTTCCAAGCTCGTGTGGGTGTGTGCACACACGCGCACGGTGTGTGTTTTCTTTTTAGCAAAATAATCCACTTATTAAAGAGCAATCTCATTAAAATGCTCTCTGCCTTGACCATCTCTTTAAAATGCCCTCTGCCCTGATCATTAATCACGTAACTGAAAATTGGGTTAGTTGCTGGCTGCTGCATGTAGAGTCCAGTTAACAAGAACCAGACCTGGTACAAGAAAAGTGAGTTTATTTCTGAACCTAGCTTGGGAGAAGGACACAAATCATCCTACTTGAAATGTGTAGCTTTACCTTTGGAGCTAAAAGCAGACACTTCCATAAGGTACGGTGGGTGGGAAGTGAGCAAGGATGGGGGGGGTCTCCCAGCTACCAGGTAGTTACCTAGTGGACAGTCGAGTTGGCACCTTTCTGGGCAAGAGTGAGTTGTAAAGGTGGCTGAGTGGTCATGCCTTAGGCATACCCTCCAGTGGCAACTCCCTGCAGGTGGGACTTTCCTGGGGACATACTTTGATCTGCAAATCAACTGTCTGCTCTGGAGAAGAGAGCCAGGAGCATAGGGAAGAACTTGCTCCGTAGGCAATGGTGGGTGAGAGGGATGTGAGAGGCTATTTTGCATTTCAAAAAGGGCTAACTAGGAAGTACAGGAAAAGGGGAAAGGATGAAAGAAGAGAAAATAAAACCAGTATCTTAGAAAAATCGGGACACTTGGTTATAATTGGGCTTCCCTTGTTTCTCCGAGAGTGCCCTCCTTCTGGCTTTGAAGAAAGGGACCAGCTCAGGTGTCTGGGGTCTGGTGAATAGGGCTGTGATTACCCTCCCTGTCCAGGTCATTTTCTCCTACAGAGGAGGATTCTGCCTGCATGTCCCGCCCCTTGTCCTTTCTGTGGACACTGTGGCTATTTGGGTTAGAGACCTGTGCATGGAGAACGGGGGAGCACTCCTGGTGGTGGGCTTCTTCCCAGGGGTGCATGCGGTGCAGACCGGCTACAGAGTCAGGCAGCCCTGGCTCGCCCTGCGAGTTCACTGATGCCGCTGAGCTGATGTGTCTGCCTCAGTCCCTTAGGACATCACGTGTGTTTAGTCTATACTATGTCAGGATCCAGAGTCGAACAAAACCCAGGTGGCCCTCCTGGAGCCAGTATCCAGTGGGGAGACAGACGTGGAGGCACCAGATGTGGTGCTGTTTAGGGGAGCAGAGGGGTGCTGGAATATAATAAAAGAGGGGGTGTCAATGAGTAGGGGGTCAGGGAGGGCCTTTTTTGGATGTTTTATCCTGCTTTGCTATTTTCTTTCTCCCTTTGGAGCATGAGTATGATCCAGATTCGTCATCACCAGAGAGGAAGTCAGGATGGAAACTTTTGAAGTCTGTTCAGTGGTGGAGGATTCAAGCAGTCCTTAGATCCTAAAATACAAAAAATTAGGAGGACTCTTGAACCTCAAAGTAACAGACTTAAGACAAGGGAAAGGAGGCCTGCTTTACTCAGCCGGTGGTGAGTGTACTCCACAGGGCTTACAGGAAAAAGCTGTGGACTTAAGAGAGACCTTGGTTCAGATCCTGCCTCCTTCCCTATTGGCTGTGTGATACTGGCAAGTTAACTAACCTGTCTGGGCCTCAGTTTCCTCATCTGAAATGGAAAACAGCTACTTCCTAGAAATGTCACATGTTATAAACTAACATGTCTTAATCACCTCAGGCTGCCATGACAAAATACCGTAAACTAGGTAGCTTCAACAACAGATATTTATTTATTTATTTTAGACGGAGTTTCGCTCTTGTTGCCCAGGCTGGAGTGCAATGGCGCGATCTCGGTTCACAGCAACCTCCGCCTCCTGGGTTCAGGCAATTCTCCTGCCTCAGCCTCCGAGTAGCTGGGATTACAGGCACGCGCCACCATGCCCAGCTTGTATTTTTAGTAGAGATGGGGTTGCACCATGTTGACCAGGATGGTCTTGATCTCTTGACCTCATGATCCGCCCCGCCTCGGCCTCCCAAAGTGCTGGGATTACAGGCTTGAGCCACCGTGCCCGGCTATTTCTTATAGTTCTGAAGGCTGGAAGTCTGAGATCAGGGTACCAGCATGCCTGGATTCTGTGGAGGGCTCCGTTCCCGGCCTACAGGCAGACAAATACCTTCCTTCTGTATCCTTACATGGTGCAGAGAGAGGAAGCAACTTTCTGGTGTCTCTTCTTTTAAGGGCATGAATCTCATCATGGGGGCCCCACTTTCATGACTGGATCTAAACCTTATTACCTCCCCAAAACCTCATCTCCTAATACCGTCACATTAGGCTGTGATTTCAACATATACCTTCTAGGGAACAGAATTCTATCGTCTGTGGCAACCTGGTAAACACTTGATAGTAAGCAGTTGTGATTATCCTGCTACTACTAATAATATTTATTATTACTTTGAAGAAGATGGAAAAATAAATATTCAGGAAGATTTTTTTTTTTTTTGAGATAGAGTCTTGCTCTATCTCCCAGGCAGGAGTGCAGTGAGTGGTGTGATCTTGGCTCATGCAACCTCTGCCTCCTGGGTTCAAGCAATTCTCCCACCTCAGCCTCCCTAGTCGCTGAGATTAATGGATGCACACCACCATGCCCAGCTAACTTTTGTATTTTTTGTAGAGATGGGGGTCTCATCATTTTGCCCAGGCTGATCTCGAGCTCCTGGCCTCAACTGATTTGTTTGCCTCGGCCTCCCAAAGTTCAGGATTACAGGTGTAAGCCACTGTGCCTGGCCAGGAGGAGTTTTCATATATTGATCAGTGATGGTCTCTAGCAAAATGTTAGGAAAATTATGGAATGTTCAATATATACCCAAATAGTTTGTGTTAAAGGGCACCCAGAGCAGCCACCATACTGTCTTAAGATATTCTCCCCCGTGGCCACTGTCATCAGGCTTCTGAGCTGCACAGACCATTAGTGGACCTGGCCGGACATTTTTTTTTCCTTTGAGATGGAGTTTCACACTTGTTGCCCAGGCTAGAGTGCAACGGTGTGATCTTGGCTCACCACAACCTCCGCCTCCCAGGTTCAAGTGATTCTCCTGCATCAGCCTCTCAAGTAGCTGGGATTACAGGCATGCGCCACCACACCCGGCTAATTTTATATTTTTAGTAGAGACAGGGTTTCTCCATGTTGGTCAGGCTGGTCTCAAACTCCTGACCTCAAGTGATTTGCCCACCTCAAGTAATCTACTCTCAAAGTTCTTGGATTACAGGTATGAGCCACCACGTCCGGCTGACATTCTTAAAATGTTTTCATTTAAACAATTTGGTTTGATGTGAGAGCTGTCTCTAGTTTGAGCTGTGGGTGATTCACTTTAGGGAAAACCTTAATGTTGAAGGTTGGTTCTTCCAAGTACCCTGATGGGATGTCAAGGTCTGGAATGTGCTGAGATTAGCCTTCCAAAGACACTATTTCTTTTATTATCATTATTATTATTATTATTGTTATTTGAGATGTAGTCTTGCTTGGTAGCCCAGGCTGGAGTGCAGTGTGGGGTGATCTCGGCTCACTGCAACCTCCATCTCCCAGGTTCAAGCAATTCTCCTGCCTCAGCCTCCCGAGTAGCTGGGATTACAGGCACACACCACCATGCCCAGCTAATTTTCGTATTTTTAGTTTCACCATGTTGGCCAGGCTGGTCTTGAACTCCTGACCTCATGATCTGCCCACCTTGGCCTCCCAAAGTGCTGGGATTACAGGCATGAGCCACCGCACCCAGCCAGAAGACACCATTTCTTAACCAGAATGCTTTCCTCATGGTGTTTGTGATGCAGTATTTTTAAATTCCTTCAGTTGTTCAATCAGATCCAGAAATCCAGTTTCTAACCTCTCTGCCCTAAGACTGGAATTTTTCCTCTCCTCACTTCATTCAATATGTCTCATCAACTCATCTAGCAGCTGAACAAATCCTAGCAAACATTTTACCCAGGTATTTAAAGCCGGCAGATGGCTTCGCATAGAGAAGTAATGCTATTCATCGGTTTGTAGTTGATGTATATGTGATGGGAATCTCAATTGCCCTCACACTGAAAGAAAAAGAGATGGGTGAGGGGAGAGAAGGCCTGGATTTATTTAGCTCAGCAACAAAGACTTGTGTGTAGAGAGGTCCCTGGGGTGGTCCAGGAAGGGCATGGGTTTAGAGTCTCCACCACTAGGACGCAAGTCTGACCTTGGGCAAATCACTTCTCCCTGGGCTGCAGTTTTCTCATTTGTGAGACGATGAGGGCTGACTGCTTCCTTGAGGGGCTGTTATGAGCTATAGTGATAATGAATATGACGTGGCCACCCAGTGCCTAATGTAGAGAGTGCTGAAGAAATCTCCTTCCCTGGCCGGGCGCGGTGGCTCACACCTGTAATCCCAGCACTTTGGGAAGCTGAGGTGGGTGGATCACCTGAAGTCAGGAGTCAGACCAGCCTGGCCAGCATGGTGAAACCCTGTCTCTACTAAAAATACGGAAATTAGCTGGGCGTAGTGGCATGTGACCATAGCCCAGCTACTCAGGAGGCTGAGGCAGGAGAATGGCTTGAACTCAGGAGGTGGAGGTTGTAGTGAGCCAAGATTGCACCACTGCACTCCACCTGGGTGACAAAGAGACTCTGTCTCAAAAAAAAAAGGAAATATCCTTCCCTTCTTCTCCCCTCTTGAGTAATTGGGAAAGGGAAATATTTATCTCCTATGGATAAGGATCCATACACACAACAGATAAACAAGAAACAATTGCTGTTTTATCACAGGGTTTTGAGTGGAAGTACTTTGATTAACTTTTTGGTAGATTAGCATCAATTAACACTATGGCAGTGTTTGGTTTTGCTTAAGAGATGCGGTTGCCCAAACTGTGGCAATGCTGTGATCGTAGCTCACTGCAGCCTTGCACTCCTGGGCTCAAGGAATCTTCCTGTCTCACTCTCCTGGGTAGCTGGGACTACAGGCGCTCCACCATGCCCAGCTAATTTTTTTACTCGTTGTAGAGATGAGATCTAGCTATGGTGCCTAGGCTGGTCTGGAACTCCTGGCCTCAAGTGATACTCCCACCTTGGCCTCCCAATGTGCTAGGATTACAGGCATAAGCCACTGGGCCTGACAGATAGCAATGTTTTTTGAGTGTTTATTCTGTGGCCGACGTCATGTATGCATTACCTCCTTGAACTCACTCATTCATTCTATATCTGGGTTTTGGGTGGTAACCCGGTTCAAATTCATTCGCATAGAAAAAGGGAAGTTACTGGCCAAAATATCTGAAAAGTTCTGAGGCTAGGACTGCCTTCAGGTTTGGCTAGATCTAGGTACCCCAATTATGTCATCGAGATTACGTTTCTGCCACCGCTTAGCTCAGCTTCCTCAATGTCAGCTTATATCTTAGGCATCTTCCAGCTTGTATTCTTAGGCAGACTCTTCCATCTTGCCCAGACATTCCACGCTTTTATCCTGCTTCAGAAAGAGTGAACTTTATTTTCATAGTCTCAGCAAAAATCTTAGTGTCAACCATGTTATTATTCACAAACTATCCGCTATGGCCGACAGGAGGCGATGCTCTAATTGGCTGGGCTGGGTCATGTGCCCTTCCCTGAGCTTGGTGAGCAGGGTCAGCACCATTAAAAGCACATGGATATTTGGAGATGGACATTTATCACAAGGAAGAGGGGCTCCTTTTCCCAAAAGAACGGGGAGTGGTGCTGGGCATGGACCATACCACATTTTCTGTACTGAGCGTCGGTAATGGGCACTATTGTTTCTGAGAGAGTGCAAGGTAATGCCTTACAGTGGGAACTTGGTGGCCAGACTACCTGGGTTCATATCCCAGCTCTGCCGTTTAGTACTTGAATGACCATCAGTAAGTCACTCAACCTCTCTATTCCTCAGTTTCCTCACCGATAACAGGAATGGTTGTTGATGCTACCTCAGAGTGCTATTCTGAAAGTTAGATAAATTAATACATGAAAAGTGTTCAGAGCAGTGTGAGGCAAAGAGTAAGAGCTAATCCTCATAACCTACATGCATGACATCTCCCAGGCTTGTACAGTGCACAACTGATACAGCTGGACTTAGCAGTCCTACTCCATGAACGCAAATCATTTTGTCCCCCATTTTTTTGGATGATGTTATGGTTTGGCTGTGTTCCCATACAAATCACATCTTGACTAAGAAGTAGCTCCCCCATAGTTCCCATGTGTCATGGGAGAGAACTGGTGGGAGGTATTTGAATCATGGGGAGCAGGTCTGTCCCGTGCTGTTCTTGGGAAAGTGAATCTCATGAGATCCGATGGTTTTATAAAGGGGGGTTCCTGCACATACCTTCTCACCTGCAGCCACATAAGACATGCCGTTGCTTCTCCTTTGCCTCCTGCCAGGACTGTGAGGCCTCCCCAGCCATGTGGAACTGTGAGTCCATTAAACCTCTTTCCTTTATAAATTATCCAGTCTCAGGTATGTCTTTATTAGTAGTGTGAGAATAGACTAATACAGATGGGGAAGATCAAAGTCCAGTAACCTGCCCAAGGCCACAGGCTGACAGACCGAAGTAGTTGGACTGAAATCCAATTCTGCCTGACCTTTGGGTCCGCTCCTAACCACCACGTGCTAATGTATGATGTTAAACATACCCCCTGGTGGTAGAGAACATAGAGAATGCAACCTCTCCTTTTCTCCCATTCTTTAACCCTAGGTGGTGCTCATCTCATCTTTTTTTTTTGAGATGGAGTTTCACTCTTGTTGCCCAGGCTGGTGTGCAATAGCAAGATCTCGGCTCACTGCAACCTCTACCTCCTGGGTTCAAGCGATTCGCCTGCCTCAGCCTCTGCAGTAGCTGGGATTATAGGCAAGCCCCACCATGCCCTGCTAATTTTGTTTTTTTAGTGGAGATGGGGTTTCTCCATGTTGGTCAGGGTGGTCTTGAGCTGCTGACCTCAGGTGGTCCACCCACCTCTGCCTCCGGAAGTGCTGGGATTACAGGCATGAGTCACCGAGCCTGGCTGCTCATCTCATCTTCCCCCCTGGAAACTCCAGGCTTCCAGGATCCACAATTGCTGAAGAGTCAGGACCTCATCAAATATCCCCAGACCAAAGCTTAGCAGTGCTTAATTTATGCAGAAGACCTGGAAGCTCGTTCCCCTCCATAACTACAGTATGGGGAGGACTGGGAATGAACATTTTACCATTTACTAAAAGACGGGTCCTAACCCAAGGGAATAGTAGGCAATGAAGCCCTCCGTAGATGCCTGCCTTGCAGAATTCGAGCAGGTCTGGGGAAGCCTGGCCTCTGTAATTAGAGAACAATAGAATGACTTAGTATTGGTACCTGCAGGGAGAAAGGTGCTTTTTCTAGCTACTGAAACTGTTTTGGTGCTTTGTGCCTACTTACGTGAGCCATTGTTCTGTTAATTTTACAGAAAGTAAAAATTGGAAGAGAAAGAAAAATCTAATGAACTTAAACTGAAATCAGATGAGTTGTGTTGAGAGTCTATTGAGGTCCAGCCCACACTAGGTTGAGAGACAAATGGAAATTGTGGGGCCTTCATTTCACCCTAAACCTCTCTGCCCTGAGAGGCCTTGTCTGTGGGGATGTGATGGTTACTTGGAGTTGAAAGGTGGGAAGTGTCAGCTGTCACCTCAGGTCCTCATTGTCACTCTGGCCACAAGGGTTGGAGAGTGAAAGTCAGGAACTCTTTCCTGTCACCTGTCAACCCAGCCCCGGTGACTCCCCGCTGCTCTCTGATGGCTCTGCCTGGAGCTCCTCCGGGAAAGGCCTTTTCAAAGGCGTGTCTGGCCTATGTTGGGCCACAGAAGGCTCTGAGCTCCGTCCTCACATGACTTCCACCGACTTCATAAAAACATCAGTCAGCAGCCTCCGTATAGAAATAATGTGCGGTGAATTATTCTTAGGCTGGGTCATCCATAATAGAAAATCAGCCAGAGGTGGCCCCGTATTTCTTTCTGCTCCCTAAAGTGTCATAAATTGAAACTTTTAAAGCTCAGCATGAAGACAGCTTGTCGGCAGTGGGCCAGGGCCTACCCTGTGGAAGTCTTGGGGTGGGAAATTCCTGGTCTCACCCATCCAGATCCTATTAAAATCTAGACCTGCTTGACTTGTGGGTCTCTGGGTCACTGATCTCCCTCTACCTATCCCAGTGGAACAGGAAGGCTAAAATTCCTCCTTAAGATGGTCAGTGCCAAGGCCCTGCTTATCCTGACTGTAAACTTGGTCCATTCTTTTGGCCTCTGCCTCATTTTCTTTCTCTCTAAAATGCAATTAAAAATTCCCAATTCCCAGGGATGAAGGAGCTCACAACAGTTGTTACCATTTTGTGATATTTTCTCACTGCCAGACACTGTGTAAGCACTTTGCATAATTTCACCTGTGTATCCTGCAGGGATCCTATGATGGACCCATTCCCATTTTACAGAGGAGGAAACTGAGGCTTAGCCAGATCGTGTTGCTGGGAGAGGCAGACTCTCTCAGGTGTGGCTCTAGAGCCCAAGCTCTGAACCACACACATGATGAAATCTGGCACGTAGTGTTGATAATGCTGGTTTCCTTCCTCTCTCCTTTGGAATGCATGTGTTCATCTCTGGCAGGTTCCAGGAATGATGCATGTTTCTGTTATAAGTAAAATTTCAATGCTGCAAAAGAAACAGCACTTGAAGATAAATCCTCTCAGCAAGGCAGTTTATTTCTATAGAAGGGTGTGGCTCATGGATGGAGCAATGGTGGCTACATGTTTGGACAAGTGAGGAAAGGGGGTACTGATGCTGAGGGGGGTCACCCCTACTGCTGTGTCATTCTCCTGTTGGCTAGGTTAGACTGCACAAGCTAGACTAGTGCGGATGGGCTGTTTTAAAGAGAGGAGGGGTCTGAGCTGGAGTGGCAGGGTGCTTGGTTTGGCAGGAAGGATGATTATGCGCGGGTCAGAGCAGGAAGCCAGGGGGACCTAGGTCAAAGGAAGGTGACCGGAGCAGGTGACTAAAGCTTGGGACCAGGAGGAGTCAGGATGGAGCCAGGAGCCGGGGCGGGGAGCAGACATGAATGACTGATTAGAACCGGTGGAGAAGGTTGTTTGCTGGAACTACAAGGAGATTAAACTTTAAAATAAAGGACAAATAACTGAACATAATGACATATTGATTCTTTGAAGAGAAATTTAGAATTTGTTGTATCCAGTATTTCCACCACATTTGCTCAAACTCTGAGTTCCGACATTCACAGACTCCTAACTTAGTCCAGGCTCGCCAGGTGCTGCCTACGAGGTTTCTATCATAGCACCAACCCACTGAGCTGCTTTCTCTGCCACGCTGCTCTCTCTTTATTTTGATCCATTCTGTCTGTGCTGTCAGACCTTCCAGTGAGCGACTTTCTTGGAGGGGCAGTGAAGCTCAGTGGTTAAGAGCTTGAGCTCTGGCATTGGAACAAGGAGGCTCTCCACAGACCAGCTCCATGATAGTGAACAAGTCACTTCCCTTCTGTGTGTCTCAGAGTCCACCTTTATCAAAAGGTCCTGATGGTGGCACCTTTCTCTTAGAGGTGCTGTGAGGCTTTCATGAAGCAAGGCAGAGAAAGCACAGTGCTGTGAACACGGTCCCCAGACAACAGTAGCAGGTGGGGCTGCTAATGCCAAAACCATCAGGGCCAAGATAATCCCATCCCCAGCCCTGTATGAGCTGAGAAGGCCAGCAGCTGTCTCCACTGACTCTCTGTGTTCAGCTCTGTCTGGGGATAAGTCGCCCCTCTCCCTGCTTGCTCCAAGGGAAGCAGGGAAAGGAAAGAGCATTTCTGGGTCAGGCACCATTATGCTATCTGTAAAATGGGGATAAAAAACAGAGCCTCTTTTCTCCGGGGTCTCTGAGGACCAGCGGGATCATGGTGCTGAAACCCTATGCTGAAGTAGAGGCTGGGCAGATGGGAACTGTGTCACCGTGTTCTGATCTGCCCTGTTGCGTTATTTACAATGACTCTCTCTTGCCTCCTGGCTCCCCGCCCAGCTCCTTGGCCTGGCAGAGGGGCCCTGCGTGAGGCCTCCTCTTCCACCATTAGTTATCTGACATCATCTCCCTTGATGGCCCATCTGTTCCTGCCGCCCAGACCTTTTGTTGTTTGCACGTCCCGCTGTGCCGATTCTTCCATTTCTCTCCACCTCCACCCCTTCCACCCTGGTTAGAGCACCTCCACCACCTCCTTCCTGCAGGACCATGGCGGCCCCCTCACTGGCCGTCCTATTTCCAATCTGGTCCCACCCTTCCCACAGCAGCCAGAGGGAGATCATGCCACCTACCTCCTTAGAAACCATCCATGGCTTCCTGGCAGACTGAAATAAAAACTAAGCTTTGCAGCCCGGCTCACAAGCCTCAGTGATGGGACCCCTGTCCCTATCTTCAGCATCTCCTCTTCCTCTGCTTCTCTGTATAGCTGCTCAGCCGCACTAGTGAGCTTTCTGTTTCTCAGCACCACGGTTAGTTCCTGTCTCTGCCTCAGGGCCTTTGCACGTGCTATTGCTGCTGCCCAGGGCACTCTGCACATGGCCATCTCCTTTGCATCTTATTTTTCTTTGTTTTGTTTTTTGAGATGGAGTTTTGCTCTTGTTACCAAGGCTGGAGTGTAATGGCACGATCTCAGCTCATGGCAAGCTCTGCCTCCTGGATTCAAGCAATTATCCTGGCTCAGCCTCCCAAGTAGCTGGGATTACAGGCATGTGCCACCGCATCTGGCTAATTTTTTTGTATTTTTAGTAGTGACAGGTTTCACCCTCTTGGTCAGGCTGGTCTTGAACTCCTGACCTCAGGTAATCCTCCCACCTCGGCCCCCCACAGTGCTGGGATTACAGGCGTGAGCCACTGCGACTGGCCCTTCTTTTGCATCTTTTAGGTTTTGTTTAAGTATTTCTCCTTCATGAGGCCTCTGACTTTTGCTCAAAAGAGGGGCTGGCTTTGCCCTGCCTGTCTTCAGGGGAGCCCTACCACCCACCTCCCAGCCATGGCAGAGGCAGTCGAGTCAGCTGCTGGAAAATAAGACCAGGCCTGATGTCTCACTTCCTCTGTTCATTACGCTCTATCAATGCCAATTACCTTCCCTTGCTCTACATCAGTTTTCTCAGTGTGTCTCAATCCCTCCCATTTGCCGAGTGAAATCGGCCCCCTAGCCCTCTTTTGCTGGGTCCAACTGCAGGAATACGTTGTTCTCAGGGGCTAGAAAAGGGGCTTTTGTGAGTTGTGGCCCATCCCTCTCTAAGCCCTGAGTGTTTACCTTAGGTGATTCCTAAGAGTGTTTTCTGTTCAGAGATACAGAAAAAGGGGTAAGAGGGACAATGGGACTTATTGTAGACCCACTAGGTGTTCAGCACTCTGAATGTGCAGGCATCCTACTGCGAGCTAAGCATTATAAATGAGCTGAGTTAGGCCAGGCGCAGTGACTCACGCCTGTAATCCCAGCATTTTAGAAAGCTGAGACGGGCAGATCACAAGGTCAGGAGTTCAAGATCAGCCTGGCCAAATTGGTGAAATCCCTACCTCTACTTTTAGTAGAATACAAAAATTAGCCTGGCATGGTGGCACGTGCCTGTAGTCCCAGCTCCTTGGGAGGCTGAGGCAGGAGAATCGCTGGAACCTGGGAGGCAGAGGTTGCAGTGAGCCAAAATCATGCCACTGCACTCTAGCCTGGGTGACAGAGCGAGACCCTGTCTCAAAAAAATAAATAAAAATAAAAATGAGCTAGTTAGAGCTCAGAAGAGGCAGCTGCCAATTGCAGAATGGATTTGGGGTGTGTACACAAATATGGGTTTCTCCAGTGGGGCATGTCTGTCACCTGCGGCCATGTACATAAGCAATTGGACTTATTTTGATGACTCCACTTTTCTAGGATAAGTGGCCTACTGTGTGCAGCTGGGAGGAAAAATCAGAAAGAAAAGCGTGAGAAAGAGAAGCTTTATTTAAGTCAGTGGCTCTTAGCCTTCGAGGATCTAGTGAGAGCTGTGAACCCAGGAAAATGCTAACTGCTCACATGGTATTTTGCTTGCCATTTTAAAGGGGGTCTGTGGGCCCACTTTTAACCCTGAACCCTGGTTAAGAAACTTCCACTTGGCTCGTTCCCGTGGGCCTTCAAGGCACCTCTTCCAGGAAGCCTCCCTCAATTTTTATCCTGCATTTCCACCGTGCTGGTGTCCCCCCTTCCCTGTACTGCACAAAGAGGTTGGCATTAGCTGTTCCTTCCTGTCTCCTACTGAGAGGGCAGGGGCCAGCTTGAGTGTTCCGTGTATGTCCAGTGCCTGGCACTCAGTGGGCGTCATCAAGGATTTGCTGAATGGGACTGTGGAATAGCTCCTGGCAACGCAGCAGGGGTTATATTTTGAGTGGGCTCAGAACCTGGCTGCCTCAAATGCAAATCTTTTTGCTTTCCCCCAGGTGTGGGTTGATGAATCATTGTGAAGCCATGAGGTCACCTGTAAATTATTCCCTTGCTTGGGAGGGGCTGGGCTGAGCTAGACGGAAAAAACATTCAAGGAGACAGCTTCATGAAGAGGCTTCTTCCCTTCCCTCCCCACTCTTCCCCTCCCCTCCCCTCTCCTCCCCTCCTCTCCCCTCTCCTCCCCTCCCCTCCCCTCTCCTCCCCTCCCTTTCCCTTCCCTCCCCTCTCCTCCCCTCCCCTCCCCTCCCTTTCCCTTCCCTCCCCTCTCCTCCCCTCCCCTCCCCTCCCTTTCCCTTCCCTCCCCTCTCTCTCCCCTCTCCTCCTTTCCCCTCCCCTCCCCTCCCCTCTTCTCTCCTTTCCTCCCTTCCTTATATTTTCTTCTCTTTTCTTTACCTCTTGCCTGGTCCAGCTGGAGCATAGTGAAGCCAAGTGTGAGGAGGCCTTGAAGACCCAGAAGGTGCTCACAGCAGACCTGGAGAGCATGCACAGCGAGCTGGAGAACATGACACGGAACAAAAGCCTGGTACCTGTCCCTTCCTGCAGCTACAGGGACCTAGGCCAGCATAGGCCTCTGGGAGCTAGTGTGGGCCTAGTGTGCACTGAGCACTATAGGAAGTACAAAGACATTTATTGTAAACCTACTGGGTACCTTCTTGGAGGTACAGGCATCTATGGTAGGCCTATTGTGTGCTCAGTTCTATAAGAGGGACAAGGGGACTTATTGTAGACCTATTAGGTGCTCAGTGTTCTGAACAGGCATCCGACTGTAAGCTGAGCATTATGAAGATATCAGAGCATAGATGAGGCTCAGCTGCATGCTCCCGTCTTCAACGAAAAGCCAGGAAGTCTGTCGTGGACGTGTTGGGTGCTCAGTGCTGTGAACGTGCAGGAAGTCTGTGGTCGACATGTCAGGTGCTCAGTGCTGTGAACGTGCGGGAAGTCTGTCGTGGACATGGTGGGTGCTCAGTGCTGTGAACGTGCAGGAAGTCTGTGGTCGACATGTCAGGTGCTCAGTGCTGTGAACGTGCGGGAAGTCTGTCGTGGACATGTCGGGTGCTCAGTGCTGTGAACGTGCGGGAAGTCTGTTGTGGACATGTCGGGTGCTCAGTGCTGTGAACGTGCAGGAAGTCTGTGGTCGACATGTTGGGTGCTCAGTGCTGTGAACGTGCGGGAAGTCTGTCGTGGACATGGTGGGTGCTCAGTGCTGTGAACGTGCAAGAAGTCTATCGTGGGCATGTCGGGTGCTCAGTGCTGTGAACGTGCAGGAAGTCTGTGGTCGACATGTCGGGTGCTCAGTGCTGTGAACGTGCAGGAAGTCTGTCGTGGACATGTCGGGTGCTCAGTGCTGTGAACGTGCAGGAAGTCTGTCGTGGACATGTTGGGTGCTCAGTGCTGTGAACGTGCAAGAAGTCTATCGTGGACATGTCGGGTGCTCAGTGCTGTGAACGTGCGGGGAGTCTGTCGTGGACGTGTAGGGTGCTCAGTGCTGTGAACGTGCGGGAAGTCTGTGGTCGACGTGTTGGGTGCTCAGTGCTGTGAACGTGCGGGGAGTCTGTCGTGGACGTGTTGGGTGCTCAGTGCTGTGAACGTGCGGGAAGTCTGTGGTCGACGTGTTGGGTGCTCAGTGCTGTGAACGTGCGGGAAGTCTGTCCAGGACATGGTGGGTGCTCAGTGCTGTGAACGTGCGGGAAGTCTGTGGTCGACGTGTTGGGTGCTCAGTGCTGTGAACGTGCGGGAAGTCTGTCCAGGACATGGTGGGTGCTCAGTGCTGTGAACGTGCGGGAAGTCTGTGGTCGACGTGTTGGGTGCTCAGTGCTGTGAACGTGCAGGGAGTCTGTGGTCGACGTGTTGGGTGCTCAGTGCTGTGAACGTGCGGGAAGTCTGTCCAGGACATGGTGGGTGCTCAGTGCTGTGAACGTGCGGGAAGTCTGTCGTGGACATGGTGGGTGCTCAGTGCTGTGAACGTGCAAGAAGTCTATCGTGGGCATGTCGGGTGCTCAGTGCTGTGAACGTGCAGGAAGTCTGTGGTCGACATGTCGGGTGCTCAGTGCTGTGAACGTGCAGGAAGTCTGTCGTGGACATGTCGGGTGCTCAGTGCTGTGAACGTGCAGGAAGTCTGTCGTGGACATGTTGGGTGCTCAGTGCTGTGAACGTGCAAGAAGTCTATCGTGGACATGTCGGGTGCTCAGTGCTGTGAACGTGCGGGGAGTCTGTCGTGGACGTGTAGGGTGCTCAGTGCTGTGAACGTGCGGGAAGTCTGTGGTCGACGTGTTGGGTGCTCAGTGCTGTGAACGTGCGGGGAGTCTGTCGTGGACGTGTTGGGTGCTCAGTGCTGTGAACGTGCGGGAAGTCTGTCGTGGACGTGTTGGGTGCTCAGTGCTGTGAACGTGCGGGAAGTCTGTCGTGGACGTGGTGGGTGCTCAGTGCTGTGAACGTGCGGGGAGTCTGTCGTGGACGTGTTGGGTGCTCAGTGCTGTGAACGTGCGGGGAGTCTGTCGTGGACGTGTTGGGTGCTCAGTGCTGTGAACGTGCGGGAAGTCTGTCGTGGACGTGGTGGGTGCTCAGTGCTGTGAACGTGCGGGAAGTCTGTCGTGGACATGTTGGGTGCTCAGTGCTGTGAACGTGCAGGGAGTCTGTCGTGGACGTGTTGGGTGCTCAGTGCTGTGAACGTGCGGGGAGTCTGTCGTGGACGTGTTGGGTGCTCAGTGCTGTGAACGTGCGGGGAGTCTGTCGTGGACGTGTTGGGTGCTCAGTGCTGTGAACGTGCGGGAAGTCTGTGGTCGACATGTTGGGTGCTCAATGCTGTGAACGTGCAGGAAGTCTGTCCAGGACATGGTGGGTGCTCAGTGCTGTGAACGTGCGGGAAGTCTGTGGTCGACGTGTTGGGTGCTCAGTGCTGTGAACGTGCGGGAAGTCTGTCCAGGACATGGTGGGTGCTCAGTGCTGTGAACGTGCGGGAAGTCTGTGGTCGACGTGTTGGGTGCTCAGTGCTGTGAACGTGCGGGGAGTCTGTCGTGGACGTGTTGGGTGCTCAGTGCTGTGAACGTGCGGGAAGTCTGTGGTCGACATGTTGGGTGCTCAATGCTGTGAACGTGCAGGAAGTCTGTCCAGGACATGGTGGGTGCTCAGTGCTGTGAACGTGCGGGAAGTCTGTGGTCGACGTGTTGGGTGCTCAGTGCTGTGAACGTGCGGGAAGTCTGTCCAGGACATGGTGGGTGCTCAGTGCTGTGAACGTGCGGGAAGTCTGTGGTCGACGTGTTGGGTGCTCAGTGCTGTGAACGTGCAGGGAGTCTGTGGTCGACGTGTTGGGTGCTCAGTGCTGTGAACGTGCGGGGAGTCTGTCGTGGACGTGTTGGGTGCTCAGTGCTGTGAACGTGCGGGAAGTCTGTCGTGGACATGGTGGGTGCTCAGTGCTGTGAACGTGCAGGAAGTCTGTCCAGGACATGGTGGGTGCTCAGTGCTGTGAACGTGCGCGAAGTCTGTCGTGGACATGGTGGGTGCTCAATGCTGTGAATGGGCGTCTGATGTGAGCCTGTTATTTGCTCAGTACCCAACGTGGAAACACAACTGCGTATTGTGTGCCCACCCTGCTCGCCACTCTAAGTGCTTCTCAGGCATCTGCTGTGGTCCTACTGTATGCTTATGACCATACAGAGATGGAACATTTCCTTATTGTGGGGCTACCACATGGCGTCTCTAGTAAATGGAGACAAGGGCATCTCTTGGTCTGCTTAGGCTCATTACCAGAAGATTCAGCCGTATATTATGGAACTATTCTGTGCTCACCCCTGAATGAAGACACATGGACGTATATTGTCAATGTATTATTTTGGTGAAAATTTGATGCAGGTTTCTAAGTCCCCTGTCTGGGTGTATGGGGTTGGCTTAAATGTATTGTACTCAATGTATAAAACCTAAAGTTTAAGTGTAGTATTTATGGGCACATGTTTATCTCAGACTCCCTGTGGGCCTTTTGCCCCTTATTTTGTTGGAATTTGCGTACAAGCATTCATATACACACACACGTGCACATATGTATACATGGGAATGAATGTACATATTCACATGCAATCACCAGGTACACATACAAAATAAATGCCCTCCTCGTAGGTAACTCATGCCTCCAAGTTTATTCATCCAGCCAATACATATTTATTAAGCACCTGCTATAGGACAGGCCTGGTGCTTGCTGCTAGGTTATAT
The DNA here is from genome assembly GCF_049354715.1 of Callithrix jacchus. Taxonomy (NCBI): domain Eukaryota; kingdom Metazoa; phylum Chordata; class Mammalia; order Primates; family Cebidae; genus Callithrix; species Callithrix jacchus. The sequence goes on from NC_133502.1 coordinate 196,664,897, forward strand.
CTGTGAACAGAACAAAGTCTCTGTTCTCAGGGAGAGTACAGGGGTTTGCATTTTCATGTATGTACTACGCACATTCAAAGTATGCACACATAGATTCCCAAGTGGGATTGCACAGACATAAATTCATACACACATACACCCTGATTCATAGTCACATGCAATGCCTGGTATATATAAACACACACCCACACACACCACTGCCACTACCAGGCTGTTATACCTACCATATACATTGGTAACCACAGCCATTCTTAAACACAGATGGTCACTCACCTCACACACTGATAGGCAAGCCCCTCTTTGCTCTTCCTCTGGCCCCTGCTGCCCATCCCTCGCCCTCCCACCTCGCCTTGACCAGTGACTGCCTCCCCCAGGTGGATGAGCAGCTGTACAGGCTGCAGTTTGAGAAGGCGGACCTCTTGAAGCGCATCGATGAGGACCAGGATGACCTGAATGAGCTGATGCAGAAGCACAAGGACCTCATTGCCCAGGTAGTGAATGGGACTTTGGCAGGAGAATCTCAGGGACTTGGGGTGGGGTGAATGGGGAATGTTGAGAGGGTGATGTGGTTGGACTACTCCCTGGTCTTAATATCTTGGAGGGATAAGTGCACAGAGATAGATAGGAATTGTAAATTTCCTGTGGTCCTAAGGGAGGACAATGTCACCTTCAAATGGTGTGTGCATTTCTGGAGGATATGTCCACCAGGAAAGATTTGGCTTTATTCATGCATCTGTCTGTCCATCCACCCACCCATCAACCATTCATCTGCTCATCAGTTCACCATTCACTTATCCACCCATCTACTCCCTCACTCCCTCACTCATCCATCTATCCATCATCATTCATCTATTCATCATCCATCCATCCATCCATCCATCCATCCATCCATCCATCCAATCATCCTCTCATCCACCCAACCACCCATCCATCTATCCATCCAACCATCTATCCATTCATCCATCCATCCATCCATCCAATCATCCTCTCATCCACCCAACCACCCATCCATCTATCCATCCAACCATCTATCCATTCATCCATCCGTCTTTCCAATCATTAATCAATCCACACAGCCATCCATTCATTCAACCATTCATTTATCCATTTATCAATTCATCCATCCTATCACTCACTTACTCATTTATTCACCTATCCAACTACCATCTTCCTCTTCTTTTCTTTTTTCCTTCCTTCCTTCTTTTTCTTTCTTTCTTTCCCCCCTTTCTTTTCCTATCTTTCTATCTATATCTATTTATTCAATATTTACTAAACCCCTGCTATGTAGACACTGTGAAAAATGCCAAGTATATTGTGGTGGTGAAAAGCACATCCCATTTCCACCCTCATGCACCTCACCGTTTAGTGGGCTGGGAAGACCTTATCATATGGTCACCAGAGCAGGGGGGAGACTTGCAAATTGAGCCCGGAGTCCAAAAAGGAAATGAACAAAATTCTGCAAATCCTGACCTAGGTTGGGAATCAGGAAAGGTTTCTCAGAGTAGGTGTCACTTGGATGGAGACGTGAACAAAGAGCAGAAGTTACTTAGATTGGATTGGGGGTGCATTCCAAGCAGAGGAAATAGCACATGCGAAGGGCCTATCATGGTACCTTGGAGGGACTGAAAGGAGGCCAGTGAGGAGAATGTAGCACAAGACAAGCCCAGTGAAAGAAAAGAATCAGATTAGGGTCTTAGAGGCTGTGATGAGATTGGGTTTTATTTTATGGTTGAAGGGCATCAATTGGCAAGCTTCTTGGGGCAAGAGCAGTTGGAGAGGACCAGCCAGCACGCCACCCCAGTCAGCCAGCTCCATAATGCCAGGAATCTCCTCTACCTTGTCCAATGCTGAATTCAGAGCCAAAAAGAGTGTCTGGCCTCGAGGTGCTCAGTAAATCACTATTGAATAAATGAAACTGAACTTGTCCAGGGGAAAGACAACTCCAACCTGACAGATGGAGTGAGGATGAGGAGGAGAGGATGGATGGGCTTGGGAGACAATAAGGAGGCATGAGGGCAGCATGGGTGAAATAGAAGCTTTGGGGAGAAGCTGAGGGGTGTGGTGTGGAACCCCTCATAGATCTCCACATAATGACTGCATAATGGGGAGGACAGCTCCCTCCAGGAGCAATGAGTGTCTTTCTTGCCATATACCTTCCACAGGAGATCCAGGATCAAATACCTGCCACACTCTGAACGCATCTGACAGAGGCTGGATCTAAAGGGACTTCTGCTAGACATAGAATAATAATAACAAAATAATTGATTATATCACCCACATGGTAACAACCACCACAAAAATAGTATCTGTCACTGTCTACACTTGCGAATCACACTAATTTTTATGTTTTGAGATGGAGTGTCTCTCTGCATGCAGCCCAGGCTGGAGTGCAGTGGCACGATCTCAGCTCACTGCAACTTCTGCCTCCTGGGTCCCGGTTCAAGCAATTCTCCTGCCTCAGCCTCCCAAGTAGCTGGGATTACAGACACAAGCCACCATGCCCAGCTAATTTTTGTATTTTTTTTAGTAAAGACGGAGCTTCCCCATGTTGGCTGATCTAGTCTTGAACTTCTGACCTAGTGATTGGCCTGGCTCGGCCTCCCAAAGTACTGGGATTACAGGCCTGAGCCACTGAATCCAGCTGAATCACACTAATTTTTGCCCAAAAGACAGGTTTATTTGTTCAGTTACAAAGGCAGTATATGTGTATGCCCATAATAAACAATTTAAATAATAAAGACATAAGAAATAGAAAGTAAAGAGGTCCTTCTACCCTCTAGAATTCCTCTTATCAGAGGTAATGAAGTTCAACAGTTGGTTCTATTTTTTTTTTTTTTTTTTGAGACAGAGTCTTACTCTGTCACCCAGGCTGGAGTGCAATGGTGTGATCTGGTATTACTGCAACCTCTGCCTCTCAGGTTCCAGCAATTCCCCTGCCTCAGCCTCCTGAGTAGCTGGGATTACAGGCATATGCCACCACACCTGGCTAATTTTTGTATTTTTAGTAGAGATGGGGTTTCACCATGTTGGTCAGGCTGGTCTCCCACTCCTGACCTCAGGTGATCTGCCTACATCGGCCTTTCAAAATGCTGGAATTGCAGGTGTGAGCCACTGTGCCTGGCAGGTTTTATTTTTTTAAAAAGCCTTTCCTCTCCACTGCTTCATTTAGTCTCTGAACAAACCCAGTACTGAAACGCTGATCGGAGACTATCAGCCCATTTTAGAGATGCAGAGATTGAGGTGCAGAGAGGCTCTGTAGCTTGCTGAGGGCAGGAACCAGGTCTAGAACCCCAGTAACCCGCCCCTCCAAGTTGCTCTCATCCCTCGGAATCTGGTCCTAGTGCCATGACCAGCCCACTTCTGTCTGGGTTCTCAAGGATGTATAATAAAATGCTGGACCGCTGACCAAATCCAGGGGCTTATATAATTGGCGTGACTCAGCGAACATTGAAATGAAAGATGTTGAGGAGGATGTGAAAGGTAATTTTTGGGAAACGGCTATTATCATAGAAGCTCTGAGAGATGTAGACATCTGTGGGTGGGGAAAGTAGGGATTTTCAGGGGTGGTTTCCCAGCAAGGCTTATGGTCTCGGGGTGATATATATATATATTTTTGTCTTACCAGTCTGCTGCTGATATCGGGCAGATCCAAGAACTTCAGCTGCAGCTGGAGGAAGCCAAGAAGGAGAAGCAGAAGCTTCAAGAACAAGTACGCTCAGAGCCATCCTGTACTTGTGCTTGTCACAGTTCTCTTAGAGGGACAGAACTAATAGGAGATCTGTCTGTCTGTCTGTCTGTCTATCTGTCTATATGTATATATGAGTTTATTATTTATTTATTTTTGAGATGAAGTCTCATTCTGTCACCCAGGCTGGAGTGCAGTGGTACGATCTCGGCTCACTGCAACCTCCACCTCCCCAATTCAAGTGATTCTCCTACCTCAGCCTCCCGAGCAGCTGGGATTACAGGTGCCCACCACCACGCCCAGCTAATTTTTGTATTTTTAGTAGAGATGGGTTCCACCATTGTTGGCCAGGCTGGTCTCGAACTCCTGACCTTGGGTGATCTGCCCTCCTCAGCCTCCCAAAGTGCCGGGATTATAGGTGTGAGCCACCAGGCCTGGCCGGGGAATTTGTTAAGTATTAACTTACGTGATCACGAAGTCCCACAGTAGGCTGTCTGCAAGCTGAGGAGCAAGGATAGCCAATCTGAGTCCCCAAACTGAAGAACTTGGAGTCCGATGTTCGAGGGCAGAAAGCATCCAGCACAGGAGAAAGATGTAGGCTGGGAGGCTAAGGCCCATCTCTCTTCACATTTTCAGCCTGCCTTATATTGGCTGGAAGCTGATTAGATGGTACCCACCAGATTAAGAGTGGATCCGCCTTCCCCAGCCCACTGACTCAAATGTTACTCTCTTTTGGCAACGACCTCACAGACACACCCAGGATCAATACTTTGCATCCTTCAACTGAGTCGAGTTGACAGTCAGTATTAACCATCACAGGGTGGAAGAGAGGGATTCTCCCTGGGCGCACACTTACACTTTGGACCCTGGAAACTGTTTCTTTCATTCTATTATTCGTTAATTCATCCAAATACTCAATTCCAGCTGTGTGCCAGGTGAATTAAGACCAGTCCCATTAGAAAGACAGACACATGCACACACACTCACACTCATTTACTCTTGCCTGTGCTCGTTGAATCCAGGCATAACCCATGTACTGAGACTCAGCCTTTCGGTGTAGAATTTTCTCCCTCTGAGAAAAGGCTCCAAGAACAGAGGGATGGTCTGTGCTAGGGGGACCATGATCTTTTCTGAAATCTTCCTTTGAAGCCGGGGTTCCTGCAAACATCTGTGGCTTTCCGTTGTGACCCAGAAGGATGCTGTTATCCATGAAATTTTCAAAGCTCTTCTAGAACTGTTGCATGTGCCTGCTTAAAGTGGGCGGGACCAGGTCTCAAGCAGTTTTCTGTGGGTGCTGAGTGACAACATGCACAACCAATGAAATAGCGGCAGTGGCCACTTGCTGGGTGCTTATTATGCGCCAGTCACTAATCTCCTTCAGTCCTCACAAGAAAAATGGAGAAACCGAGGCTCAAGGAAAGGAACTGACTTTCCCAGACTCACACACCAGGCGCAAGCCTGGCTCCCAAACCCACCCTGGCTTGCATCTTTTGATGGGATAGCTTGTTGCCCACAGACTAGCTTTGCTCTTTGATCAGAGCAGGGAAGGAGGGGAGGGAAGTACTGATGAAAAGTCTTGTTTTGAATTCTGAACACATAAGAAGCATCACCTCCCATCACCTGAGACCCAGGATCAGGGTCTGGTATGAGGGTCCAGTGAGGGTCCCAAGATTGAGACCCGGCAATTCTTGCCTGTGCAGACATGCAGCATACCTGAGCAGAGAAGAAGGTGGTGTGAATAGCTCCCCCCACCCTCCCAGGCTGGGTCCTGCCCATGTCTCTGTCCTGGTATCAGGGACAGCAGATGGCCAATAGACTTCTCTCTTGTACCCACAGCTGCAGGTGGCTCAGATGCGCATTGAGTACCTGGAGCAGTCCACCGTGGACCGAGCCATCGTCAGCAGGCAGGAGGCAGTCATCTGTGACCTGGAGAATAAGATGGAGTTCCAGAAGGTGCAGATTAAGAGATTTGAGGTACATAATGAAACATCCATAATGCTTGTGCCAAGAGCAGGGAGAGTTTTTGTGTAAGCTTCATTCATCCTTCTACTACTCATCTACTCCTCACATGCCTTTATCTAGATACACATTACTCACCCACTTCTCACCCAAACTCCCTCCCTCCTTCCATTATACATCCCTCAAGGCACCTACCATTTACCTATCCATCCTCATGTACGTCCCTCCGTCTCCTTCCACCCTCATGGGTCCATTCATCCATCCTCCCTTCCATATGTTCCTCCTTTTCCCTTCACTTTTTCTTCTCTTCCTCTATTATTTTTTCTTCAGCCCTCAACCCCTCCGTCTGCCCATTCTTTTATGGATTGATCCAGTTCTTCCTATCTCCATCCATCTACTCAACCACTTACATGCCCAACGCTCATCTTGAACAGAAATTTATTTTGCACTCAGTGTGTGCTAGGCCCTGTTTTAGGTGCACAGAAGGCAGATGTATGACCCAGACCTGCTTTCAGAAGCATATATGTTTGTAAGCCATGTGGGTAAGATATGTACATAAATATCTGTGATATGGAGAAAGGGCTGTGATGTTTAGGGGATAGAGATCTTTTTAAGACTCAAGAAGCAGGAAGGCTTCTTGGAGGAGATGGCATTAATGCTGAACCTTGAAGGACAGGTAAGACTTGGATGGGCTGGAGCGGGGTTGGTGATTACATTCCCATTGCCCTTGAGCTGGGAACACAGGTGTCTACTTCTTCAGCTCTGTAGGCCAATGACATGGGACACTTACAGAAGACGTCACCATTGTCAAAATCCTTTCCCATCAGCCGCTCCACTTGATGTTTGATATAGTCCTGTGAGGCTGGTAGGATAAGCCTTATCTGATGAGAAGATGACCCCAGAGAGGTCAAGTGACTTGCTCAAGACAAGGCCAGGCAGAGTATGGGCTAAGGGAGATTGACATCCGACCTTCGCTTCATCCTGGTTTCAGGTTCCAACTTCTCTGCAGCCAGCTGGCTTCGCTGCAGTAAGACTGTGTCTAGACAGCTGGGAGGCTGCATTCCTCATTCTGAAACATCTCCCCCTGATCTCCCTAGGGGCGTTTGGTCTCCAGTAAGGCTGCTGTGGATGAAGAACAGAGAGAGGTTCTTTGCTTTGACCCTCAGTGTTTCCCGGAAACTGCTCCAGGGATCCCGCGGGGCCTGAGTGTCTCTGTAGATCACCATGAAACTTTGATCTACTATATTTTAAATGATTACATATGTAAAGTTGGGCTATATCACATGCCATTTTAAAACCTGGTTCCAGCCTAGGGAAATGAGAGCACAGGAGAAAAGAAATGAGTGTAGTGGAACTTCAAATGGCAAGATTCTATCTCCAAATGCAATTTTTCCCTCTGCCACCATTATTTGAATTTAGTAGAATCCTGGGTCCTGGAGGTGTAGAGATGGGGTACCTCAAAGACACAGTTTGAGAACTCCTTCCACTCTTCCTGCTGTTCTTGGAATTGTTGCTGAACTTCATATGAGAGGTGAACCAAATAGGAAAGCATTTCGTTTAGCTTAGGGTTCAATGTCTGATCTGGAGGCTGTTATCCCAGCTGCACTGCCCGCAGCTGCAGAAGAAGGACTTCAGAGTCCTTAGCAAGGGGCTTGAAATATTCATGTGGGCCCAGTCTTATGTCAACACTGGAGTATTTGCTCATCAGGATCGATTGGCTCCAGGCTTGTTGGCCGACTAATGAATTCTGCAGAACAGTCCTTGGGTTTGTTTTCTGTGGCACTCGTGAAGGCCAAAGCACTTTTCTCTCTGTTGTTTCATTGTGTCCTCAAGGAGTCCCCATCCCCTCTGCCACCAGGAAAGGAAAAGTGTCATAAAAGAGTAAGGCTGAAGCTCGTGAGAGATTACCTGAACACCCTCAGTTTGTAAATCAGGAAACAAAACCCATGTGGGGTGAAAGTTTTTGACCTCAGCATTGCACCAGCCCCTTGGGATAAATAGGAGCTGTTAAAAAAATTTAATAATTCCAAACCCTTATCTGGCACATCCTGTGTGCCAGGCACCCAAGCCTTCTGCATACCAAGGAATTAGATTCTGACAGTGTTCCTGGGACACAGGTGTTATCATCATCCTTGTCTCTCAGAGAGACTCAATAACCTGCCCAAGGTCACACAGCCAGGAAGAGCTAGAGGTAGGGTTTGAACGCAGAGCGTCTTGGGGTGAGGGTTCTCATAAATATGCTACACTGTCTCTCAGAATAGCCATTATCTTCTCTTTTTTCCCCCAAGATGAGTCTCTTTCTGTTGCCCAGACTAGAGTGCAGTGGCGACGTCTCGGCTCACTGCAACTTCTGCCTCCCAGGTTTAATAGGTTCTGGTGCCTCAGCCTCTCAAGTAGCTGGGTTTACAGGTGCACGCCACCATGCCTGGCTACTTTTTGCGTTTTTAGTAGAGACAGGTTTTTGCCATGTTAGCCAGGCTGGTCTCTAACTCCTGACCTCAGGTGATCCGCCTGCCTCGGCCTCCTGAAGTGCTGGGATTACAGGCCTGAGCACTGCACCCGGCCATCATTTTTGTATGTTGTTAAATTCTTCATTTTTGTAGCAGACATCAGTATTCTCATCCTGATTATAAGAACACAGGAAACTTGGCAAAGGATTTCTCTTCCTGAGGCTCCCTGTTTCATACCCCTGGCCTCTAACTCCAAGGTGGGCCTGTGTCTCTGCCCCTCCCAGGTCCTGGTGATCCGGCTTCGGGACAGCCTGATCAAGATGGGGGAAGAGCTTTCTCAGGCGGCCACATCTGAGTCCCAGCAGCGGGAGAGCAGTCACTACTACCAGCGGCGCCTGGAGGAGCTGAAGGCCGACATGGAAGAGTTGATGCAGCGGGAGGCTGAGGCCAGCCGGCGGTGCATGGAGCTGGTGAGTCCTGTCCCCATCATGGGCTCTTAGCGATTGAGGATTTGCAATGGGGTACAGCCCCCCTTTCTTAAGACTTCTGCGTGGGAGACTCATGGGCTTGCCTCCTGGGCCTCTGGGGTGTGTCGGAAGCCAGGAGAAGCCAGAAGAGTGGGCTGAGACAACGCTGTCATTGGCTGCAAATCCTGGGGGTAGGCCCAAGGTGGACCAATGGCATTCCCTGATGCTGGATGGCCACCAAGTTCATTTACATATCAGGTTCCAGACTTTGTTTTCTTGCTCCATTCATTCCACTCCAATGGCAGGATGGCCTCATACAAAAGAGGAAAGAACCAGTGTTTATGAACTGCCTCTCTTTCACTGGGTCTCAACATCCATAATATCCTGTAATCCTCATGTCAGCCCTGTGAAGTCAGAATCCTTGCCCCCATTTCACAGATGAGGAAACCAAGCCTTCTGAAAGGGGAGGTGACTAGTCTAACGGCACATTTAGTAAACATAGAGCTGTTTCTGGGCTCTTAATAGCAACAACAAAAGTGAAAAATACAAATGATGATTCAAGCCACCATGTGTGAAGTGTTTGCCACCGACTAGGTTCTGAAGGAAACATTTCTCATGTAAATTCTTGTTTCAGAACCCTGAGGTAAGTGCTATCTTGATGTCCATTATATGATGCACAGAGATACCATCTTGCCAGATCGAGGTCCCAAATGGTACATTTGCTTGCCCAGAGTCACACAGGACTAAGAATTTGCACCCAGGGCTGCCTGACAATGTAGTCTCTGCTTTTTGTCACCAATTCATACTTTGCCTCCAGGATGGTCCGAGAAACACTATTTTTTTCTGGAGGCAGAGTCTTGCACTGTTGCCCAGTCTGGAGTGCAGTGGCATGATCTCAGCTCACTGTAACCTCCACCTCCCAGATTCAAGCAATTCTTGTGCCTCAGCCTCCTGAGTAGCTGGGACTACAGGCATGAGCCACCACATCTGGTTAATTTTTTGTATTTTACTAGAGACAGGGTTCCACTGTGTTGCCTAGGCTGGTCTCAAACTCCTGAGCTCAGATAATCTGCCCACCTCGGCCTCCCAAAGTGCTAGGATTACAACTGTGAGCCACTGCGCCCAGCCCCAAGGAACATTTTAAAATTTGTTTCCTGTCTAATGGGAAGGCTTCTCCATCATTCAGAGTGTTGTTCTAAGAAGCTTCTGCACAGGTCACAGAACATCTAAGAGTCTCTTCCACCTTTTCTCCATGAGGTCAGACATCACTAAGGTTTCAGATTTCTGATTCCGTGACCTGGGGGTTTCTGGCACCCCCATTCTCTACCATCACACAGCCTTACAGAGACACCCACAGAATGCCAATGCCTGGCCCAGAGGTCTCTAAATTACACTCGCTTTCTCTTTCCTGCATTGTTCACTCTGCTGTTGTGAGAGGTCTCACCAACTTGTTCTTCCTACAGCAAATATGTTAATATGTCTTGGGCTACTGTCTCTCACAGCCACTGTCATCCCCATCAGCTTTGCCCCTGACAGGCCGGCTGCCTGGCTCTTCTGTAAGGGGGCGGGAAGGCGCCACACAGAGACGGAGGTTCCCAGACAAGGTCCAGGCCTTCTGACTGGCAGTTCCTCCACGCCCACGCCCAGAGCCCTGGGAGAGAGAAAGGCTCTTTCCTGCAATTGACAGGATAACTTGCTCATTAACCAGCCCCGTTTCTCATGCAGCCGAGTGTCCCTCCTGCACGCTCTGGCTGGAAGGAGAGAACATCCGCTGCCTTTCTCCTCTGATGTCTTCTTTAGCCAGGCACTCAGGCATTCTGGACAGATCAAATAGTGATTTTCTTCCTCTCTGTCCCTTGATCTCTTATTCTCTGTCTCTTCTCTCTTTTTCCTCTCCCTGTCCCCATTCCTGGGGCCATATTCTGATCTTGAAAGGCCCTGGAATACTGAGAAGATTATAGCATAGCCCCTGCATAGGAATCATAGTGTAGCCCCCACACAGGAATCAAAATGGACACAACACAAAGCCTTCGAGAGCTTGCATGCCTGATGAAATTAGACCTGCGTCTTTCTCCCATCTCCGATGGTGAGATTCTGGAAAAGTTTATCGAAGCTCAACTTGTCTCTTTAGTTTGGTGGGTGTAGTTGCGAGGAGTGTTCATTTCCTAAAATTGTCAGAGAAATTATCAAAAGTGCATAGCTTAAAACAACGGAGATTCATTCTCTCCCAGTTCTGGAGGCTGAAGTCTGAAGTCAGGTGTGAGCAGAGCTGCGCTTTCTCTGAAGACTCTGGAAGGGCATCCTTCCTTGTCTCTTCCAGCGTCTGGTGGCTCTGGTGCCCCTTGGTTTGTGGTTATATCCCTTCAGTCCCAGCCTCAGTGATGGCTTTCTTCTCCGTGGATGTGTGTCCAGAGGAAAGAACCCCCCTATCTTTTTCTTATAAGGACAACTGTAATTAGATTCAGGGCTCACTCTAAATCCGTGTTGATCTCACTTTCAGATCCTTACTTTAATCATATCACAAACCCTTTTTCTTTTTTCATTTTTTTTTTCTGAGACAGAGTCTTGCTCTGTCGCCACGCTGGAGTGCAGTGGCACAATCTCAGCTCACTGCAACCTCTGCCTCCCAGGTTCAAGCAATTCTCCTGCCTCAGCCTCCTGAGTAGCTGGGACTACAGGCACGCACCACCATGCCTGGCTAATTTTTATATTTTTAGCAGAGGTGGGGTTTCATCACGTTGGCCAGGCTGGTCTCAAACTCCTGACCTCAGGTGATCCACCCGCCTCAGCCTCCCAAAATGCTGACATTACAGGCGTGAGCCACCACGCCCAGCCTACAAACCCTTTTTCTAAATGAGATCACATTCACAAATCTCAGGTGGACTTGTCTTTTGGGAGGCTACCCTCCAAGCCACTGATGATTAATGATCAGACCTGTTGATTTTACCCTATTTAGGTATTTTACAAATTCACCCCTCCTGACCCATTCTTGCTTCTGCTGTCTTTCTTTAAGCATCATCCCCTCCACTCTGGGCTTCTCTAGTGACTTCTCACTCGTTTCCCCACTTTCGCTCCAGTCTTGCTCCTCCCTGCAGGAGATCTTTCAAGAAGGAGCATAGCTCACTGTGTTATTTCTGTGCTAAGAAATCTTCTTTGGGGGCGGATGTGTTGGCTCATGCCTTATAATCCTAGCACTTTGGGAGGATGAATGAGAGGATCACTTCAGGCCAGGAGTTCATGGGCAGCATAGCGATACCGCATCTCTATGAAAGAGAGAGAGAGAGAGAGAGAGAGAAGGAAGGGAGGGAGGGAGGGTGGGAAGGGAGGAGAAGAAAAAAAAGAGAGAAGGAAAGAAAGAAAGAAGTTGGAAGGCACATTTCAGCTTGGTTGGCATTCTGGAGTTATCCAGCACATGCTGTCATTTCCTTAGTGATTCTGCGGAAGAACGAAGCTCCATGGATAAGGTCAGGCTGGCAGCCTCTTCCAAATACTGGTTGTCCCAAAACTCACCAACATATTTGCTCTCAAATATTTCCTTTACCCTTGGGCTCTGGGAAATTTCCACTGGGAAGAACGAGGAAGTCATACATTCTTGTATCACTCAGGATTTATTCAACAAATACCTATTCAGTACCAACTATGGGCATGGCACAGGGAGAGGCAATGTTGAGGAAGGGCGAGGAATCATAAGGTCCCTGCTGTGCAGAAATTTTCGGTGTGCGCAAAACAGGGCTCAGTGGGAGAATTAAGGCCTCACTGTCATTTAAAGTGGAGTCTTGCTGCAGAGGCCCCTCCTATGGGTGTGCCATCCTGGTACTGTCCCTGGCTTCTCAAGACGATCCTCCCACGGTTTGTGTCCATGCCATCAACCTGCCTTCCCTCATCCCATTTCTGTAAGAGAAGGGGCAGCTTCTTTGTGCTGTACGTTCTCTCTAAACCACAAAAAAATCCTGCAAGGCAGCCAGAGCTTTCCTTCAGGCAATATGTATCCATAGTTTTTACTAGATGCTGGATACCCAGTGAGGAACAGCACACACCTTTGCTCCCCAGGAGCTCATACATGGAAATATATGACTGCATGAGAAAATACAACTACGACCATTGCTAGTATACTTTGTATAAATATGGAGTTTCCTCCATAATGAGAGCTCAGAGCTGTCACAGGCAAAACAAGGGGGCAGGCACTGTGATTTGAGGGATTTTAGAAGGCCAGTTGACACCAAATCTCTCTCTCATGCCCACTGTCACTGCCACAAGTCCATTTCTTTGGGCAAAGTATTGCCTTCTCCCTCTTCTGTTTTTTAAAATTATTATTGTTATTTGTATTATTTTTAATTGAGACAGGGTCTTAGTAACCAAGGCTAGAGTGCAGTGGCACAATCGTAGCTCATTGCAGCCTCCAACTTCTGGGCATAAAGGATCCTCCTGCCTCAGTCTTAGTGCATACCACTGCATCTGACTGAGTTTTCAATTTTTTAGTAGAAATGGGGTCTCACTACTAGTTCAAGAAGACAGGCTGGTCTTGAACTATTGGCCTCAAGCGTCCTCCTGCCTCAGCCTCCCAAAGTGCTGGGATTATAAGCATGAGTCGCCGCTCCTGGCCTGTCTTCATTTTTAGAATTGAAATCCTCCCTGGGAAGGATAGAACAAATTTCCAAACTCCATAGTCCAAGCATTCATTTATTCATTCCGTCACCAAATGTTTACAGAGTTGTTCTATGTTCAAGTCCTTTGCAGAAGTTGTCCTTTTTACCACTTAATGTCAACCTCAGCAAGTGGAGAACATAGAGGGGCCAGGGTGTGGGGTTGTCCAGGGCTGCAGGGTCAGGAAGGGCAGCAGGGCGATTAGTGTCCCCACGTGTCCAGTGCTAAAGCTATCATCAGGTCACCCTGCTGCCCTTTCAACTCAACCTTGCTGAAAAATGGCTCTGCTCTGGAGCCCGAAAAAGGATCCAGTGCTCTGGGCCCTGGTGAGCAGCAGGAAGGATGTTGATGGATCTCCTGTCCACATTCCTTTCTGCCTGTCCCCAGCCTGTACTATTTGTCACTGTTGGTGTTGGTTTAAAGGACTGTGAGTTGTTGCATGTGAATGATTTATGCCCCCAACGGACTCTGCTGCACATCCGGATCAGGATCAATTACCCCGCTGGTAGAACGTTGCTTCCCAGAAAAAAGAAAAATGAGGTTTTGCCATTAATTTTAGTAAATGTACTATTCCTGGAGACTCCAGGAGCCATTATAGAGAAAATAATGTTCTGGCTCTAAATCATTCCAGTCCCTTTGTGATTACAGCGATGAAACAACTCGTCTGTGGATGTATATCCTGTTGTTTTCCAGTAGTTACAGGGCCCAAGGGAAACCCCCGCTCCAGGACTGGGTATCTGAGGGGTGTCTGAGGAAGCTGGAAGCCCTGATGCTGATGGGAAGGCCTGACTTCAGCCTGCCAGGTGCACCTGTTTCAGAAGCTGCACCCGTTGGGTTTTACCCTTCATCGCCTTGTCCTGATTAGAGAATCAGGCCTGGTTTCGACTTTCCCCTGATCCAGGTGTCCTTTTCAGAAGTTCCCCAGCGACTTGGATGGTTCTTACCCTTCCTGCATCCACCCAGCGACCTGAGCTAGAAATCGCAGCAACTTGTCTCCCTCTCGCTCACACAGCTTAATGATCAACCCTGTTGATTTTACCCTATTTAAGTAATTTTCAGATTCACCCTTCCTGACCCATTCTTGCCTCCGCTGTCTTTATTTAAGCACCATCCCCTCTGGTCTGGGCTTCTGTGGTGACTTCTCACTCATCTTCCCACTTCTGCTTCAGTCTTGCTTCTCCCTGAGGAGATGTTTCAAGAAAGACGCATAGCCTACTGTGTTATTTCTCTGCTAAAAAAATCATCTATGGGGCTGGATGTGTTGGCTCATGCTTTATAATCCTAGCACTTTGGGAGGACAAGTGGGAGGTTCACTTCAGGCCAGGAGTTCAAGACCAGCCTGGACAACATAGCGAAACCCCATCTCTATGAAAGATGGAAGGAAGGAAGGAAGGAGGAAGGAAGGAAGGAAGGAAGGAAGGAAGGAAGGAAGGAAGGAAGGAAGGAAGGAAGGAAGGAAGGGAGAGAGGAAGGAAAAAGAAAGAAAGAGAGAGGGAGGCAGGGAGGAAGGAAGGAAGGAAAAGAAAGGGAAAGGAAGGAAGGAAAGGAAAGAAAAAGAAAATAAGGAAGGAGGGAGGAATTAGCTAGGTCTGCTGGCATGTACCTGCAGTTCCAGCTACTCAGGAGGCCGTGGTGGAGGATTGCTTGAGCCCAGGAATTCGAGGCTACAGTGAGCTATGATTGTACCACTGCACTCCAGCCTGGGTAACAGCCCCCAACAAAAAAGAAAGAAAGGAAGAAGGAAAGAAAGAAAGAAAGGAAGGCAGGAAAGAAAGAAAGAAAGGAAGGGAAAAAATGAAATGAAACCTTCTATGGGTCTCCACTGCCTTCAGAGCAAAGCTCAAACTGCTTCCTATGACCTACAAGAAATCCAGCCTCTAAATGTTTCCTCCTTTGGCTGTCTGCTTCTCATCCCCTCACCTGTCCTACTTGAGCACAAAGGCTGGTGTTGAGGGTGCTATACTTTGAATGTTTGTCCCCCAAGCCTCATGTTGAAATCTGATTCTCAGTGTTAGAACTGATTCCTCACAGGAGGAATTTGGGTCACGGGGCAGATCCCTCATGAATTGCTGGTGCCTCCTCATGGTAAATAGTGAGTTCTCACTGTGTTAGTTCTGACCAGAGTTCCCCACTCGCCCTGAGAAACGGCTGTTGGAAACAGCCTGGCACCTCCTCCTCTCCATCCTGCTTCTGCTCTCACCATGTGATCTCTGCATACACCAGCTCCCCTTCCCTTTCTGTCATGAGTGGAAGCAGCTGAGGCCCTCACTAGACACAGATGCTGGTGCCACACTTCTGTGTAGCCTGCAGAACCGTGAGCCAAATAAACCTCTTTTCTTTACAAATTACTCAGCCTCAGGTATTCCTTTACAGCAACGCAACTGAACTAAGACAAGACCCCAATGCCGTGTTATTCCGTGAGTCACCACCTTTATCCTCATGCATCCTGCTGCCTGCCTACACACCCTTCACAACTCAAATATCAGATTAAACACCTCCTTAGTGTTCCCTTACCCCTGTGCCCACCCCATCAATGCGTGCGTCACCCTGTTATTGTAGTTGCCGACGTTCCTGTCTTCCTAGAGAGAGAGACCCTGAGAAAGGGTTTTATTTGACTCTGGAGCTGCAACCTCCTTATCAGAGTCAGGTATAGGGTAGATGCTCAGTAACTGCTTGCTTAATAATTATCTCAGCATTTTGACGTTTTACATCTTAACAGAATGGCTCAAAAAAGTACATCTTAGAAACGGGGAATTTTAGATCAACCAACTTTTGTTTGTATCTTACTATGTCCTAGCCCTGTGCCTGCTGTTATGGGAGATGCAGACATGGATGGACTAGGGACTGTACCCTTGAACTGCTGAGGACCTAGAGGAGGAGAGGCACCTGCCCCTCAATAACTCTGACACAAGGTGGGATGTGTGGACAAAGGAAGAAAGGGTTTCATACCAGCAGGAGCCCTGCAGGAGACTGTATGAAGGATACATCATTCATCTGAAACTTGTATGGAGTTTCTTGAATGATAAAGCAAATGCTGGCTGGCAGCTTTGGGGGAGCAGAGATCCAGTCATGTTTATCATTAATCTCTCACTTGCATTCAGCAAATGTCCAGTGAATGCCTGCTGTGTGTTAGGCAGTGTCCAGGCCTCCAGACAGTTGGAGAGAAACCAGATAGAGAGAAATAAACAGACTCTTCACCCCTTTCTGTTCATTCTTCTCTTCCTTCTTTCTTGTTGCAGCTCCTCTACTGTGTGCCAATTGCAAAATCTCTTCCTCCGCCCTCTCCAACCTGTTTTCTTTTGCTTTCCTCGTTTTTTCTTAGCTCCCATTTGTCTAGGGTTCGACATGCTCTCTCTCTCTCTCTCTCTCTCTCTCTCACACACACACACACACACACACACACACACACTTTCACACACACACAGACTTGTTTTTACTTAGGAGGAGGGTGCATGTTAAATTCTAGGGCTACTACAATAACAAATTATCAAAAACTGGGTGTCTTAAAACAGCAGGAATTTTGGCTCACAATTCTGGAGGCTAGATGTCTGAAATGAAGATGTTGGAATGGCTCTTCTCCCTCTGAAGGTTCTAGGGGAGAATCCTTCCTTCCCCTGATGGCTCTGGGCATTCTTTGGCCTGTGGGCTGCATCACCCTAATTTCTGCCTCTGTCTTTACGTGACCTTCCCCTCTTCTCTTTCTGTCTCCGTGTATATGTCTCCTCTCCTTCTAAGGGCACCAGTCATTGAATTTGGGGCCCTCCCTAATCTTGTATAACCTCAGCTTGACTAATTACTTCTGCAAAAACCCTATTTCCCAATGAGGTCACATTCTGAGTTTCTAGGTGGATATGGATTTTGGGAGGACACTATTCAATCTACTACAGGGTGATTGAAAAGAGCACTGGTTTGGATTCTGATACCGCAGACAGCTAAGGAGTCTGATACCTCAGACATTGAAGCAACTCAGTTTCCTCATCAGTAAAATGGCTGTAACATGGCCTATGTTATTGGGTAGCTATGGGAATTAAATGAGATAATGTATATAAAAATGTCAAATGACAGCTCATAGTAAGCACTTAATAGACAGTACTTTATTTTCTTCCTTCCTCTTCTTACTCTTCGAGTTTCTGACTTTCTATCTCCACTCAAGCTTTATCATATGCTACCAACTCCACTTCCATATCCATGCAATGCCTGTGATGGTGGATGGCAGGGTTGTTAATAAGATCTAATATTTGTTTATAATATACTGCGCGGTGGGTACTGGGCTAAGTACTTTACATAAATCCTCTGTTTTGAGAACTTGTTTGGAGGTTTGGAGGTATACCCTTGACCAAAGATTGGTCTTCCTCTATTGGAGACCATCATCCCCTTCAAACATGTGGCTTTGAGAGGGACGCCCTTTTGGTGTGGGGGGAAAGTGAACACCCACCCAGCCAGCCAGGTCAGCCAGACCAACCCTGGCGATCAATGGGGTGACAGATGTCACAGCCAGAATGCTCTCACATCCGAATCCTCGATTTTGAGCCTCACCCTTGGATGTAATTGTCCTTATTTTATCATTAAGGAAACTAAAATCCAGACAGTTGAAGCAATTTCTCCAGTCCCATTTTCAGTAAGTGGCAGAGTCAGAGTTTGAATGCGAGTCTGACTGACTCAGTGAATTTTAGATACATGGTACTTACGTGTTCAAGTACAATGTTTTAAAATGAATGATGTGAGATTGCTTCTGAGTCTGTAATCTAGAGGTTGCCAACCTCGGCATTATTGACAAGATAATTATTATATAATTATTATTATATCACATAATTCAATGTTGTGAAGACTGTCCTGTGTATGGTGAGATATTTTTTTTTTTTGAGACGGAGTTTCGCTCTTGTTACCCAGGCTGGAGTGCAATGGCGCGATCTCGGCTCACCGCAACCTCCACCTCCTGGGTTCAGGCAATTCTCCTCCCTCAGCCTCCTGAGTAGCTGGGATTACAGGCACGCGCCACCATGCCCAGCTAATTTTTTGTATTTTTAGTAGAGACGGGGTTTCACCATGTTGATCAGGATGGTCTCGATCTCTTGACCTTGTGATCCACCCACCTCGGCCTCCCAAAGTACTGGGATTACAGGCGTGAGCCACCGCGCCCGGCCCTATGGTGAGGTATTTAGCAGCACCCCTGCCCTCTACGTATTAGGGGCAAATACCATTTCTGCCCCATTTATCATAATCAAAAATGTCTCCAGACATTGCCAAATGTCCCCTAAGGGGAAAAAATCACCACCTGTTAAGAACAATCTGTCTAATCTAATCTTCACCATAACCCTGAAGTTAACACCCGTGATAACACTCCATTTCACAGATGATTACACTGAGGCTCAGGATGGTGCTGTGCCCAAGGTCACAGGGCAGCTGGAGAAGGGGGAATGTCAGGAAAGGAGAAAGTCAAGAATGGAAAGAGGCAGAAACCAGACTCCCTACCCTTGTAGGAAAAAAACCAGTAGTGGTTCCAGCAAAATCCAGTCTCAACCTTCCTGAGACCCAGAGGCGACTTCACAGCAGAATCTCATTCTGAGTGGAATTGAAGGCCTTGCTGCAGACTGTGTACTTTTAATAATGTTTAAATAAAACATGGGAGCATGGGTGTGATCTCCTCACCGAGCCTGGCTTGTCAGCCGCCTGGGCAAAGTCATAAATAGTTAATAGACAACCACTTATGGTTCTACTTCTGTTAAATCTAGCATCAATTATATATGGTTCATGCATTATTTATTTGGTGTTACTTTGGGGGTGTATCTCCCACCTTCAGGGGGAAAAGTGTAAAGAATGGGAGGTCTAGAGCACATTCAAGGATAGCTGTGAACGCCTTGTTCCCCTCTGTACTGGTCAATTTCCCTCCAAGGAAAAAGCCCATTGATGATTAGGAGGTGAAGAGGATGTGAATTTGGATTAAGAGCACTTTACCAGACCACCAGGAAAAAAAGACTGGGCTGGTGGTGTGTTGGTAAATGTTTAACCACCACCTTTCCAGGGCAGTTGGATTCCTGGCTTTTAGTGTTTGCCAATTTCTGTGGTGTAAATTCTTTCTCCAGGGCCGATTTCAACCGAACTACATGATGTCACTGAAGGCAGAGTTAGGAAGCAATGCACAGTGTGCATCATTATATATAATTTCCACCATCTACATACAATAAGACCTCCCGAGTAGCTGGGACTGCAGGTGCGCTCCACCACACCCAGCTAATTTCTGTATTTTTAGTAGAGACGGGATTTCACCATGTTAGCCAGGATAGTCTCTGTCTTTTGACCTTGTGATCCACCTGCCTTGGCCTCCCAAAGTACTAGGATTACAGGCGTGAGCCACCACGCCCAGCCTACCTTTGTTTTTCATATAATTTATTTAGTTGTAAGCTTTTATCATTTAATCATTAATAATAGCTGTGTTTGACAACTGACTTGCAAAATTCCCAAAACTTTAACCAACAGCTCTTGCCCGCCAGGATGAGCTGCTTCCCACACACCCGTGACCTGTAATCTCCTTGGGGTGGTGTCCCCATAACCTGTTAGAACGTGGTCGGTGGAGTGGAAGGAGTGAAAGTTTGGCATCAGAAGGCTCTTAATCAAGTCTCATCGCTCACTGACTTTCTTTTTCAAGCAAGATTTCTTCACCATTAGAAATCTGTCCTTCTGAGCATGTTCTTTTAACTCATGTGTAAAATAGGTGCAATCACATCTCCTGGAAAAGACTGAAACAAGTAATTCATGCCATGCTTCTAGCTCTGCCAGTCACGTAACTACCCCTGAAAGCACACCTCTATCCCTGTTCAGTTTCTCCTGCCTTCGGAGAATCTCAACACAGCAGGTGGGGGCCTTAGGAAGCCCAAAGCCAGGTTCCGTTTTTTTTTTTTTTTATTTGCTTTAATTTTTTCCACCTCCAAACCCCATGTTTTTAGAAGTCCCCCTCCGTCTACTTACTCCATGGCATTCACCAAATCCACAGTGAAGGGGTTCATTTCAAAAAGCCCTTGGTGTTTTTCCCCTGCAAATGGCTGTGAACTTGAAAGCGTAAAGATGAATTATTCTGTCTGGGAACTGAAGTATTTAAAAAGGCATTCCATATGGAGGGCATTTGGGGCCAAGAGCCGGGTGTAAATAACACGTTTTATGGCTCTCCTGACAGGGAGATAGCCCTCCTAATTACTGCCCCGTTATCTCAGTGGGATCCGAAATGACCCAACACGCTTACAAACTCCATGTGCACAGACTTCCTTTTAATCCCTGCTCCTAATGGCCTCCCGCACGCTCAGAGAGCTGACAGGGGAAACCACGGGTATTTCTGTCACTTCGCTCCTTCTAGGCACTGTGGTCTCCTGTTTGTCTCCCTACAAAGGTTTCCATACAAAAGAAACTTGGTCCTAATAGGCATTTAGGTGCTGCCAGCCTCAGACACATTTCTGAAGGTGAATTCTCCCAAGCTGTGTTTATTTCACATGGTGAATGTGCTTGTCTCAATTCAAGAGGTGTTACCATCTAATGAAATGAGTTTCTTTGCGTCTGCCTCTGAGATGAGATATCTTGATAATAAAATCTATTACCAAAAGCCTACCTAGGAATAATTGGGCCTATTAATCCCTGACTTGTGGCTTTGTTTCTGAGTTGAAAACAGGCTCTCAAGCAATTAATCAGAATTTAAAGTTGCTAATACCAATTACGAATAATGCACGGAGGCTCGAGATGGCAAACAGGAGCAGATACTAATCTTGTCCCTTGAGATTTCATCAGCTGAACTTTCGTCACTTCAGACTTGCTGGAAATTAGAGCAACTTAGCTCTGCGAAGTTAATTACTTAAAAAAGAAAGGGGGGAGATATTGATTGAATATGGCAGGTGTATGTTAAATTATTCAAATAAATCCAATTTATATTGCTTAGACCAGATTATGCTTTGCTTAACTGTATGCCAGCGAGGCTTAGGAAGGTTAGTCTTCGTGGCAGAAATCTTGATCATTGTTATGATTTGACATCTTGAAAAGATAGAGGTTCCAAGGAAATCCAGGGGGCCCCAAAGTCAGCCACTTCATTTCTTAAAATTCATTTCCAAAGTGTAATTTGGTTTGAAGGGTAATTCTCTTTTTAATGTTCCTTTTGGACAGAGCTTAAACAATAAGAAAGGGAGAAATCTCAGAATATGAGGACTAGCCAAGCAGTCGGGAAGCCAAATGGTTTTATTGGGAGAACTGGCTGGTTTGGAATTGGAAGTGTATTTGGTGGGGAGAGACGAGTATACCTTGTCTAGGTTATGGCTCTTTTAGTTGTCAGTGACAGAAACAAAATTCAATTGGCTTAAGCAAAAGGGAATTTATTGGTTCATGTAATGAAAAAGTTTCATGATCTCTGGTTCAGACTCAGTGAAAGTCAGGGACTCAGGTGACACCAACATGCTGTATTCAGTGTGCTGGTTCGACCTGTATCTGTTTGCCTGAGCTGACTGTGTCCATCTCTTCCGTGCTCAATGGCATCAAAATGGCTCAATTCCGTGCTCAATGGCATCACATTGGTAGCTTGATATTGGCCATTGTGGGATTATTTACTCTATGGAAACTGGCAGATGTTACAGATCAAGGATTTCTGCTCATCCCCACAGTCAGTTTTGAACAGTTACCGGCATACCACCAACTGAATCTCTCCCTCCCTGTCTCCTTGGAGTTGGTTGCCATTCCCAGACAGACTTTCCCTTCCTAGTGACGGCAGAGTAAGGCTGACAAACAACAACGCTATCAACCTCAACAAGAAGAGGGCCCCTTCCACCCAACAGCGCAAAGGCCAGGAAGTAGAATCTCATTGAGTCTGATTGGACTGGTTTGGGTTATATGCCCACACCTAAACCCAAGCACTTGTACTTGAAGGGTACAGTCTGGATTGAACAGTTCTGGGTACATGCCCAGCCCTGAATCCAGTAGTAGAGCCAGCTCCACCCTAGCCATGTGGATGGAGAGTAGAGGCAGTATAGATTTCTCCAAGAAAAATGGAAATGTTAGTGCCAGAAGGAGGAGAAATGGTTTTCAAAAAGCAAAGCCTTCGGATGTCCACTGCAGAGACCACATCATCATCATCGCCATATCATCTTTTTCATCACCATATCACCATCATCACTGCCACCATCACCACCAACTCATCATTTCCCCCATCCTCATCACTCTCATTGTTACTACAACCATTGCCAACATTATCTTCATCACCACCATCATCATCACCATCATCATCATCACCATCATCATCACCACCATCATCATCATCACCATCATCATCACCACCATCATCATCACCATCATCATCACCACCATCATCATCACCATCACCATCAGTCATCAACTTCATCGCCACCATCATTATCATCACCATCATTACTAGCACCACCATCGTAAAAAGTATTATCACCCTCTCACCACGGTGACCACCGCCGTCATCATCAGATCATTATCAGAGTGAGACCAGAATCCAAGAGCGCTGTGGAGCCCCTTCAAGAGTATGCAAGCCCTGTGATTCAGAGCAGGCATATAAACCTAGGGCAGTGGTTGAATTATTTGAAAATTCCGGATTTGAATTCCCATTTGAAAATTCCGGGAATGATGTCCCCAAATGCTGAATACCCCACCTTGTGACCCATGAGTTCATAGATGCCTCGTTTTTTGTGCTCCGTGTCCTGAGTGTCAGCTTCATTGGAATTCTGCCCTTTCTCCAGCCTTGTCTTGGCTGCATTCCAGGTAAATGACTCGGAGCCCATCCTGCTGCATGTCGCCACTGCCGCCCGCTTGGATAATTAGAACCAACACATTCATTTCCCTAACAGCATTCTCATCTCCCCCTCGCAAAGTTTTCAAATGGAAAAAGAAAGGCAAAAACAAGCTACATCTGTCCTTGTTCAGGCAATTTGCAGCTGTCTGCAGCTGACATCCACCCAGCTGGGCGGCAGAACTAGCTTTCCTGTTTGCTTTTGGTGGAAGATGATGTGGTTGATGCTTATTAAAGTTTGGCAGCGGTTTGGAGACAAAGCGTCCTGCTGGAGAGAGACTTAGAAACAAACACTCAGGGGGAATCCTTCAGGCTCCTGCCTTTGTGAGCTAATTGCTTGGTGGGTGGGGAAAAGAAAAAAGACTGATGTCATTTTTCAGCAAACAAAAGGAAAGGAACTCAAGAAATAAGATGATTTTCGGTTTTTGCTTCTTTCTGAGAGCTTGCTGAGTTTCCACGCAGGTAGCAACCAGGTGCTGTGATCCAGGGACTGGCAAGTGTTTTCTGAATAGGGCCAGGCAGTAAATATTTTAGACTTTGTTCCATACTGTCTCTGTCACAACTACTCAGCTCTGCTGTTGTAGCACAAAAGCAGCCCTAGACAGTACTCAAATGAATGACTAGATGAGCGTGGTTGTGTACCAATAAAACTTTATTTAGAAAAACAGATGGTGGACTGGATCTGGCCCACAGGCTGTAGTTGGCTAACTCTTGCTCTGTGCTCCACTGGAAGAAGAATGGAGTTGGAGGCAGTCAGCGGAGCTAGGTTTAAATCTTGTCGCTGTCTCTTCCAGGCTGTGTCAACTGGGCAAATCACCTGCCCTCTTTGAGTCTTCCTTTCTTCATCTGTAGAATGGGTTGTCAGGTAGTTGGGAGATCAGAATGTTTTGCACATATTAAGTGGTCAGTAAATTGTAATTCTTTGTAGTACTCACCCCTGATCCCAGCCCAGAAACATAAGAGAGTAAAACCAATAAAGAAGGCGGTCTGCTTTCCTGCTGGCCTCAGCTATGGTTACAGTTCAGTGGTGCGGATCTTTCTGTAGCTCATTTGAGAGTCTGGCAGCTCTGAGTTTCCCAGGATGATCCTTCTGTTGCCTGCTCCTACCAGTGCCTTCCCACACCAAGATGTCTTCCTGCGTTCAAACTATTTCATTTCCATCACAAAGGCATGGCCTCAGCTGGAAAATCCCAAGAACGCAAATTAAGATTCTGTTTATGCACTTTTGTTGTTTGGAGAGAGCAGTTTTTGTTGTGGTTTAATGCTGGGCCAACGTTAAAGGCGTGTCTGTAAGCCAAAGACACGGCTGCATGTCAAATCCAATCATCATGTTTGCAGTTTAACTGGTATGATTTTCGGACAGGGTCCTAGGGACAGTTCAGACTTATGTGTGCTGATACTCGTAGTTAAGATTCACTGAACCTGAAAGGGCAAAAAAATAAAACCTTTTTTTAGTAGAGATGGGGTTTTGCCATGTTGGCCAGGCTCATCTCGAACTCCTGACCTCAGGTTGTCCACCCACCTCAGTCTCCCAAAGTGCTGGGATTCGTGCCACTAAACTCCAGCCTGGGTGACAGAGTGAGACTGTCTTAAAAAAAAAAAAATTCATAGGAAAGTGTGATCAGAACCCCGATTTGTGATTCTGTGGTTGGTTTGCTTCTGTTAAGGGTGTCAGCTGGAGGTTGATTTTAAGTTGCATTATGTATAGCTTGTATTTACTTGTTATTATTACTTATGTAACAGCCTATCATTTATACCAGGCCTGAGCATACTTTATACCTCATGTCATTTAATTCTCTTCAATTTCGTGTGATTTATGGCTATACTTTTCAAAGTATATTTGCAGATCAGCAGCCTTGGCTGTAGAAATGTACAGTCTCACACTCAGCCCCACACCTTTGAGTCAGAATTGGCTTTTTAACAAGGTCTCAGGTGACCCTTAGGCACAGCAGCACAGCAGGACTCCTGATGTAGGTATTTCATCAGCACTGAATTGCAGGCGAGGAGACCAAGGCTGAGAGAGGTTAGGGACAAGATCTCGGCCGGGTGCAGAGGCTCATGCCTGTAATCCCAGCAATTTGGGAGGCCGAGGCAGGCGGCTCACCTGAAGGCTAGAGCTTGAGACCAGTCTGGCCAACATGGCAAAACCCCGTCTCTACTAAAAATACCAAAATTAGCCAGGCGTAGTGGTGCATGCCTGTAATCCCTGCTACTTGGGAGGCTGAGGCATGAAAATTGCTTGAACCTGGGAGGTGGAGGTTGCAGTGAGTGAAGATTGTGCCTCTGCACTCCAGCCTGGATGACAAAATGACTCTGTCTCAGAAAAAAAAAAAAAAAAAAAAAAGAGACAGAAGAGACAGGATATCCTCCCACACGGATCTCACCCACACAATCCACTTCACAATTTAGCTTGTGGTTTCTGCCTCTGTATTATAATTTGGTTTTTTATTTTTTTGCTTCTAGATCTTGTTCCTCAAGGACACTATCTACTTCCTATTGTTAAACATCACTTTCTCCTTGGCATTTTCAGTGTGGGGTCCAGAAGCTAACCACACACTTGGTAGGTGCTCCAATATTTACTAATTTTTTTTGAGTCAGAGTCTCGCTCTGTTGCCCAGGCTGGGGTGCAGTGGCATGATCTAGGCTCACTGCAACCTCCCCCTCCCAGGTTCAAGCGATTCTCCTGTCTCAGCCTCCAGAGTAGCTGGGACTGCAGGTGCGAGCCACCACGCCTGGCTAATGTTTCGTAATTTTAGTAGAGACGGGTTTCAGTGTTAGCCAGGATGGTCTGGATCTCCTGACCTTGTGCTCTGCCTGCCTCTGCCTTCTAAAGTACTGGGATTACAGACATGAGCCACTGCGCCCGGCCAGTATTTAGTAATTGTTGAGTGACCCCATGAAACATTCACACATGCAAAAGTGAGAGCTTGCTCTTAAAAATGGGGTGGTGGTAACTGTCAGTATTAATCAAAAGGGTTTCCTGAGCACATCTGTCCTTCAGGGCTGTGCATTTTTAGATATAGAACCTCTTAGAACCTTCGGACCATAGAAATACAGAACGTAGGATGTAGGACAGAACCCAGTGGCTCTTGGCCTGGAGTTCCTCCAGTGTTCTCCCATGGGGTGATTTTGGCAGATAGAACAAGTGAAATGCAGTAATTTCTCTGATATTTAGATTATTTTCTATCTCTCTATAACATATATGAATACCCTAGAATGGTGGTTTGGCAGCCACCAGCTTCATAGGGTTATTTAAATTTAATTGATATGAAATAAAATTTAAAATTCAGTTTCTCAGTCACACCGGCCACACATCAGGTGATCAATAGCTACGTGTGACTAGTGGCTACCATATTGGACAGCAAGCATGATCTCAAGCAGGCATAATCCTGTGTGCATAATCCAAATGCTTTCTCTTTGTTCCCATCTTATTTGCGGTTCCCTCCCAGACTGCTCCCTAGGGTGGAGGTGGCTGGGCCCAATCCCATACGGCTTTTCTCGTCATCCTATCATTGTCACAAGCAGGGGGACCTGTTTCTGGAGAAATACATACTCAACTGAGCCTCATTTGATCCCATAGCTCTTTTGGGTCAAACCTCAATTGTGTCTTAGGTCATCCTAGTCTTCGGACAGCGAGGGGGCAAATGTTGCCATCTCCCATCTGTATTTCATCCATTTTTCCCACAAGGTACCATCAACTTGCATTTTTTGAAAAATCAATTTACTCACTAAACTCTTTTATGTCTGCTAATTACTGTTCGTACCTTTTCTTCCTCTAATACAACAGCGTCTCTTAAGTGCCAGTATGGCTACTTGACAATAAGACCCGCCGAATCTCAGCATCTGGAACAATAGCATCCTAGGACTCTGATGTATAAGAGCTTACAGCCATCAAGCCAGAAAATCCTAGGATTAATAGAATCTTGAATCATTCGACACACATAATATTAAAATCTTGTTAAATAGAACCATGTGAATTTTCCATTTGCATAGGTCACAGATGGTTCGGTATAGCTGATTGTAACTGGCTCGACATAATAGAAATAGGGAATATTGAAATCTACACATTCTTAGAATCGTTAGCTCCTAATGCTACCAAGTTCTAGAACTTTAGGATTTTGGAACAGGAGCCAGTGAACTTTTTCTGCAAAGGGCCAGGTAGTAAATATTTTCAGTTTTGCAGACCACAGTCTCTATCTCAACCTCTGAAGTCTGGCATTAAAGAGTGAAAGAAGCCATAGTTACTGCATAAATGCATAGTTGTGCTCCAAGAAAACTTGGTTTACAAAACCAGGCAGGAGGCCAGATTTGACCTGAGGGCTGCCAATTGCTGCCCCTGTTTTGGAACATAAAACAGAAAGGCAGCCGGCTGCGGGTGCTCACACCTCTAATCCCAGCATTTTGGGAGGCTGAGATGGGCAGATCACAGGGTCAGGATCTCGAGGCCAGCCTGAACAACATGGTGAAACTCCATCTCTACTAAAAATACAGAAATTATTGTATTTTTGTATTTTTACAAAATTTTAGCGCCTATAATCCCAGCTACTCTGGAGGCTGAGGCAGGAGAATTGCTTGAACCTGGGAAGTGGATGTTGCAGTGAGCCTAGATTGCGCCACTTGCACTCCAGCCTGGGTGACAGAGCGAGATTCCATCTCAAAAAAAAAAAATCTGAAAGGGTCCCACTAAGCACTTGGATTTGCACAGGAAACACACAGACCTCTCAGTGGTTCCAAAGGGTCCCATTCAAATGTGGAGCCATTTGAAGCCCAGTTTTGGTTGGTTCAGTCCACTGTCTGTTTCAGGGCAGTGTCTGGCCTACAGAGAGGGAATGGGGGGATGAAGGAGCCTTTGGAGGCTGTGACCAAAGTGACCCCTGGCAAGGGGAGACAGTCAAAGAGCCATGCCCCAGAGTTAGAGAAAAACGAGGGAGGCCCTTGGAATCAATGCCTGGCTTCCAAAGTGCTGGAAGACCTTGTGAGTCTAGCCCCTCAATCAGAAGCCAAAGATGATCTTGAGTGCCTGGGAGGGCAGAATTGATGGACCTGGCAAGAGTCAATGGGCCCCAGCTGCAGAGTGAATTTGATGAGGCTGTTCATCCAAGGGGCGTGCACAACCAGGCCATAACCTTGAGATGTGGAGGGAAAAGAAAGAGAGCACACTGCTTAGCAGTTGTTTTTCTTCCCTGCTGAGTCAATAAATGAATAAATGGACCATGAGTGGCCAAGTGGCTGATAGAATTTTAGACTCCATCAAAGGAAGATCGCAAATGTATATGGAGGTAACTTCAATGTCTTTATGTTCTGCTGCTGTCAGCCCCAGCATCCTAATATCATGGTCTGGAAGGCATCTGAAAGGGAGGCAGAGGGCAGCCTGGGGACTAACATTTACTACATGTCTACTATGTGACAGGCACTGTGCAAAGTGGTTTCCATACACCATCTAATTAAATCTACACTTTCAACCTCATGAGCAAGGAAATATTTTTATCTCCATTTTACACATTTAACAAAAGAGGCTTACAAGAGGTGAAGTGATTTGCCCAAGGCCAGATAGCTAGGAAAGATTGACACCAATATATGTGATCACTCCAAAACATATGCTCTTAACCACAATATCTGCATTTCTCCAGTATCACCTGTACACAGATCACCTGGGGGTATTGCTAAGGTGCAGATTCTGACTCAGCAGGTCTGGGCAGGACCTGAGATTCTGCATTTCCAACCAGCAACCAGGTGATACTGATGCTCCTGGCCCAGAGACCTCGTTTGGAGCAGCTGGTACTGTATTATACTTTCTCTTTATACCAGACCCTCCGAAGTCATGAAAGGGGTAGGTTTACGTTTTTAAGATGACGTCACACAGTAAGCAGTGGTTTGTCCTGGATTCGAATTCACATCTGTCTGACTCCTGAGTCCATTTCTTTCAAAAATAAAGTCTACGTCTACCCTTATGCCTATAGCTTGATCCCCAGCTGGGGGTGATTTTGTCCCCCCAGGGAACATTAGGAAGTATCTGGAGACATTTTTTGGCTGGCACAACTTGGGTAGGAGGTAATGCTGATATCCAGTGGGTAGAGGCCACAGATGGTGCCGGGCATTCTGAAATGTACAGGATACTCCCCTGCAAAGAATTATCCATTCCCAAATATCCCTAATGCCGAGGTGGGAAAACCCTGCTTTCTAGCTCAGTGTCTTTTGGTCAGAAATAAAAATCCACCGAGAACCTCCCTCTTGAGGCCATTCAGTGCACTTAATTTAGAGTGAGTGGACATTTCAACCAATTCCACTAAAAAATGGCCATGGATAAATAAGAGCCGTAACTACCAAAAGAGTCCATTGTGCAATCAATAGCTGGAACTTTCCACTACTTTAAGATGAGGGCTCGATGCTCACAGCTCTGTAATACCCTAGTGCCTCAGCAGATGGAAGCCAATCAAGTCCAGAAATCATTGTCTTAATCTTAGTCATTAACATGCCTGGCCTCACGCTGTTTATTGGCGTCTTTTGCTGTTTTGTTGCATGCTCCGTTTTCTCTGATGGTGGCTTTTGCCTTCACCCCATTTCTGAGGGAGACAGCCTTGACTCTGATCCCAGCCTGGGGAAGGCTAGGATCTGGCATTGATCACCAATACCAATATCTCCGTTCCATGTGCTCCCTAATCAATTCTTGGAAGAACATATCTAATATTACAAGACTACTGATGAGGCTTGATTTGCCTGGGAGGGATGGTTTCCCCCTCCTTACTTGAGCTCAGTTAAGATGTTTCTTTGGCCAGTGGAAAATGATGATTGGGGCTTCAGTTGTTACGAGGTGATGGGATATGCCTGAAGGGAGAAGTGGGTCTCTGAAGAACAAAGAAGCAGTGTGATAGATAATTATCTCCTACGCATTCAGCTCCTAACAGATTACAAAGCACCTGAATGTAACTTGGGCTGCACAATGCTCTGTACTGAAGATAGGGAAGGAATTCACATCTATTGTAGAGTTGAGGGGCCGACTCCTCATTGGTACCTGGGGAGTCTGAATGGATGTAGGATCAATTTCCAGGTCTTGCACTGAATGTCGTTCTCAGTCTCATCTCTGTGCTGTTTCTCCCTGGCTGTGCAGATCTGCATAGCCATTGGGATACAGTCATTTTAATCCCAGGTGGCCTGGATGGCCTTATTCAAGGGGTGATCTGATTTTCCAACTCCTGTATTTGTAGGCTGTATCCGCAACCCACGTCGTGTCTCTCTGCATCTGCTGTGAACGTATATGGATGCTACGCTGGGTTAAGGCCTAATGTGCCCCAGGGGGTTGGCACATTGGCAATACCAGTTGTATCTCATTCTTGAGCATGTGGCTGGACAGTAAGGAAGTGGGACATAGGATGAGCATGTTTTGGTGGAGAGGAGACAAGAGGGACTTGGAGGCCCATGCTGGGCATTACAATAGTTTGGCTAGTAAAGTTTAGGGCAGATTCCTGGGTGGAGAGAATGAGGGGCACTGGGAAGATTGGGGTGAGAGTGAGAAAGCATCAAAACAGAGGAGACCACGAGGTTGGCATGTTTCACAAGCTGTCAGTCAATAGTTCTAAGAACAGGAAAGGGAGCTGATGTTTATTAAGCATTTGTTATAGTCTATGCAACGTGTCAAACACTTCCCCTCATTAATGACTCTTCAACTAGTCCTATAGCACAAAAATGCTATTATTATTCCCACTTTGCAGATGAGAAAACTGAGGGCCAAGTGGGTGACAAGACTTGCTTGGGGTCACATTGCAAATGGTGGAGCTGGGTTGCAAGCTCACATCTGTGTGCATCGAAGGTCCATGTTGGTAAGACCTCCTGCATACTGCCCAAGTCACGAATTTAGGGCAGGAAGAGTTTAAAGTTGAGGTATTTATGTGGTGATTTCTAAGTTCCGAGTACCGTGCTAGGCATTTGGGATATAAGGCTGAGTACAACACTATTCGTAAGGAGATCGATATGGTAGGGAACTAGACATTGGCAAATAATTACAATCTGTTGGGATATCTGCTTGTCCTAGTGGCTTGTACCAATGCTGGGAGCATAGAAATGAAAGAAGCTAATTCTACTGGAGGGAGCCAGAGAGTGTGTCATACAGGGGGTTATCATGGAATGAGGTCTTGAAGGATGAGTAGAGGTTCACTTGTTAGAGAAGGGATAAGGCAGAGCAGAGCATCCAGATGGAGGAATGGTAGGTTCAAAGGCATAGAGGCGTAAAAGAACATGGCATGTTTGGCAGCTTGGGAAGACTCTGGGAATTACTGATGTGGGGTGCAAGGTGTGGGCAGCAAAAAGAAAGGGTGGTTTGGGACAGAGACTGTGAAGGACTTGATATGCTAAACAACAAAGTTTGGATGCAGGAATGGGGGAGATGACTGAAGACTTTTCAGCAGAGGAGTGACGTGATCAGGTCAAAGAAATTCCTCCTTGGATGCTTTGTGGAGTTCAGCTGAGAATGGGCTAGACTGATGACAGGAACACCGGTTTAAAACTATGTGAATCCTGGCCGGTGTGGTGGCTCATGCCTGTAATCCAAGCACTTTGGGAGGCCAAGGCAGGTGTATTGCCTGAGGTCAGGAGTTCGAGACAAGCCTGGCTGACATGGTGAAACCTCTACTAAAAATATAAAAATTAACAGGGCATGGTGGTGCACGCCTATAGTCCCATAGACTCAAAAGGCTGAGGATTGCTTGACTCTGGGAGGCAGAGGTTGCAGTGAGCCGAGATTGCATCACTGCTCTCCTTCTGGGCAACAGAATGAGACTCTTAAAAACAAAACAAAACAAAACAAAACAAAACCCTATGTGAATTCTTAGGAGATAATGATGAAGACTAAATTTACAAAAAGAGAGCAGAGGGAAGATGCAAGAGATTGTACTGATGAGATACCTGAGGCCTAGAGAAGGGATCCAGGGTAAGTTATACATTGTTCCCATGGGAAACTTCTTTGGAAACAAAATCCAATGGCCACTTGAGAAGTTTCAGAGTCCATTTTCCCTATTTCTGCAATCACATGGGCGGGTGGGCTGAGAAGAAATGTGAGCTGCATTTCCATTTAAATTGAAATAAGACATGTCAAAGGTGGCGTAGTAATTACCAGCTGGAACAATGGCAGTATGGTGTGGGAAGTGTAGTGTCGGTATATGCGGTGCAGATAATTTTTGTATTCGAGACTTAATTATGTCAATGTAATTATTCCCCTGTCAGGAAAGTTGGGTGGCACAGATATGTCATATTTGTGTTTGAACAGAAAAATGAAATGCCTTTTTTCTTTATTCAGAGAGCAATTGGGTGGGTGACTCTGGGAAGTTGGGAGTGGGGTGTTTGGAGTTTACCCGAGGTCAGGATGTCTGTTTGCAGCTGGGGGTTTTGTGAATCCTCTGTTCAGCTGATATTGACTTTAAGATGGGTTGTTGGGGTCCCATGATGGCTCTTCTTTGCCCCTTTCTGAGGATGCTGCATCAGCAGTCACAGGCTGGAGGGGATTTTTAGGGCTGGGAAAGCTAGGAGCTCTGAATAGCAAGAACTTTAGGGAACTTTAGAGAGATTTTATTTAAAAAATTTTTATTTGCAAACCTTGTGACTCAAAAACCCAAGGTAGAGTTGTGTGCCTTGAAGCCTGATCCCCCATCCCTTCCTCTTCCCCTTCTCCACCCTAATGCCCCATGAGAGCCTCAGCCACATTCTCTATCCCTGTGCATGAGGCTTTTGGGGAGTCTGTGCCATCCATTCCTCCCCATTTGTCAGGGACTCCAAGAATCAAGCACAAAGCCCCTTCCTCACCACTGAAGCTCCAGTTCCTGGCACCATGATTACCCAAGCAGCTGGAATGGTGTCCAGGCAGAAATGATCTATCTAAAGTGGTTGAAAGGGAGAGAGGGGTGCACTTGCAAAGGGAGAGAGGGCAGGGGTAGAAAGCACCCAGGTTCTAGTTCTTTCTCTGCCACCCCATGACTGAGCAATCTTTACCAGGTGGCTTCCTGCTCTAAGCCTCCGTTTTGGCCCCGGGTATCTTGCATGTATGTTCACAGATGCTCTTGTGATGTGTGAATGCACACAGCAGTGCAGCCAACTTAGACATTCTGCAGGCAAGCTCTTTATCATTTACATTTTAAACAGCTCAAGTTGCCTAAATGTTAACTTTCCAGAAAGCTATAAAGACCTTCAGGCAACAGCTGAGGGCATTTAAAAACCATCAGTTGAAAAATAAGAAGAGAAAGGAAAGACCAGAAGCAGGTGCCTGGAGCAGCGAGCCCTTCTGCCTCAAGATAAGGGTGAATCCTGGCAAGTAAAGCTGGGTGGTGTTCCATAGAGTCCCCTTCTTGGCTGCAGAGCCAAGTCCATTCTGCCTTTAATATAAAAGTGTTTTACCTGAGTATGAGTCGAATAGATGTGTCTATACACATATGCAGAAATGAACCCAGGATGGAAATACACCAACATATTTATTAAGAGCAGTTGTCCCCAAGTAACAGACTTAAGGATGATTTCTAATGTTTTCTTTTGTCACTTTCTAAATGTTCTAAATTCTCTACAGTGAATGCTATTAGAAACATAAAAGCAAAGCAATGGTGTTTAAAAGAGAAAGAAAATAGCACACGGTGTTGTCTTAGAGCCTTAGGGCAGCTATAACAAAGTGCCACCAACCGCATGGCTTAAGGCAACTAAAAGGAATTGTCCCACAGTTCTGTAGGCTGAAGCACAAAAACACAAGGTGTCAGCAGGGCCATGCTGTCTCCAAAGGCTCTAGGAAAGAAACTGTTCCATGCTTGTCACCTAGCTTCTGGTGGGTCACTGGAAAATTTTGATCTAGATACGTCGCTCTAATCCTCAATCTTCATGTGACATTCTCTCTGTGTCCTCACATTCTCCTCCCTCTAAGTGTATCTCTGTGTCCAAGCTTCCCCTCCTTATAAGGATACCAGTCATATTGGATTAGGGTCCATCCTGATGACTTCATTTTGACTTGATTACCTCTGTAAAGACCTTATCTCTAAATACAGTTACATCCTGAAGTCCTGGGGATTAAGACTTCAACCTGTCATTTCTGGGGACCTGATTCAACTCATAAACAGACGTGTTTCTAGAGATGAGAAGTTCTTCCTTTATAGATGTGGGAGACAATTGAGATGGGACACATGTGAAGATCTTTTGATGTTACTGTGACAGCCAGCCTCCCAGATAGTTCTCAGTGATCTGTGTCTCTGGCATTCACACCCCTGTGCCGTCCGCTCCCATACTGCATCAGAGTTGGTCTGTGTGACATAGAGATTATGTCAGTGGTAATAGGTTGTCCCTTCTGAGGCTAGGCTAAGAAAGACATTTGGTGGTAGGAGAATCACTTGAGGCCAGGAGGTCAAGACCAGCCTGGACAACACAGTGAGACCCTATCTCTACAAAAAAATAAAATAAAAAGTAGCCTGGTGTGATGGTGCATGCCTGTAGCCCAGCTATGCAGGAGGCTGAGGCAGGAAGATCATGTGGGATCAGGAGTTTGAGGCTGCAGTGAGCCATGATGGTGACACAGCACTCCAGCCTGGGCAACAGAGTGAGACCCTTTGTCTAAAGAATGATTATAACATAATAAAAGACATTTGGCTTCTGCCTTGTTCTCTCTTGGATCACTTGCTATGGGAAAACCATCCACCATATCATGAGGACACTGAAGCAGCTCAGTGGATGTATTAGTCCATTCTTGCATTGCTATTACGAACTACCTGAGACTGGGTAATTTATAAAGAAAAGAGGTTTAATTGGCTCATAGCTCCGACGCTGTACAGGAAGCATGGCTAGGGAAGCCTCAGGAAACTTACAATCGTGGCAGATGTCAAAGGGGAAGCATGCAGGCCCTACATGGCTGGAGCAGGAGGAAGAGAGAGAAGGGGGAGGTGCTATACACACTTTTAAACAACCAGATCTTGTGAGAACTCATGCACTACCATGAGAGCAGCAAGGGAGAAATCTGCCCCCGTGATCCACTCAGCTCCCACCAGGCCGGCCCCTCCGTCATTGGGGATGACAGTTTGACATGAGATTTGGGCAGGGACACAAATCCAAACCACCTCAGTGAAAGACTCTTGAGACAGAGAATTGAGCCTTCCTGCCAACAGCTAGTGAGGAAGTGAGGCCTCCTGCCAGTAGCCACATCAGTGAACCTGCTTGGAAGTGGACCCTCCAGCTGCAGTCAAGCCTGCAGGCAACCAAAGCCATGGCTGGCATTTCGATAGGTCCTGTCTTCATTCCCTCTTGCTGCTGCGACAAGCAACCATGAACACAGTGTCTTAAAACAATGCAGATTTATTCTTTTGGCGTTGTAGAGGTCAGATGTCAGAGACGAGTCTAAAGGCATTAAAAATTAAGGTATCAGCAGGGTTTGTGCCTTCTGAAGACCCCAGGGGACAATCTCCTCCAGCCTCTTCCAGCTTCAAGAGTCCGCCAGCATTTCTTGGCTCCTGGGTGCACCACTCCAATCTCTGCTTCTATTTCCACATTGCTGCTTTCTCCCCCACTGGCCCCCTTGCATCTTAAAAAGACCCTTATGAGTGATTATATTAAGGGCTACCTAGAGAATCCAGGATAGTCTCCTCCCACCGCAAGATCCTTAACATAATCACATCAGCAAGATGACTTTTGCCATGTGAGGGAATGTATTTACACGTTGCAGAATTAGAACGTGGACATCTTTGGGAGGACTTTCTTCACCCTGACAAATACCTTGAGCCAGAACCACCCAGATAAACTACTCCTGAATTCTCAACCCACAGAAACTATGAGAGATAATAAATGATACTGGATATTTCAAAACCCAGTGTTTAGGTAATCTGGTGTACAGCAATACATAACTAATATGGAATGGGGTCTGTAAGTCTGTACTTGATTGTGTAGCCCTTGAAAATAATAATTCTGGTGGTTGAGCACAATGGTTCACATCTCTAATCCCAACAGTGGGAGGCAGAGACGTGAGGATCGCTAGAGGGCCAGAGTTCAAGGTCATGAACACAGTGTCTTAAAACAACGCAGATTTATTCTTTTGGCGTTGTAGAGGTCAGATGTCAGAGACGACTCTAAAGCATTAAAAATTAAGGTATCAGCAGGGTAACATAGTGAGACTCCATCTCTATAAAAAACAAAACAAAATACCTAAGTGGATGTGGTGATGTGCACCTGTAGTCCTAGCTACTGAGTAGGCTTGAGGAAGAAGGATCATCTGCCCTAGCTTGGCTGGCAGGACGAAACTCTGTCTTAGAAATTAACAAAAAAAGAAAGTCATAATTCTGGATGTCTTAGGACTATTTTCCTCAAGATATGCATAAAGAAAAGTGTGCAAATATGTAAGTGAACAGTTTGATGAATTCGTGCATACTGAAAACCCTGTTGTCTGTCTTAAATAATTGAAGCCTAAAATGATCTTGGATGCTTTGGAGCTCTGGACCGGTCATTGCCCCTTCACTTTCAGATCCACTCCTACCCCTTCTCTGCTCTGCTGTAGAATTACAGAAAATGACATTTCCTGGTTTCTTTGACCTCTGGTAGGTTCCACCACTGAAAGGCAGGGATGGATAATTGAAGTCAAAAGGAAAGGAGAAGAAGGATATCGGTCTTCCTTTGGTACTGCCTTGAGGCATCCACGGAAGCAGCAGTGTGTCCTTTTAATTCTGGATCTTACCAGGGACTCTCCTTCTCCATGAAGCCCGTTTCCCCTGGGCAGCTCTACTGAGGTCTCACTTCCCGTCGGATGGCTCCACTCCTTGGCTTTTCTGTCCAGTCCTAGGTTGGCAGTGCCTTCCGGCTATTGCTAATCTCTCCTGGCTTCTCAATTTTTCCATCACCTGGGTCGCACATTTTCTGTATTAAATCCCTTGGTTGAATGACCTAGAGTGGTTTCTGTTTTCCCAAAGCATTCTGTAAAATCCTTCCAGCTTCAACAAAACAAGTACCAGATTCTTAGATGCTATTTTCTGAAAAATGAAGTTGTCCTCGTGAGACACAAGCAGCCCTCATCTTTTTTGTGTCTTTACTTAGAAAGAAGGAAATAGGAACCTATGGACTAAGTATGTGC
Source organism: Callithrix jacchus (assembly GCF_049354715.1). Classification (NCBI taxonomy): domain Eukaryota; kingdom Metazoa; phylum Chordata; class Mammalia; order Primates; family Cebidae; genus Callithrix; species Callithrix jacchus. Next base: position 196,701,951 of record NC_133502.1, read on the forward strand.
TGCTGATTTAGGTAGGTGAGATGTATGCAATTTTACATTATTTCATTTGTTCCTTATAATATAGTACCGTCATTTTAACAGATGAGGAACTGAAGGTAAGAAAGGATTAGTAACCTTTTAGGGTTTGCATAGCTGCTTCGGGGTTCATCTTATTCTGAAGTCAGTTCTGTTCCTGCTGCTCGTGATGGGGTTAGCAGTTTGCATCTCTCTCTCTCCCCAGCCACCAGGGTCTCTCTGGAAGTGTGATTAGCTTCAGCTTCACTCGGTTCCACAGAATACTCACCAATCCTTAAGGAGAAATTAACCCATAAACCAACTAACTAATATAAATGTCTTTGAGGATTTGAAAACCACTTCTAGGAGGATTGGGATTATTTAAAAATGTGGCAGAGGCTGGGTGCGGTGGCTCATGCCTGTAATCCCAATGCTTTGGGAGGCCAAGAAGGGCGGACCACTTGATGCCAGGAGTTTGAGACCAACTTGGGGAACATAGCAGGACCCTGTCTCTACAAAAAATTATTTAAAACAATATCTGGGCATGGTGGTGCACACCTGTATCCTAGCTACTCAGGAGGCTGAGGTAGGATTGCTTGAGCCCAGAAGGTCAAGGTTACAGTGAGCTATGATAGCACCACTGCACTCTCCAGTCTGGGCAAGAGAGTGAGACCTCATCTCTAAAAAAAAAAGTGTAGCAGAGTTGAGAGTTTTGGTTGATGCTGGCAGGTGAAGCACAGGACAGCAATGGAATGAAATGCTTTGCTTGATGGGTTGAGAGAATGGATTCTAGCCCCTGATTGCTGGGGTCTCTGCTGTGATTGATTAGACATGGCTACCATGAGTGAAGAAAAGGACAGGAGGTATTGTTGGATATTTGCTGACCCTTTAAAAATTGAGAAGGCCCCAACTTTAATCTGTCACTTTCCAGCTAAATGAATTTGGGGCCTTTGATGAGTCTCTCTGTGTCTACTATCACGTCGTAACAATAGAATAATACCGAAGTGGGTGGATCACTTGAGGTCAGGAGTTTGGGAGCAGCCTGGCCAACATGGCGAAATCCTGTCTCTACTAAAAACACAAAAATTATCCAGGTGTAATGGCAGGCACCTGTAATCGCAGCTACTGGTGGGGGCTGAGGCAGGAGAATTGCTTGAACCTGGTGGTTGCAGTGAGTTGAGATCGTGCCATTGCATTTCAGTCTGGGCAATAGAGCAAGATTCCCTCTCAAAAATGATGCTGCTGCTGATGGTAATGATAATGCAGTGAATCTTCAGGATAATTATGAGGAAAGGACCCTGTAGAACCCTGACCGACTTCTCCCCAGTCTTTATTCCCGCTGGAGACTGGGCATACATTTGGGTTTTCTTAGGGCCACTCCAACTCTTTCCTTTCCCAAAGTGGAACTAAACACTGCCTTCTCGCTCCATTACCACTGTGGCCTTTGGCAATTACTGCATTACCAATGTGGCCTTTGAGCTCTTGGTGGAACACAGTTCACTGGGTTTTTTTTTTTTTTTTTTTTTGAGATGGAGTTTTGCTCTGTCACCTAAGCTAGAGTGCAGTGATGTGATCTTGGCTCACTGCAACTTCCGTCTCCCGGGTTCAAGCAATTCTCATGCCTCAGCCTCTGAGTAGCTGGGACTACTGGCATGTGCCACCACTCCCAGCTAATTTTTTTGTATTTTTAGTAGAGCCAGGGTTTCACCATGCTGGTCAGGCTGATCTTGAATTCCTGACCTCAAATGATCCACATACCTCAGCCTCCCAAAGTGCTGGGCTTAGAGGCATGAGCTACCGCGCCCGACCCACAGGGCTTTTATTCCCCCACTTTATACCCTCCAGCCTAATTTCTCCCAGGCAAGTGACCCTGGGAAAATTTGAAGGAAGCAATGGTAGTTCCTTACAGCCTTTCTTTCTGGGAGAGATTCCCTCACCTGCAGAGACATAGGCATCCTTGGATGAAACAGGAACAATTAGAAACAAAGCTGGAAAGAGCCATGGACTGCAGTCAGGACGCTTGAGCTTTGCTCTAGATCTTTTGTTGGTTGCATGTCCCTAGGCAAATGAGTTAAACTCTCTGAGCCTCAGCCTGCTCATTTGTAAAATGGACACCACAAGGTGATGAGGATTACCTCTCAGCATCAAGCAGGTGGATGAGGAGACTGTTCATTGTAGCATCAGAGAGGAATAAAGTTGTATTTTTTTTTTTTTTGAGACGGAGTTTCGCTCTTGTTACCCAGGCTGGAGTGCAATGGCGCGATCTCAGCTCACCGCAACCTCCGCCTCTTGGGTTCAGGCAATTCTCCTGCCTCAGCCTCCTGAGTAGCTGGAATTACAGGCACGCACCACAGTGCCCAGCTAATTTTTTTGTATTTTTAGTAGAGACGGGGTTTCACTATGTTGACCAAGATGGTCTCGATCTGTTGACCTCGTGATCCACCCGCCTCAGCCTCCCAAAGTGCTGGGATTACAGGCGTGAGCCACCGCGCCTGGCCTAAAGTTGTATTTTTTTTAACTTGCCTATGGTAAAGATAATTCTTACTCTTTACAGAAAATCTTGAGGAGTGCTAAAAGGAACGTAAAAATTGCCTGATATCTTACCACACAGAGATAATAACCATTGCTACTACTTTGCTGCAATAATCTCAGCTCACATTTTATGTCTCTATAGTACTTGACTCTGAGGGTTTCGATAAAGTATTTTAAACATTTAACAGAGTGCCTGTGTATGTGAGGAATGCACATACATATATTCACTTATTAATGAAATACATATTTATTATGTTCAAGGTTTGTTAAACATTTAAGGATATGAAAATACTTGATTATTTTCATCAAGTTTTAGGATATACCCTGATCTGTAGGATAAAGTACATGTTACAGGCACAATTAAATTCCATTTAATTTTTGAGTTGAAGCCAGAAAGGATTGCTGATTGCTAATTCTAATCAGCAACTAGACTCTAATAAATATGTATTCCTTCATATTTGCTAGGTATACTATCTGCCAGATGCTGGAAATATTTGGGTGTGTATCTACACATGCACATGTTGTACACACGTGTTCATATATATACATGTTTATATATATAATAGCATGTATGTGTAATTTTTTAGCATGAGTTTCTGTAATATTTTCTGCTTGTCTTTAGTAAATCAGAGCAACAAGATGAATTTTTGTCAAGTTTCAAAAGTGTTTTGAGACAGTCTAATCTATAGTGTAAATTGTGTAACAGGTGAAATTAACTTTGAGGGGCCTTGGGAGACACCTGGGAAGGTTTGAGAGGCAACCTCTAGAACCGCAGAAATCAAGAAAAGAGAGTCTCGTCCATTTGTAGAGAAGAGAGGGTCCTCTGAAGACTGAGATGCTCTTGGCACAGAAAACAACAAACAATAGTTTTAAATATTAGCCTCTAATTGAACATCACAAGAGGAGATGATTTTAATTGGAGCCATTAATTATCATATGAACTGCTCCTCACATGGGTAACTCTGTGATATGCTCCAGAGGGAGTAGCCTGGGAATTTAACAAAAAATCATGGTTCTCTCAAGTGATGCTGGGGAGGTCGGCAAGTATGCATTTTATCTGCATACTACTACACGTCACCCTACACATGATCGTACTGGTCTCCATGTACATGATATATATATATATATATATCCTCTGTATATTATGTATGTATCATGTATATTATGTATGTGTTAGTTAGAATGTGTAATACCTTTATCCTTCCCTCGTTCGCCATTAACAGTCATATGCTAGCACCATTCATTTCATCCCCAAATGTAATGTGTGCCTCCTGGGTTCCAGACACTGCAATACAGATAGAGATTAGTTCCTGCCAAGAACATAAGCTCCGTGGAAGTGAGAACTTTATTTCTATTGCCGGTGCCTAGATCAGTGCTGCATGCCGTACGTGCTCAACACGTGTTTATTAAATGCACATATGTATGAATGAATAGTATATGAATATATAATATACACCAGGATGTATGGATGTTGTGTGTCTCCTACAGTGAGTACACCATTATATTGTAGTTTTAGATTACCCCAGGCGTGTGGTGTATATCTTAGTGGATTTCTAGCTATGCATCTAACTAAATCATTTTGTATCCCAATTTCCCCCCACCTCCCAGTTTCTCTCCATACTTCAAATCTCTAAAGATAACGGAGAGGACCAAGCTCACACCTGACCTCAAAACACAACCCCACTTCCATGGAGCAGCCCTGAGCCAAGCCGGAGCAAGTGAGCGTGATTGTCAGATGCAGTCACTGCTACCTGCCCACTTCCTGTTTCATGAGAGGGACACCCGCCCATTTCCCCTTCTACTTGTGCCTCCTTCCAGGTCTCCAGAGGGGTCTCTGGCTGGGGCCTTGTTTTATCTGCCCCATGGAGACTGTTTGGGGCACTGCATTTGTTTAGCTTAATGAAATGGTCTCTGCGATCAGCAGACTCCATTTGGTTTTGGAGTTGAAGCAGGAAAGATTTGCTGAGTGCTGATTACGCCAACACTAAATTTCTCCAAGCTTTCTCCTTGGGGTGCCCCCAACGAGTCTGATGCTTCCCCAGCAGATGGAGAATTGGATGCAGAGGGTGACGAGGGGAAACGATAGAGGGTGACGAGGGGGAACGATGGAGGGTGGAAGATGCTGGCAGGTTTCCTGAACGCTGTCGTTGGTCCACATACCCTAGCCTAACGATGGCTTTCTGGTTCTCACCTCTTCTGCCCGTGTCTAAGCCAACTCACCTCCTATGCAGCCCTTGATTTTCTTCATGTCTTTTCTCCTCAGGATAGTAAAAAATCTTCAGAGCCAGAGTCCTGCATTCCACTTTTGTATATGCTTTGTGATCTTGACAAATCTCCTCAGTGACCTGGGGATGACACTGTCCTTTCTGAGGCTCCCCCTCCTCCTATGAGGATTAAAGGATAGCTATGCCACTGTCGGTCAAGTTTCCACTTGGCCAAGCTCATGTACTCCTCAAAAGAGCCCTGTGAGGGACGGTCTGCTACTGATCCCGTTTCACTGATGAGACAACTTAGGTTCAGAGATGTTAAGTAACGTGCTGGAGGTCACACAGCCAGTGAGCATCAGAGCTGGGATTTGAACCCCGGCAGCCTGGCTCCAGAGCCCATTTTCACTTTTATGATATTGTAGATTTGGCCTGTTTTAGACTCCTATTTCTTCTGTCCACTTGCTTAGTCCCAGGCCAGGCCCAGCCATCCCTGAGACACAGTGCCTCCTTCTGTCTCTCTCCTCTACCCTCCAAGAAGCTCCCTGAGGGTGTAGACTCTACCCCTTGCTGCTCCTGCATGACACAGACACCGGCAAGTTTCACCCAAGCAAAATAAGGAGGGGACATCTCTACCCTTTTCTCATGTCTCAGCACATGTGACCTAAAGGGTTCCCCCGACCTAAGAACCCAAGACCCGGATGCTCATCTCAGCTTTGCGGCCTCCCAGAGACATGGCCTCAGACAGGTCATTTGGTTAGACATTCATTGAACCAATGTTTATAGGATCCAATGTATTTAACCCATAACCCACAATGGCCCAGACTTGCGGACTTGGGATAGAATCTAAGGCAGAAATACAGATTTTTCTGCCTCTGTGTCTTACAAAGACACGGGTGCCACATCTGGGAGAAAGTGGCTAATGCCCAGTGGCACCATCATCCTGGCCTATTAGAAAAGAGTGGAGTTTGGGCACGTGCTCCCAGAAGCTGCTGGGAGTCTGCACCCAGCCGTTTCCTAGCTGTATTTATGAGCTGACATGCTGATGTCCTGGGGGGAACACCCCCTCCTTCACAGTCCCTCGATGTCCTTTATTTCCTCTGACAGCCTGGCGGCCCCAGTCTTGGGTCGTCTCTCACCTTGTCAAGGCTGAGATGGGGATTTCACAGTTGGTAGCTTCAGTCATCCGGATGGACTGCCAGCCCCTTCTCATGCCGCCTCAGTGGCTTCCTTCCCACCACCCCATCTCCCTCTCATCAGCTCAGCCTGGCCCTTAGCCTTACTCAGTGTTTGCCTGCTGCTTCTCTCTCTAAAATCAGAAAACATTTGAAAGGCACAGACTCATAATAACGTGAATGGACAAGCCGATCTGCAGAGAGCTGAGTGTGTCCCTGTCGTGGTCCTTGCTGACTTCCTTTGAGGAATGCAATCAAAGCCCCAGAAAGATCACTGTACTGGGAGCCGCCAAGCCCAGGGTTTAAATCCCAGCTCTGAACCTTTCCTGAGTGATCTTGCCGGCTTTACTTTCCTCATCTGCAAAATAAAGAAAAATGAGGTCAGTTGCGGCGGCTCATGCCTGTATTCCCAGCACTTTGGGAAGCTGGGGTGGGCAGATCACTTGAGGTCAGGAGTTGCCTGGCCAACATGCCAAAACCCCGTCTCTACTAAAAATACATAAATTGGCCAGGCGTGGGAGTGGGTGCCTGTTATCCCAGCTACTTGGGAGGCTGAGGTAGGAGAATTGCTTGGGCCCGGAAGGTGGAGATTGCAGTGACTGAGATCAGGCCACTGAACTCCAACCTGTACAACAGATCCAGACTCTGTCTTTAAAAAAAAGAGAAAGAAAATTGACTCTGGGCTAAGAGAGGGGCTGTGAGCCCTTCATTTCACTCAGTTCCATGGGGAGCTGGGAATTACACTTTGACTCCACATCCTCAAATTTCTCCCATCCTCACTGTCCTCATTTGGTATGTGTGTTCCTTTAAACAACAGTCCAAAAATAAACTTTACGTAATTAGAGCCGCTTACAAGAAAAATCCCATCTCTAACCCCGCTTCACCCCATCCATAAATATTCTCAATTCTCCGTGTTATTTGCAAAGATCTGGGCGTGATCCTGCTCGGCTCTATCCAGTTTGCTTCATGTTGTTTCACAGAAGCACTCCACGCCGCCACAATTCTTATTTCTAATGCTAATGTCTGCCTAAGAGCATCAAAGTGACACACTGTGATTTCCCTAACCATTCCCAATTGCTGGGTGATGAGGCAGATCTCAGCCTCTCCCTGTCGTCAGCAGCACCACGGCAAGCATCCTGGGGCACAGAGCTGTGTTCTGCCTCTTGATTTGTCCCCCACAAGATGAATTCCTAGAAGGTTAGATTCTGGGTCTCACCCAGGGTTTCAAACTCAGCATCGTGGACATGCAGGCCAGATGATTCCTTGTGGGACAGTCCTGTGCATCGTTGCGCAGCATCCCTGGCCTCTACCCACCAGATGCCAGCAGCATTCCCCCAAGTTGTGACTGCCATAAATGTCTTAGACATGACCAAATGTCCTCTGGGGGCAGAATCACCCTCAGCTGACAATCACTGTATGTTAAAGAGCAGCAGTGTGTAGGTTGCAAATCAAAGTCAGAGATTTTCCCAAGAGTCTGGATAAAATCCAGTTAGAAACGTACAAGAAAGTATTGATCACTAAGGTGAGCACTGAGTGGGGAGTCAGAGGCACTGAGCTTGGGTTCCCACTCTGCCATGAAGTCTTTGCTTCTTAAGGTCTCAGTTTGTCATCTGTGAAATGGGAGCAAGAACAGAGACTTGCCTGCTGGGCCTGGGAGCCATGAGTGAGATCCTGGCTGCAAAACACGCAACACAGCTCTGGCCACACATGGAGCTCCCTAAATGCCCACTGTGTTTGCCTGGTCTAGAGGGAGCCCAGCTGGGTTTTTCACCTTGGCTTCTTTTTCTTTTTCTTTTTGAGATGGAGTCTCACTCTGGTACCCAGGCTGGAGTGCAGAGGCGGGATCCATTAGGATGACTCCAGAGTAGCTGGGATTACAGGGGCCCATCACCATGCCCAGCTAATTTTTGTATTTTTAGTACAGATGGGGTTTCTCCATCTTGGCCAGGCTGGTCTTGAACTCCTGACCTCATGATCCACCTGCCTCGGCCTCCCCAAGTGCTGAGATTACAGGCGTGAGCCACCGTGCCCGGCTCATCTTTGCTTTTGCTGCTGTTGAGGACAGCAAGGTGGGAGTGCCTAGAAGACAGACTTGAAAGGAAACCATCTTTGTTACGATCTCCTCATGACCTCCTGCACCAGATTTATCCCTGGGGCTCAGCTGCCTAAACCGGACTCCATGACCCTGCTTGGTTTGCACGTTTACTCATCCAACCGAGATGGGCTGAGTAGCCACTGTACATGGTGGTGCAGATTCAGAGAATGGCCCTGGGGTCAGATGCACTGGGGACAGCACCGCCTGCACAGGTGAGCAAGCTCTCTGTGCCACGCCCTAGAGCATCTATTTCCTCCTCTGTGAAACATGGAATACCTGGCCGAGGATCCCGTAAACCTGTCTGCAGAGAGAGCCTCTCATGGAGAACCAACCATTTAATAGGTGATCAGTGAACACTAGGCTCAGCCGGGGGCATGTCTCTTCCCCAGTGCAGGCATGGGTGGTACATTTCCTGTCCAAGGCCAACATGTGCGGGCATCCTCTGTCCCCAGGAGAAGTACGTGGAGGAACTTGCGGCAGTGAGGCAGACCCTCCAGACAGACCTGGAGACGTCCATTCGGCGGATTGCTGACCTGCAGGCAGTCTTGGAAGAAGTGGCATCCAGTGACAGTGATACTGAGAGGTAACTTACTAGGGGCTAGATGGGGCTGGGCACAGCAGGGTGGGCAGCATCCTGGGGAGCTCTATACCCTTTAGCCAGGCTGGGGCCACATTCAGTGGGAAACCCAAAGATTTCTCCAGTTCTGGGGCTGGAGGCATCACTGGCTTACTTGGGTGAGGAGAGACTGGATGGTATTAGCCTCTCCTTGCTGTTGTGGAAACCTCTCACTCGAGCTCACCAAGCCTTTGGTGAAGAAATGTGACAGGAACAAGGACTTCAGCGTATGGTCTTCCACAAGTTCCAGTCCAATCTTGGCCCAATCTGTAAAATGTGCATAATAATATTAGGATGACCCGCATGCAGTTGCCAAGATTGGACTATTTTTGACCAATAGACTGGAAGTTTCGTATATTCGATCTACCTCCCATTTCATAGGGCGGTTAGCAAGAGTTAATTGAGTTCACAGATGAACACGACAGGTATGTAAGTGCTATATAAGGAGAAGCCATGTTTGTACAGAATAACGGACATAATTTTACAAGGGCTATGGCTGATTCAAGGATGCAAGTTTGGGCTGGTGATCAGCGAGATCACCCAAGTTCAAGGCAGGGCTTCTCACCTGTCTCAGAAGATAGGCTACTTTTCACCATCTCTGCTGGAGTCCCAAGCTACTGCAGGCCACAGGTGGACCCCTCAATTGGGAAGAGTTTAAGGTATCCCAGCTGGGCACATGAGTCCAGGCTGTCTAGCTCCCACAGCATTCTGTTCCCAGAAGCTGCCTTTCTACCCTTGGCTTATTGCTTCTCTAGGAACCACAGCTGCCTGCCTTGCCACACATCCCCGCCCCCATTCTAGCCTCTATGGCAAAGCCTGGGTAGCAGAGAAGGCACTTTCTTCACGTAGCTTTGCAGTAAGAACCTGCAGATGTGGTTCCCTCCTGCTGCCTGCAAGCTCTCACTGTACACCCCTGAGCAGGCCACATGAAAAGCCAGTTTTTCTTGGTCTTCCTCTCTGAAGACTTTTATTTTTCTGCAGCCAGAACAGTCAAGCATCAGTCCTTGGGATGCATCCCTCTCTGTTTCCATATGAGGATCCTGACTACAAAGAAGTTCAAGGGCATGCATCAAATTAGCTTCATACACTGAGCCAGAATAGTCTAGTGGCTAGAACACAGTCTGCTGAGTTTCCTACCCAGACCCTTGCCATTCACACCCTCTTGGGGTGGAGGCAGGGGCAGCTGCTGACCTTTGGGACATGTGGGTGTGAGACAGGCAAAAGAAGCCGAGAGGGTTGCGAATCAGCTCTAGTTGAGCCAGCAGGAAGAACCAGACGTCTATATTGTCTATATTAGAGCTGACTATGAATAGTCAAAGAAAACATCTGGGAGAAATACACCAGCATTCTAACACTGAGGAAAGGCGTTACGGGTGATAATTTTTTTTTTCTTCAAGTTTATTTATATTTTCTGAAATCTGTGCAATGAACATGAACACACATCTCCAGCTTCACTAGTGCTCGCTTTCGGAGATTTTGCTCATATAAGTTATGTACTCTATATACCAAATTGTAGAATGCGCATAACCTCCTCCTTGATGCAGTCCTGAACTGGTCATAGCTGCTGAGGGATGTGATCTCAGGCCCTCCAGTGAAGATATCTTAGTGCAGCAGGAGCAAGACAGAGAGCCACTGGACTCTAAAACATTCTTGGCCAGGCACGGTGGATCACACGTATAATCCCAGCACTTTGGGGGGCTGAGGCAGGAGGATCACTTGAGACCAGGAATTCAAGAACATCCTGGAAAACATAAGGAGTCCCTGTCTCAACAAAAACTCCTTTTAAAAAATCGGGTAGGCGTGGCGGCACCTGCAGTCCCAGCTACTCAGGAGGCTGAGGTAGGAAGATTACTTCAACCAGGGAGTTTGAGGCTACAGGGAGCTGTGATTTGTGATTGTGCTACTGCACTCTAGCCTGGGTGACAGAGCGAGACCCTGTCTCAAAAAATAAGTAAATAAATAAAACTTCATGTTTTTGCCTCTAAATAAAAGACTTCATCTTAAAAAAAAGTTCTTCAATTTGTGCAAAAGTGGCTTCTGTCACATCCCAAGTATTCCCGCCATTCCCTGTGAATTTGCACAGCTGTCCAACTGCTGGTGAAAGGGCAAATTCTGATGTTGCAGCTGCCTTCCGGCTCACGATCACGTTCAGGATCCCACCTCCAGGGGCCCCTCCTCCTGTTTTATTAGTGTCGTGCAGAACTTGCTGTAATTACCAAAACGCCTTTTGTCAATATTACTTGTTTGATGCTTGGGCTGGCTTCTCCATTCATAGAAACAATAGAGCTTTTGCATGAATTACAACAGGAATGAATGGCTGTAGTTACTCCCATCTTTGGCCACAGAGCAAAACGTTTAAATTATTTTCACTTGCGTAGCAAGAGATTGCTTTTCTAGGAAACAATCAAAGTTAAGTAAACATAATAAAATTGGAAGGAGGCAGAGGGTCCATGTTTGAAGTGTGGGTGACAGGCTGCAAGAAGGTACAACAAGAAGCAAGGGACAGTGTCCATCAACAGATGCATGAATAAAGAAAATGTGATATGCATACACAATGGAGTACTATTCAGCCATGAAAAAGAATGGGATTCAGTCATTGGCAGTGATGTAAATGGAACTGGAAATCGTGTTAAGTGAAATAAGCCAGACACAGAAAGAGAAACATTGCCTGTCCTCACTTATTTGTGGGATATAAAAATCAAAATTTAACCCATGGGAATAGACAGTAGGAGGTGGGCTGGCTAATGGGTATAAAAATATATTTGGAATGAATGAATAGGGCCTGGTATTTAACAGCACAACAGATGACTAGTCAATAATAATTTAACTGTCCATTAAAAAAATAAATAAAGTAGTATAATTGGATTTTTTGTAACACAAAGGATAAGTGCTTGAAGGGATGGAGTCCCCATTTTCCATGATGTGGTTATTATGTATTGCATGCCTGTATCAAAACATCTCGTGTACCCCCTAAATATGTATGCCTACTATGTACCCACAAAAATTAAAAAATGAAAACATGATAAAATGAAAAGGGAAATAAGAAGCAAAGGACAGACACCTCACTGGGGGATAAGATCCTGGTGGTGAGGTCACAGAAGGTTACAGTCACTCCAGTCTTGGCAAAGGGGCGAATCCCCTCTGGCCTTAAAGGGACCCTGCTGCCACCCTCATCCTAACAAGAAACACCTTTATCTCTGTTCTGATCTACCCTTTCCGAGCTCCATGCCCTGGGCACCCAGGAATCCAATCTGAATTCTTTCTGTCTCACTTTTCATGATCTTCTGTCTCTAGGGCCTTAAATCTTCCTCCCTGCTGTCTTCTGATGTTTTGTTTCCCTTGACTGGATCTCTGGTTTCCACATAGCACCTGCCTCATAGCTAGAAGGGACATCACCTGCATTTCAGAGTTGCTGTGAAGTGTGAAATGGCTACAGAACGCCGGGTATAAAGAAATGCATCTTGTGCCTGTACCTGGAAAAACCCAGTGCAATGTGTAGGATTTTTACAGTTGAAAGTCAAGGAAGAATTTGAGAAGGAATAGGCTCTGCACATCCACAGGTCTGATTGCCAGTTAGAGATCTAATGGTTAATTTCTGCATGACCTTGGGCAAGTTATTCAGCCTCTCTGAACCTCAGTCTCTTCAAATTTAAAATGGGTTAATAATAAGAAGCAAATGAAAAAATACTACTTCCTAGCACAGTACCTTGTGCATAGTAGGGGCTCAGGCAAATGATGAGAATCATCAATTGCATTCATTCATTCATTTGATAAATTCTTACTGAGCATCTATTGCCTGCGAGATGCTGTGTTAAGTGCTTGTTTTATTCCACTTGCTTCTTGTTATCATTATTCTCCCTCTTACACGAAGAGAGGTTAAATAACTTGCCAGAAGTCAGGCAGTAATGAATGTTTGGAACTGTGTCTAAAGCCCCGGTTGGTTGAGTTGCCGAGGAATAGAGAGAAGAGCCTAGGGGTGGTCCTGCTTTTATCAAACCTGCATTCCGATGGGTGTGTGTGTGTGTGTGTGTCCACAAATAAAGTACACAGACTGATAAATAAAACAGGAGAATACAATTGTAGTTATGAGGGCAGAGAACGTGGTGCCATGATGGAGAGCAGGATAGGCAGATATAGCCTCCCAGAGAGGAAGGTGTTGGCATTAAGACCTGAATGGGGAGAAGGGGTCAGCCATGGGAAGGCTTGGAGAAAATGAGTAAGGGTGGATCAAGGCACGTTTTAGGAAGTGAAAGGAGACCCATGTCCCCCGGAAAGGTAAACGAGGGAGCAGCAGCCCTCTTGCTTCCCTTTTCTGTTTCTCCAACCTGCCTTCCTCTTTCCCTTTCTTCTACCTCTCTTCTCCTTTGAACATGTCCCATAGAAACCCACTGACACCTTCTGTTTCTTCAAGTTCCCCAGTGCCCCAGGCAAGACTGGCCGCATCATTTGTAGGGTCCAGTGTGAAGTGAAAGTGTGAGGCTTGGCGGGCACGGTGGCTCACGCCCGTAATCCCAGAACTTTGGGAGGCCAAGGCGAGTGGATCATTTGAGGCCAGGAGTTCAAGACCAGCCAGACCAACATGACAAATCCCTGTCTCTACCAAAAATACAAAATTTAGCTGGGTGCAGCTGTTGTCACCTGTGGCTTCAGATGCTTGGGAGACTGAGATAGGAGGATGGCTTGAATGAGTGAGGCAGAGATTGCAGTTAGCCAAGATGGTGCCAGTGCACTCCTGCCTGGGAGACAGAATGAGACTTCATCTCAAAAAAAAAAAAAAAGTGTGGGGCTCCTGATTCAAAATTATTAAAAATTTCAGGCTGGGTGCTGTGATTCACACCTGTAATCCCAGCACTTTGGGAGGCCAAGGTGGGCAGATCACGAGGTCAGGAGATCGAGACCATCCTGGCCAACATGGTGAAACCCCATCTCTACTAAAAATATAGAAAATTAGCTGGGCCTGGTGGCGTGTGCCTGTAATCACAGCTTCTCAGGAGGATGAGGCAGGAGAGTTGCTTGAACTGGGGAGTCGGAGGTTGCAGTTAGCCAAAATTGCACCTCTGCACTTCAGCCTGGTGACAGAGCAAGACTCTGTCTTAAAAAAAAAAAAAAAAAAAAAAAAGACAGTGACAGACGTGCATTAAACTAAAATGTGGGCCCTTCTGGGCGTGGGTCGTAAGTACCTAAAGCCAGCCCTGACCCCAGGGTGGTACTTAGGGAGCATTTCCTAATTCTCAGCTGGCCTTGATCCTAATAGGTTGACTTAGAACTTGGATTTGAGGTCAAAACACATCGTAGATTTCAATGATATCACAGAAATGGGGAAATTGAGAAAAAAATGTCCATGAGGTCTCAACACATTTCAAAGAATTAATATCGTATAAAGCATGTTCTCGGATCACAGTGCAGTTCAATTGGTTATAAACAATGAAAAGAAGGATTGTGTTGCTAGCTTGTAAATCCACAGTCCATAGCAGAAGCCCTGGCTCCTGCCCAGGTCCCAGTCTGTATTCTCCCACTTGCTCCACGCTACACTTCACTCTTAATTGCCTCATCACCCTGGGGTGAGAGGTTTGGATTAGAGCCTGAGGGACTGGTTCGAGGTACTTCTCCTAACAGAGTTCTCAAGTATCATAGTATTCAAACCCAACCCAGGAGAGAAACAGACACACACACACACACACACACACACACAACACGAGGGGGATAGAAAAGAGAGAGAGAGAGAGAAAGAGAGATGCTTCAGCTGCAGATGAGCTTTTTTGAGAGACTTGTTCAAATTACAAAAAGTCACATTTCCCCATGTTGGGAATTAGATCTGAGTGTAACAGGCGTTCAAGGCTGGAAACGTGGCTACGTGCTCAGAAAGCCAGGTGGATTACCTGGCAGCATATAAACATGTGCTTTCCTGCACTAGGGCCCTGCGTTGTAACTTGCACTGTGACATCAACCTCCTTAGATTAATGGAGAAATACTTTAAGACGGTCTCCCAGGCCTGGGCTACGCTCGTTACTCATGGAGGGAGGAATGTGCTGGCTGACAAGCAGCCTCATCTATTCCTGGCCCAGGGCTGTGGCTGCACTGTCGCCTTGGCTGGCGGGTAAAGGGGTTTGGGTGAGATGTGGAGAGGTCGATGAATGACCTCTTACTCTTGGGTCAGCATCAGTACCAGCTGGCCCAATCTGAGATGGATGCTCTGAAGAAAGAGTCATCATCGCTGTGTTGAGTATAAGTTGGATGTTTTCCAGTGTACATCCTTTTATAACCTGGCTAAAATTAGGCTGCAGTAGGACAAGTGGAAAGATCTAGGTCTAGCCAAAGATTCTGGTTGCTACTGAGGGCCTGCTTCTGACTTAATGTATTCATCAGTTGTTATAGTGAACCCCAAGTTTCTCTTCGAAGAATCAGTATGTCAGTATGTTCAGCTCTCTTATTCTCTAATTCTCTATTTTAAAGTTTAATGTCCTTGTAATTCCAGTAAACAACTGTCTCCACCAGTTCTAATCAGTAGTTCCTATTTCTTCCTCCAGCCCCCGGCTCCATCCTGACTCATCCCGGCCACCTGCTCCAGTCACCTGCTCTAGTCACCTTCTTTGACCTAGGTCACCCGTAGCTACCTGCTCTGATCCACCTGTAACTCTCCTTCCCGCCAAAACAGCCACCCTGCCATGCCAGCTCCGACCCCTGCTCTCTTTAAAATAGCCATTCGGGATTAGTCTAGCTTGTGTGGTCTAACCCTAGCCAACAGGGGAGTGACACAGCAGTAGGGGCCACCCCCGTCAGGCATAAGTAAGCCCCTCCTTGTCCAAGCGTGCAGCCACCATCGCTCCATCCGTACGCCCCACCCTTTTATAGAAGTAAACCGCCTTGCTGAGAGGATGTATCTTTGAGTGCTGTTTCTTTCGCGGCATCAAAATTTTACTCATAACGGAGTGGACCCAGGCTCTGTCCAAACTGCAGAGTTGCTTGCTGCATAGTAGAACAGTCACTGGAACTGCCAGCAGCTTTTTTCCTGCAACTTTTTACCTTCGAGTTTGTCCTCCATGAGTAATGAATGTGTTCCAGGCCTGGGAGAACAGCTTAAAGCCTTTCTATTAACCTAAGAAGGTTGATGCTGCAGTTCAGGTTACAACACGGGGCCTTAGTACCATACAATGCCTGTTTAAATAGTGCTTCGTAGACTGCCTGGCTTTCCGAGCGTGTTTCTAGCCCATACATTCAGCTAGTAGGATTCACAGGGGTCAGGGCTCCAAACTACTTTATCTATTCCAGCATTGCAGGAAATAATGATAATTACAGGAATGATAATTATCTTGAGAAATTACTTCGCGCGGGTACTTTGCTACCTGTTTTGCATACGTTATCCTCAGAACGACTCTGGGAGGTTCCTTCCATTATCATTCCCAGTTTGCAGATGAGGAAACTGAGAAGTGAAGAAACTTGCCCCAATCCGTGCAGTAAGTGACGAAGCCATTATCTGATTTCCAGGCTGACCCCATAACCTATACCACTAATGGCCAAGCTGTGCTGTCATGTCAGACGTAACCTACTTCCTACTTTCCCTCGTCAAGGTCTCTGTTCTCTGCCCAGTAACTGCCCTGTCATTAAGGTGAACTTGTGTCTGTCACTGTGAGATGGGGCCAGTGAATTTACTTCCCAGGCAACATTTGCATTTAGACTGGAATTGTGTGGCAAAGACTGACCCTGAAGGAGTACATCTGAAGACATTGACTTAATTATCTTGCTCATCATCAACCCCCTGTTTACAAATTCCTGGCACACGTTCTTTTTTTTAAAAAAAGCCACTTGCAACAAGGGGAGAGAAAGAACCACTGACTGCATGTCAGGAGATGTGGGTCCCAGACAGGTGCACCACCAAATGAATCAGGACGATGGACAGGTCATCTGCCCTTTGGGCCTCTGCCCACTCAGCAGAAAACAATGAATGGAAGCCTTCTGTGTTGGGACAGGGGTACATTGGGGAACAAAAAGGCATGGACTTGCCTTGTGGAGCCTGCAGCCCAGAGACGCTTTCTTCACGTGGTAAAAGGGTCAATGGATTTCAGTCTCCCTCTTTATTTTAGAATTCCTTTTGTTTACACCAAAGCAAACTTATAAACAAAATTGTAGCGTAGGATGGAGTGCAGCCATCCTCTGCTCCGAGTGAGAGAGGAAGGTCTGCGGATAATCCTTCCTCCTAGGTCTCTTTTCTTGACCCCTTGGTACCCACACTTTTCATGGGGTCTCCCAGAACTTGAGGGCTCCATGCACCATGGTGTACAAACTCAAGTACTTTCCAGGACCAATAACCTATGACTTATATAAAGTCAACATGGTAGTAAGTTCTACCCATGTGGCTTAATGCTTCTCAGGAGCAGACAGAACAAAGCTTCCTGCTGCTTCTACCCGAAAGCCTTTGTTTCCCTCCTGTCCCAAAGACTTTATTCCAGGTTATCTCATGATAAAGATATTAGATGCCTTCAGCATTTGTTCATATAATAAATGTGAGCTATAGTTCCCAAAGCTCTTCTTAATTCAGCCTCCGTATTATAAACGTTCTCTCTCTCTTTTAAGTCCATCTCAAATTGTAGGAAGTGTGTGGTCCAGGCAAGACACCACTCTTGTAAGGACAGTATTTCTTCATGAATAAACAAATAGACCACCCTGTGGGTCTTGACTTCAGCCTTAGATATTCTGTGCAAATTTAGTGAAACAGGTTCACAGGCAAAAGGAACCAGTGTGCAGATACTATAAAAATGTAGGATTAATAAGTGGCTGTACTTTCATCTTTTTTATTTGTCCTTGTGGCTAGTTCTTTTCCAGAGTCAGAAGCTTAGGAGGGGCTAATAACGATTGCTGATAATCTAGCCTCATATAAGATCGCCTCTTTTGATTCTTCACATTGTGATTAAGGGTGTACAGTAGTTAGCAGTGCAATGTTGGGTCATGCCTCCCGTCTGCTTCTTTGTCATGTCAACTATTGGTATGGTAAATGCAGATCTTTCTGTTAAGGTGGAAAAAGCATTGAGATTAGCTATTGTAATAGAGTCTGGAGGGAACTGGAAGACAAACTCTAAATGAAGAGAGTTTAACAAAAGGACTATTTACAAAGGTGTGAGGAAGCTCTAAGGAATAGGTGGTGCAGCACCTAGGGAATAGCAGCAACTGAGAGCAGTAACTCCTCCAGAGTCTGAAGGGAGAAGAAGAGGGTGCAATTGCTGGAATCCAGAAAGAAAGAGAGATAGAGAGGCTGATAGGAGGAACTCTGGCCTTTGGTTGAGAGTTGGAGGCAGTAGAGAGAAATCCAGAAATTTAGGACAATACATACTTCAGCTTCCCTCTCTTCCCTCCTTCCTGTCAACTGTCAACTACATTCCTTATTGGCTGAGCCCAAGAGAAAGCCATGGGACAGGGAACCCATTGATGGTGTCCATACAGATCAGCCCCCTGACACATAGTGGGTCAGAGAGCAGGAGCATGCAGAAGAGTAAAGAGATGAGAAGATGCCCAGCTTGATTAGACATTATGGAGTGAGTCAGTCTCTAGTGCTGGGGAAGAGCCCCTTGAAAGAGGGTGAATGTGAATGCTGAGTCCACCCATACGGCTGGTACTGATGGAGTCGGTCAGGGTAGATAGTGGACAGGAACTAACACCAGCGTGTGCTTTGATTAGTTATTGGGCTATAAAGACTTCTCTGAGTGCTGGATTCAAGTAAAGACTGGTGTTTAGTCAAAGCAGGTGAGGAAGTACTCAAAATGTAAATGAATGGATGACTGTGTTCCAAGGAAACCTTTTCCCTGTATGGAAACATATTCTCTTGTTTTGGGGATTAGGGTATGAACATCTTTAGAGGCCATTATTCTGCCTCCCACGAGGTCATTCACAAAAGGTGCTTTTGTTCTATTGCAGAGTCGTTTTCTTTAAAAGGGCAGATAATAAGTATTTAGCCTTTTCATGCCATATGGTCTTTGTTGCACTGCTATTATGGTGCAAAAGCAATCAGAGACAAAAATCTCTATTTATGAAAATAGATGATAGGCTAGAATTGGCCCATGGCTGTCGTCCACTGACTTCTCTTCTATTGGATTCACTAAGCATTGGCTGAGAACTTCTGGTCTGGCTGAGCTTTGGGGCTGAACTCTGGAGCAAAAGCACAAATAAGAGTTGTTCTTGGTCCACCAGGGATGTTGGTCACTGCCTGGTGGGAACAGATGCATGCAAATAGAAGACCCCAGGATGACAGGCCCTTGGGGGTGGGAGCCAAGGAGCAGCAGGTGCATCTCTTGGAGGAAACAGCTAGGTCTTCTATAAGAGGACTTGCCCAAATTACAGCAGAGAGCACTGTGAGGCCCCAGCCTGACGATCCAGATTAAAATGATGTCTTAGGTGTCTGAGGTTTGTGGTTTGACTGTCTGCACCCACCCACTGAACAGTAACACGCTGGTTAGGAGCATGAGCTTAACAGGCCCAGGATCAAAAGCTGTGTGACTTATACAAGTGTATCAGGTTCCTCATCTCTAACATGGAGATGCATGGGGTAGGTAGATACGATTGTGTGTGTAGCATATTTGTTGAATGGAGGGATGCTCTCTAAAGAATAGCTACTGTCATAATTACTTTTGGAGTTTCCCACAATGCCCTGGGAAGCTGCCCTGCCCTGTGTCTGATTTGCTAGCACTCACAAAGAACCTACAGCAAATGCCTTGCTTGTAGCAATAACAATGCTATTAATAATAGCAGCACTAGTCGTACTAAAACAAGAGTAGTGGTAATGGTTGCTACCACTTAATTAGCACTATCTATTTGCCAGGAACCATGCTGAGATCTTTACAATGGTTATCTCACTTACTCTGCTCCACAACAGAGCCCCTTTATTTGCCACATTCTAGGAAGGAAGAAAGGAAGCTCAGGGAAGGCAAGTGACTTCCTTGAGATCACACGGGGGAAAGGTTGGAAGTGGGACTCACACCCATGTCTGTCTGAAGTCAATGATCAGGTTCCCAAGTCCCTGGCAGCACAAGGATAACAGACTCTTTCTTCTATCTCTTACTAGTGTCCAGACGGCAGTGGATTGTGGCAGCAGTGGCAGAAAAGAGATGTAAGTTAACCCCAACTAGAACCGAGCAGCTGGCAAGGGTGAGCCCCTGGTCCTCTGTGTCCAGTTTGTGGAGGGAACATCCATGTCCACTTAGAGAATTATCAGTGTTGCTCGTGAGACTAATGCCTTCATGGTCATACATACAGCACCAGGTACATAGTATTGAACTGCCCTAGTTTCTTTTAGGCAGAAAGAAGCCTATGCCTTCTCATGCCACTGTCCTAAAACAACTTCAAAGGCTCCCTATTGCCCCAGAGTAGACTTTTTACACTGACATTCTGATCCTTACTTTGCCCTCTAGCTGTGATTCCTGCTTTCCATATGGCTTATGCCTTGATCTTTATGACCTCTGTATCTATGTGTACATAAATGCTTCCACCAAAAATTTCATTCTTCTGTCCCTGCATGGCCAAGCCCCAACCTTCCAAGAAGATGTATCTCAAATATCACTACTCGATGTCTTTCCTTGGGCCTTTGCAAAGCAAATCAAGGCTCCCTCTTTGAAAAAAAAATTATTAACGCTTTATAGAGGGACAGAGGGTAGATTATGCTCTGTGCCTCTATAAAACATTAATAATTTTTAAAAATTGTATGGCTATTTATAGAAATGGAGTCTTGAGGACAGGTTCAATGTTAAGTTCATGTGGACAGCTTCCCTCCCCAAGGTGCTTGGCATACATAGAGTATCCTATAAAAAACATTATATATGTTATAATATATATAGAACATACCCACATAAATCATATTAATATATGAAGATGCACACATGCATATATATGCACACACACATATACATAATATTGAGTGAGTGTATCAACTAACGTGGATTCATTGAGGAGCTGCGAGGACCCTCTCTCTTTCTGTGCTGCTTTTAGAATTAGGGGACATAAAAGTAAAGTCCCTGTTTATACAGATGATCCACCCAAGGTAAGGAAGGAGTTAAGACTTTCACACTTGATATATTCCTTGGACATATCAAATTCAGTACCAAACTTTACTCCCACATTGGAGAGACCTCGACATTTAAATTGGAGTGTGCATCTCCTCAAGGAAGAGTGCCATGATTAATAGCATGGGCATTGGAATAAAAAGGAACAGGGTTTGCATCCCAATTTCATCATTGACTAGCTGAGCAACCTTGGCCAAAAGCCAAATTGGCCTCTCCAAATCTCAGTAATTCCATCTGTATAATTTTGGCAGCACTGGCTCCTACTTTTTTGGGATGGTGAGTGAGGTTATGCAGGTATATTACTTAGTACAATGCCTGGCTTATGCTATGGGCAAATATCTAATTATTGTTGTTACTGTGATTGTCATTGTGCTGATGGTGTCCTGCAATTTTATTCTAGGGATAACGTCTCCATCCTCAGCTCCCAGCCAGAGGGCAGTCTGCAGTCCTGGTTGAGCTGTACTCTGTCCCTGGCCACAGATACTATGAGGACTCCTTCTCGACAGTCAGCCACCAGCAGCCACATTCTCAGCCCCAGGTAAGAGTGTCTTGTTGCTGCCTGTGGATGGCCAATAGCTTGAAGAATCTCTGACTTTGCAAGTTGTTGTTTAAGTCTTTCGCTTTCTCTGGCATAGGCAAGAATAAGCATTGTCCTGAAAGTCTGAGGTGTAACTCTGCCACTTCCTGGCTCTGTGACTTTAGGCAGATCCCTTACCCTCTCTGGAACTCTACTTCCTCATCTGTGAAACATGGAATATAATTTTATTTACCAACCCAAATGGTTGAAACAATGAGGACCTAATGCAGTCCTCTCTGGAGCATGGTTTTCCAGGTGAACAGTTTTAAAAATATAGTAATAGTTGTTCTCGTTGCCTTCTATTTAAGGCAAGTCATACTCTTTTCTCCATTTATGGATAATTACAGGTTCAAAAAAATTCTAATAAACATATTCACTTCCATTTTTTTAAAAAAAATAGAGAATCATTATTAAAAAATTGGGCTAGACAGTTTATTGCCTGGAGATCTTAGCTTTCTTTGGATTGTAGCTTTATTTTTAGTTATATAATTTCCTTACCATAGAAAGGGATGAATTCACGTGTGGCCTGATATGGGACCCTCACAAATCTACAGGATTGCCAACAATAATTGCCTCAAACAAATGGGCCTTTGGATTCATCCTTAGTTGCACAACTTCAATCATCCACCTTCCCTCTTGCTTTTAAGCTCCATTTCTCTGAGCTCACTTGGTTTCCCTTCTCAAAGGTGGCCCTCTTGTAATTAAGAGTAAATGGCCATAAATCAGATATTATGGATTAAGAGATGCATAATTAAGATGAAATGCACACAGTTTCTGTGAACAGAAGGACCAATGTGATAAGACTGAAAAAAAAATCACAGAGTCATGGAGCAAACCGAGACAACCCCTCTGACTCAAAACATATTTGATTTGATGCAGGGGTTGTCTTTACAAAAAGAAGGGCGTGGGAGTTTATGCTAACCTTTTGGGCATATTTGGCAGATGGTAGATGTCTGGTGCATGTCTGCAGATAATCTTAGGCTGAAAGACTTGATGTGAAAACATCAAAGAGAGGTTCCAAGAATGGGGTACTTCTGGGGAGTTAATTAAAGCAAGATTATCTGATTACTGCTCTTAATTAAAAACAAAGCCCTGTATGAAGAAGGGAATTGTGTCCTCTGTGAACTCTGAACTATGAGGACTTTATTTCTTTTGGAAACTAATTACCTTTGCTTTAGCCTGTCTGCCAGTGGCAGACAGAGAATTGGAGGCAGCCAGAGAAGAATGTGAATCCTCATTAACCAAATAAACAAGTTTTATAGTTATAATTATATTAGGGTACATGATAAGGATCCTAACCTATGAATCACAGCCTCACATAAGTTGTTTGGCACCTGTTTGAATGGGATGTAGTAGTGTTGTGGGACAGCCCACAGACAAAATGTCTGGAACGCCAAACTGGGAAGGAAGGGGTGTTTATTCAGCAGGGAGCTGCAGTGGTTCTGAATGCCCCAAATAGCCAAGCTCCCCTAACAAAGAAAGTCCTTGCCCTTTTAAAGGCTTACAACTCTAGAAATTACATGTGAAAGGATCTTGATCAGTGAAGTAGGCATGGGGTACGTGACTTAGTTGGGGGTGTGATCGTGTTTAAGTAAAAACAATACCTTCTGGAAAGGTTTCTCTATACCATGCCTGCGATCTATTGGAGTGTGATGAAAAGTGATGCCTGGTCTGGCAGCCTTTACTTCTCCTATTAAAATGCAATGTAGAAGTCTAGGGGAAGGGCTCTTAGAAGCTTAAGAGGATTAAGGGTCTCCTTCCTCAGTATAATATGGTGGTTTCTGTGCAGGATCTGAAGTCAGAGGGTCTGGATTCCAATTCTTTTTTTTTCCATTTGCTATAAGCGTTTAAGATATAATTGATAATTGTCAAATAACAAAAAGTAGGCACTTCTTACATTGTAATGGCCTGTTGAAAAGTTTTGGAATTGTTATTCTATACAGAGATTCACCTTTAATCAGTGTTCTGGCTGCTTCCAAATTCACTGAATTCTCTAGCACTGAACTAGAAAGCATAATCTATAGGAAAACATATACAATGTATAGTTTTTAGAGTAAACTTTTAAAGAACAACAAGACAAAGCAGTACATGTAACTTTCAATAAGCATTTTTTAAATCCTTACTATGTATGGACCTGGACACAGAATTAAAAATAATATTCCATTCTTTATTTGCATATCTGCAGCTGTGAGATTTTGGGCAAGCTGATTAACTTCTCTGTTCATGTTTCCTCCTGAGTAAACCATGATTGTTATTGGGGATAATGTGATGATGCACAGGTCTCTTTTCATTCAGAGCCTGGCACCTAGAAAGAGCTAAAAAAAATAGCCATTTTTGTCAGCATTAGTAATTATTTGACGCCCAGAAGAATCCCAGGAGATAGACTTCACTGTCTATCTTCATGTTACAGAAGAGAAATCTGAGACCCAGAGAAGGGGGAGCAACTGATCCACGCATAGATGGTCTTACAGCTCCTGCAACAGCCCCTCAGGCATCTCCAGCATCTCCCAGAGAACCCCATCCAGTCTCTTTCCCTTTTCTCTTCCGTTTCCCCTTCCAAGTCCTTGGTCATGTTCAGCTCCTGTTTGGAGTGAAAGTGCTTGCACCAAGAACAGGGAGGGGACAGGAGGCAAGGCAGATACCTACATATCTGTAAGAAGAAACTTCTTGTCTGTCTTCCTCATGTTTACATACCCAGGGCTGGCTCACTGTTGGTGCTCAATAAATGTTTGTTGAATGAATAACTGACCAGAGTGCCAAAGCTAAAGCAGAAATAGTAACTGTCTTTGGTCACAGCT
Source organism: Callithrix jacchus (assembly GCF_049354715.1). Lineage (NCBI taxonomy): Eukaryota > Metazoa > Chordata > Mammalia > Primates > Cebidae > Callithrix > Callithrix jacchus. The sequence continues at coordinate 196,725,986 of NC_133502.1, forward strand.
TAGCATTGATTGTGGCGCAGAGAGGGTTGGTAGTTCACTCAACAGCACAAAGCAGGTAAGTGGAAGAGCCAGAATTTGAATCTAGGTCGGAATCCCTCCAAAACCTCTATTTTATTTGCCACACTACCACAGTTCTCTGACATTCATCCAGGAGGTAGATTACTCACCTGGTGTAGTTTACTGGAAAAATCTGCCCTCTGTTTATTAATACTAAAACTGCTTAAGGGTTATTATTCAATATTCAATGTTCAGCCAAAACCAAGTGCCTATCAAGTGCCAGATCCTATGACATTGAGCCCGAAAATCCTTCCTTTGAATACCTTTACAGCTTGAAGACTCAAGACATTCTGAGTTTCAAAGGATCACTAGGATTATCCAGCCAAACTTGCTCAGTATATAGATAGGAAAAATTGAAGTCTGCAGAGGGAAACATCGTATCCAAATTTATAGTATGAATTGACTGAGAGTACAGGTGTCTTGAGTTCTAGCTCTTTTTAATTGCACAAGTAATCTATGAATACTTCCTCTCTTAAAAAACTATATCAGAAGGCTAAAATCCCCTTGGCCACCATTGCAATCTTAAGATCCCTTCTCAGAAGCATCCATCATCTTCAGTTTGGTGTATATCCTTCTATATCTCTTTCTAAATGTATATATTGTAAACATATACAGGTACTTGTAGCAAATATATAGCACAGCATATCTGTGGGATTTTTAAAAACATAAATTATATAATTATGTGTTACGCTCTTCATAAATTTTTACATATGCCTTTTTACCTCAACAATACACCTTGGAGATCTTTCCTTACCAGTATGCATAAGTCTATCTCATTCTTTATAATTCCTGCACAAGTTGCCATGCTTTATTTAACTATAGTGTCCTTATTTCACTTTAAGGTGCTTTCCAGGTATTTGCTATTAACATGTGAAGTTTTGAAAAATATGCATCCTTATAAACATAGGTAAATGATTCTCTGGGTCAAAGGCCATTTGGATTTTAAATTTGAATAGATATGTGTGTCCTTTCTGCTAGGAGGCTGTGTAATAGTAGAGAACAGGACTCCTGTTTATACCTGCTCCCATATTACCTGGTGCATAGGAAGACCTGGTAAATGAGCCTCTTGGATATATCACATTTGACTGAGAAAGAAGGTCACTCTAAAAACAGGAGAGGGAGAAAGCAGTCTTCTGCCAACAAAATAAAAGCATCCCCCACATTATTTATAAGGGAGTGTCAACTCAAGAGAAATACACCTAAAGCGTTATGATTTACAGCCCCAGGAATCGTGCCGCTGCTGCTGATAAATGCAAGAGCTTCTGGAGACGAAGACACTAAATTACCTTTGCGGCCACAGGAAGGGAGTTGATGGGCTGGGTGGAGGCAGTCACACTTTGTTCAGGAGTTTCTCTTAACATCTGGCGGCAGGTGGTGCCTGGGCTGTCCAGGGGCTGGCATGCTCACGTCAGCCTCCGCTGCCTGCCTAGCCTTTCCTTCCCATCCTCCTTTCACTGGTCTGTGGACAAGACTCGGGGGGCAGTGAGGCTCTCCCAACTTCTTACCCTTACAACACATTGGGTTTCCGAAGCAGGATCTGAGCCCCATTTCCTTTTAGATCCTCACCCCAAGCCCAGTACACCCCAGCCATAGTCATTCACCCTGCCCTGCAAGGTCCACATGCTGACAGGCACAACTTCAGCCAGCTGTAGAGACTGCCAATGTCTTGTTACTGGGGAGTCACTGTTCTCATTTTCTGGGCAATTATTTCAAACCGTTCCGACTTCCCTCTGATCTCTCCCCATCACTCTCAGGAGGCACCTCCACTCATTCAAAGGAAAATAATAATGGCTTTAACTTCTGCTGTGATGTATACACATTCATCTCTATCTGCCCCCATCTTCCCTGTGGTCTCAGAAGACGAGGTCCAGTGTTGCCCTGTCTGAAGCTAATTGGGATCCTGGTCTTCTTCTTTCTCCCTAAAACACTCTGATTCATCTAGTGTCACTTCTGTCTTCTGTGTCCTTAACTTTCCTTATTTCAGTTCTTCCCCCAGAGATTATAAACACCTGAGGTCCTCCCCATCCTAACCATGTCCTCGTCCATTATCGTGCTGTCCTATTGAGTTATTGTTTTTCCTTTTGATCTGAGCTTCTCAGATACCACCATTAACAGGTACCATCTTCACTTACTCCACGTTTATGCCTCAATTTACTCTAACCCAGAGACTTCCCTGCCACTCCACTGAAACCTTTCTCATTGTGTCAGCAGCTTCCAAAGACACACATCAGGGGACATTCGCTAGTCTGTATATTTTCCTGGACTTTTCCCCTTTGCTGAACATGTCTTGGAACTCTATTTGGTTGATCTTTACAAAAGATCTCTGTTCCTTGGTGCTCCTCAAACGTCTCTTCCCCGGTCTTTGCCTCATGACCTTATCTCCAAATGCCAGGGTTCACAGGTGACTGCCCTCACCTGGCTGCTTCTCTCTCCACCTGATAGCAGGCAATTCTCCTCTCATGATTTTGGCTTTGCCGCTGTCAGCAGGTGACTCTCAAATGCAGACTATCAGCCTTTATGTTCTCCCAAGTTTTAAACGCATGTATCTTATCTAATTATCTACACTGATCACCAACCGGGTATCTCCCTGAAGTTTTAACGCAGCATGTCCAAGAGGAAACTCATCTCATCCCACTGGCCCTGTGTTATCAGGATCATTGAGTGCTTCTGTCATTCATAAATCACCCTGTGCTGGAGCCCTCATTATCTTAGGTTATCATTTCCTTCCCTCATTCCCATAGTCAAAGAATCCCTAAGTCTTGTTCATTCCACCCCGCTCCCCCGCCGACCCAAACAAACACTCTTAACTTTTTCTGCTTCTCTCCATCCCTCACTGCCAACACCTTTAAGTCAACCTACCATAATTTTGCTCCTAGAGTCTGGCAGAGACCTTTCAACACAAGCCTCCTTTAGTCCATCCTCTGTACTTTAGCTAGTATGATTCCTCTCAAAGGAAAATCTGGTTTCAGTGGCTCCTCGTTGCCTATAGCAGGGGTCAGCAGACTCCTGCCCACAGGCCAAATCTGGCCCTCGCCCTGTTTTGGTAAATGAAGTTTTATTGGACCACAGCTATGCCCATGATTTTTTTTAAAAACATATTGACCATAACTGTGTTTGCACTACAATGGCAGAATTGATTCGTTGCAACAGAGACCATATAATCCACAAAGCCAAAAATATTTGCCATCTGGCCCTTTGCGGAAAACCTTTGCTGACCTCCGCCTTGCAAGGTAGAAGTCAATTGCCTTAGCCTGGCTTACATGACTCTTCATGATATAGGTCTCGCCCACTTCACTGGTCTTACTTCCCTCCTTTTCATCCCAGTGTGTACCCCAAGTGGCGTATAGCTCTTCTGCATACACTGTGCTAGTTCACAACTCTAGTCCTTTGTCTGTGATATTCCCTGTGACTGGAACACCCTTCCAGGGTTTCTCATCTCCTCTTAATCATCCTTCAAGACTCAGCTCATGCATTGCCTGCCACAACAGTCTCCCTGATATCCTGGTGGGTCAGGTGCCCCTCTACTGTTATCTCACAGACCCCAAATCTCCCTCTCTCATGGCATAGTGTGTATTACATAGATATAATCTTGGTAAGGTGTCTGTCTCTTTCAGGAGAGCTGTGAGCTTCTTAAGAACGTAACCCTTGTCTCTGTCCTTCTTGAACCTCAGCACCTAGTACAGTGCCTGGCACATAGTAGGTACTCAATAGACACTCATTGAACAGTTAAGTGTCCAGTGGATTGAAGTCAGATGGCTTCTCATCAGGGCAATGAAACAGATGATGTTGATATCAAGAACCCAGGATAGATTGGCCAGACTACTATCATAGAGCAAGTTATTGGAAACATGAAGCAGGATTGATGAGCTACAATGAGGAGAACAGAGGGTGTGGGGTTCAGGCCCCCAGAGTATAGACTGAGGGCAGAAGCGTGTGGTGGGCTCAGAGAGTTCAACAGGACTGGACCAGCAGGCCTTGCAGTCACACTTCAAGAGAGTAAAGGGTAGATCTGGTTTCTCAGACAACCTCTCCCGTCCTAGTTTCTGACTATGAGCAAGTTACAGTCTCTGAGTCTCAACCCCTCCACCATTAAATAGGCTTTAATAATATTCCTTTGCAGAGCTGAAGAATTAACAACTTTAACAAATTAGCACTGTAGAGTACCCAGTGGAAGGCCTGCCACCAGGATGTTTAATAAGCAGAAACTCCTTTCCATCATCTGTCCTTTGTCCCAGACCAGGCCAGGTAATGCCTCTGTGCAGAGGGATGGATGCTGACAGTCAGGACTAGGGAAAACTATGACCGGGTGCTCCCCATGCCACAGACTGCAGAAGTGGGCTGAACTCACAGCAGAAAAATATAAGCACAACAGAAAACCTCTTGGCAATGAAAGTGGAGTTTTGGTGAGCTCAGCTTTAAACATGTTAAACTTCGTGTGTTTGGGGGCATCCAAAGAGAATTGACCCGAAGGTTTTAAACTCTGACCTGGAGCCCTAAGGAGACACCAAGACTCCTCTGCATAATGTTAGGATTCTTGTGACCTAAAACCCATCACCCTGGCCTGAGTTAGAAGGAACATTTATTGTCTCCTATAGCTGGGAAACCAGAAAGAAAAATCTAGCTTCAGGCACTGCTAGATCCAGGAATTCAAAAATGATCATGGGGATTTGGTTCCCCACCAACCTCTCTGCTCTGCTGTCTTCTACATTGGTTTCTTTCTGGGGCAACAAGATGGCTGCCAACAGCTCCAAACTCATGCCTGCACCATTCCGAGGCCAGCAGTAAAGAGAGTTTCTCTCTTCTTTAGAGTTTCACAAAAAATTCCAAGCCCGTGTGAGCCCGAACCAGTCGGAATGGACAAGGGGACGGAAGGAGCCTCTTACCTTTGGCCTAAGCCAGTCTTCTCATGTGGCTCTTGGACATTCCCAGCAAACCATGAGAACACTGAGGGAGGAAGGGTTCCCCAAAGAACAATGAAGGGCCTTACCTGACGCAGGTGAATGAAGCTTGGTAGATAAAAACTGTAAGCATAGCAAATGTTTTCCACCCAGGGGGAGGCTGAACTCTACGTATGGGCCAAGAGTATGAAGACGGGGAGGAAGGAAACGTATGAGAGTGTTTGGGGTCCCCATTCGGTAACCTTGTGAAATCCAACTAAAATGATGGCTCCTGATCAGAGACTTTATTTATCCCTAAATTTCAATGGCCAATCTATCACCACATAATTAGTGATGCTGTGCTTTGAATTTATTACCAAACCCGGCTTTCTACTGTTGCTATTGGACTTGTACCATGTTGCAGTGTGAGCGTGGAGATTATTGTATAAATTATTCTCACTCACATAATCATCGTGATTTTAATTACTGTGTAATCTTTGCTAATTACTGTTGTATGTATCATTTGCTTTGGTGCCGATTTAACACACTGCTCTTCGTTTGGCTAAAAGATGGCATTACAACTTTTCCTTTTCGCAGGGGAAAATTTGCTTTCTGTAAACATTTGCAGCCCCAGACTCTTGGCTTGCAGTTCTTGGTTTAAAAGAAAAGATGTAGACACTACCACCACCCCCATTTGTTTTTATTTGGGATGAATTAGTAAAAAGGTCTAAATTAGACAGCATTGTCTTTAAAACAAAGTTGTGTTACTTTCAAAGAAGGGTAATTACTCTGCTACAGACAGGAAGCCAAGGATGGGTCGTGTGAGGGCTGCTTAAATGATTAGATAAGACTCGTTTGTAATTAGTTCATTAATTATGGATTTGTGAATAAATGGTACTTAGCTTTAAAAACAGCTTGTTCCCAAAGTGGGTTAAGCATCGGATGCTTATCTTATTTCAATAGTACATTTATTTACTGGTCTCTGCATTCTTAGAACTGGAGCTCAGGATAATTTTAATCCATCATGAATATACCTAATGAATGGGCCTCTCATGAATATGGTTTTCTATCTTCCTAGGACATAAGAAGTCTTTTCAGGTTTGTTATTAGGAAGATTAGTGGAAAAGATGTTGAAACTGAATACACAGAAATATTCAATGCAAACACATTAACCATGGACCGAAGTACTGGTCAAGTGAAACCAGGGGAAGTCTGAATGTAGGCACAGGATTTATCCTCAGCACCCAGGTCCCTCTCGGATAGGTTTTTATAGGAAGAAAGGCTATTTCCTCTCTAGAACTCCAGGTCTTGGATGGTACGTCTCTGGACCTTTTAGAAAATTTGAGACTCACCTAAGCTGCAAGTTTGTAGAAACCCATTTGGATACATCATTGATGGTTCAGAACATTCTTCTTGTTGTTGTTATGGAGACAGAGTCTCACTCTGTCACCTAGGCTGAGTGCAATGGTGCGATCTTGACTAACTGCAACCTCCGGCTCCCAGGTTCAAGCGATTTTCCTGCCTCAGCCTCCTGAGTAGCGGGGTTTACAGGTGTACACCACCATGCCCAGCTAATTTTTTGTATCTTTGGTAGAGATAGGGTTTCACGATGTTGGCCAGGCTGGTCTCAAACTTCTGACCTCAAGTGACCTGTCCGCCTCAGCCTCCCAAAGTGCTGGGATTACAGGCATGAGAACATTCCTTTAGTATCTGTGATTCTCTGCTTAAGCTAAGGTTTTGTTATGTAAATTTACTATTGAAATATATATACAGGAAAGTGCGTCATGAGGAAATTTTCAAAAAATTGATCATATCCAATTAATTTGTAATTACTAACAAAATCAAGACCGGACCATTACAATGCCCCTAAAACCTCCATGTGCCCATTCAAGCCATCACCTCCTCCTTGCTGAAAGACACCCGCCATCCTGACTTCTAACACTGTAAATTAAGTATGCCCCTTTTGGAACTGTGTAAATGGAAGCATCCAGTATGTGCTCTTTTGTGTCTGTCCTCTTTCTTTCAATACAACTTTTGAAGATTCCTCGACACTGTTGCATGTAGCAGGAATTCATTCATTTTCATTGCTCTATAGTCTGTAACAGTGGTTCTCACCTGGAGGCACTTTTTCACCATCACCCACTTCGACAGGGGACAACTGGCAATGTCTGGAGACATTTTTGGCTGTCTCATGCTACTGGCATCTAATGGGTAGAGTTCAGGGCTGTCGCCAAATATCTTACAATGCACAGGACAGGCCACATCAAATTATCTGGTCCAAAATGGCAATTATACCACCCCTGAGAAACCCTAGTCAATAGTACGCCATTGTGTGAACATAGAGCAATAATTAATTATTCTGTTAAGAATAGACAATTCGGTTGTTTATAGTTTTGCATGATTATAAATAGTTATTGCTGTGAACAATCTTGTGCACATCTTTTGTTGCTTGAATATGCAGATTGCTGTTGGGTGTGTACTCGGCAGTAGAATTGCTAGGTGTGTTTTCAGCTTTGGTAAATACTATCAAAACAGTCATTCCAATGTATGTAACCATCAGCAGTGAATGAATGTTCTGGTTGGTCTAAATCCTTGACAACGCCTGGTTTTGTTATTTGAAAAATTCGCTATTCTAATGGATGTTGGTAGTTTTCAATTTGGGTGTTCACTCACATTTCCCTGGTAAATAAATCTTTTTATGTGCTTGTATCTTCCTTTGAATATCCTCTTTAATGAATTGTCTGAGAAAGTCTTTTGTCCATTATTTTTATTCTTCTTTGGTTATCCATCTCTTTTTTTTTTTTTTTGAGATGGAGTTTCGCTGTTGTTACCCAGACTGGAGTGCAATGGCACGATCTCGGCTCACTGCAACCTCCCCCTCCTGGGTTCAAGCAATTCTCCTGCCTCAGCCTCCTGAGTAGCTGGGACTACAGGCGCACACCACCATGCCCAGCTAATTTTTGTATTTTTAGTAGAGACAGGGTTTCACCTTGTTGACCAGGATGGTCTTGATCTCTTGACCTCGTGATCCACCTGCCTCGGCCTCCCAAAGTGCTGGGATTATAGGCGTGAGCCACCGCTCCTGGCCTATCCATCTCTTTTGTATTGATCTGTAGGAGTTCTTTACGTATTCTAAATGCATGCCCTTTATAAGGTATGTGGGTTTTCTCCCACTCAGTGACTCGTCTTTTTCATTGTCTTAATAGTTTATTTTTATAAGCAAAGTTCTTAATTTTAATGTAACCCAATTTATAATGCTTTCCTTTATGGTTGGTGCTTTTTTATACTGTTGAAAAATTATTTGCCTACTTTGAAATTATAAAATATTTTCTTATATTTTTGTAGACATTGTATTGATTTACCTTTTATATCTAGATACACAAAGATTTACCTTTTATATCTAGAGACAATAAATAAGTATCACGAATTGATACTTATTTATGATGTGAGGTAGGGCTCACTCTTTTTCATATAGATATCCAGACGGCCCAGCACATATATTTTAGAGAAACAATAGTGTCCACATTGCACAACAGTATGAATTTGTCATAAATCAAGTGATCTTATGTACATACGTCTGTCTCCAGACTATTCTATTCCACTTTTTCATGTGTCCATCCTTGAACCAATATCGCATCTGGAAGTATAAGTTCTCCATATTGATTCTTCTTTGAGGTCAGCAAATGACTCCCAGGGAAAGTGCCACATTATCCTGTATTCACCTTCAGCATATTTCCCTCTTTCCAGGATTTGGCCTTTTCAGTCCTGGCTGCTTTGATGGCTTTCCACTGTCCTTAAATTTGAATTCTACTTTTCTGGCTTTTCCAAGTAGCTCTGGTGTAAGCTATGATATCTGGAAGCTGAGTGCTGAGCTAGACTTTTACTCTCTTTCCTAAATAAACACTTTTTTTCTAATGTGTACTTCCACCGACAGTGTGTAAGCATTCCTTTTTCTCTACAACCTCACTAGCACCTGGTATTTTTTTACTTTTTTTTTTTTTTTTGAGATGGAGTCTCACTCTGTCACCCAGGCCAGAATGCAGTGGCACCATCTTGGCTCACTGCAACCTCCACCTCCTGGGTTCAAGCAATTCTCTGCCTCAGCCTTCTAAGTAGATGGGGATTCACCATCTTGGCCAGGCTGGTTTTGAACTCCTGACCTTGTGATCCACCCATCTCATCTCAGCCTCCTGTAGTGCTGGGATGATAGTCGTGAGCCACCGCACCTGGCTGACTTTTTAGTAATAGCCATTCTAACTGCTGTGAATTGGTATCTCATTGTGGTTTTGCTTTGCATTTCTAGTGATCGGTGATGTTGAACTTTTTTACATATGCTTGTTCGTCATATGTATGCCTTCTTTTTACAAGTGTCTGTTCATGCCCTTTGCTCACTTTTTAATGGGGTTGTTTGTTTTTTTCTTGTAAATTTGTTGAAGATCCTTATGGGTACTGGATATTAGACTTTCGTCAGATGCATTGTTTGCAAATACTTTCTCCCATTCTGCAGGTTGTCTGTTCACTCTGTTTATTGTCTCTTTTGCTGTGCAGAAGCTCTTTAGTTTAATTTGATCCCATTTATCAACTTTTGCTTTGGTTACGATTGCTTTTGGCATCTTCATCATCAAGTCTTTGCCCGTTGCTATGTCCAGAATAGTATCACCTAGGTTGTTTTCCAGAGTTTCTATAGTTTTGAGTTTTACATTTAAGTCTTTAATCCATCTTGACGATTGTGGAAAACAACCTGGTGATTCCTCAGAGACCAAAAGCAGAAATGCCACTTAACACAGCAATCCCACTACTGAGTATATATCTAAAGGAATATACATTATTTTGTTTTTACCATTAAGACACATGTATGTGTATGCTCATCCCAGCATGATTCCCAATGACAAAGACATGGAATCAACTTAAATGCCCATCAATAGTAGACTGGATACAGAAAATGTGCTACATATAGACTATGGAATACTATGCAGCCAGAAGAAAGAATGAGATCATATCCTTTGCAGGGACGTGAATGGAGCTGGAGGCCATTATCCTCAGCAAACTAACAGAGGAACAGAAAACCAAATACCGCATGGTCTCACTTCTAAGTGGAAGCTAAATGATGGAAGCACATGGACACATAGATGGAACAACACACACTGGGGACTGTCGGAGGGTGGAGAGTGGGAGGAGGGAGAGGATCAGAAAAATAACTAGTGGGTACTCGGCTTAATTCCTGCGTGATGAAATTATCTGTACAGCAAACCCCTGTGACATGAGTTTACCTGTATAACAAACCTGCACATGTACCCTTGAACTTAAAATAAAAGCTAATTTTTTTTCTTACTTTTAATGACTAAGGAAACGCAAACTTTCACTCATATTTTCTTCCAGTCCTAACTTGGCAAATCTACTACTCCTCTAGAATGTAAGTTCCTTGAAGACAAGCACTATTCCTCTCTCTGTTGACAACATCTGGCATCATGACACTCAATAAATGATTTAGGATGGAGGTAAGGAAATAGGATGCCTAATTTCCATTCACTTAAAACTGCATTTTCATGGGGAACTGAGTGCTTTTGTGACTCAGTCTGAGATTTTATGTGACTGTGGCCATTTCAGCATATTCAGGTGAGGCAATGTCTGCGTGGAAAGTGAAGGGATGCATTAAACTTCCTTAAATATGTTGAATCCCAATTGAGTCTACGAGCCAATTAGATTTTAATGACAAATCTGGAATGATGTTCTTCAAAACAATGTGGATATTGTAGCAGAAGATAAAAGACTCAAGTGTTACAGCCGGTTCTTGCGCCATCTCATCACATGACTTGGGAAGTTCTAGTCTCTTCTCTCTTTTTCTAGGTGTGGAATGAGGGGTTCAAACCAGATGAAGCTGCAAGTCAGTCTCAATTTGATATTCTAGAAATTGATCACATCCTGTAGAAATGAAACAAGGCTCTTGGCTTGGTGTTAGAAATACGGAGAACTCATTTTTTAGACTGTACTGGAAGTGGCTTTTGAATCTTGTTTTTCAGCCAGGAGAAGGGAATGTGACTGACTGGTGAGCAGGGTTACTGGGCTCTGAAATGTCCAGCCCAGGTGAGGCAGCCATCTGCACATTCTTTCCACACTTCTATAATCTCTCATCTTTCTAATCCCCCATTCCTTCATTCTTTCCATTCTACAAGCTTTCTTTGAGGCATTCCTGATGCTGGGGATTCATAGAAGAAAGACGTGGTCTACTCCAGAAACTAACAGTCTTGCTGGGAGTTGCAAATAAGTAAACAGACAACTACAGTGCAAAGGGGGACACAGGAGGCTGTGGGAGCCAGGAGATGTCCCAACCCAGGCCAGAGGGCAGAAGGCCCTTCAGAGGGAGACACAGGAGGCTGTGGGAGCCAGGAGATGTCCCAAACCAGGCCAGAGGGCAGAAGGCCCTTCAGAGGGAGACACAGGAGGCTGTGGGAGCCAGGAGATGTCCCAACCCAGGCCAGAGGGCAGAAGGACCTTCAGGGGGAGACACAGGAGGCTCTGGGAGCCAGGAGATGTCCCAAACCAGGCCAGAGGGCAGAAGGCCCTTCAGAGGGAGACACAGGAGGCTCTGGGAGCCAGGAGATGTCCCAAACCAGGCCAGAGGGCAGAAGGCCCTTCAGGGGGAGACACAGGAGGCTCTGGGAGCCAGGAGATGTCCCAACCCAGGCCAGAAGGCAGAAGACCCTTCAGGGGGAGACACAGGAAGCTCTGGGAGCCAGGAGATGTCCCAAGCCAGGCCAGAGGGCAGAAGGGCATTCGGGGGCAGCTATAGTTGGGCTGAGCATTAAAGGGTGAGTGAAAATGTTTATCTGGTTTTTCTTTAAATAAAGAATGATGATTTATCAGAATCACCTGCACAGTGTCAGTTCCTTCCTCTCTGACTCACTCCTAATTCTTTCTGATTAGCCTAATTTCCTTCCTTCCTTCCATCCATCCTCCCTCTGCCCCTCCTTCCTTTCCTCCTTTCCTTCCTCCCCTCTCTCTCTCCCTCACTCCCTTCCTTCTTCTCTCTCTCCCTTCCTCTTTTCCTTTCTTCCATCCTTCCTTCCATCTGTCCTTCCTTCCTTTTCTCTCTTCCTTATTTTTTAAATTTGTTAACAGAGGGCACTATCAACGATTAGCTTCTACCTTAATATGATAGTTGCTAGAATTCTCCACATGACTTCATTTCTATCTTTAGCTCCCCCTCTATATCTATGTTTAAACACATTTTCCCTCCCTCCCTCCCTCCCTCCCTCCCTCCCTCCCTCCCTCCCTCCTTCCCTCCTTCCTTCCTTCCTTCCTTCCTTCCTTCCTTCCTTCCTTCCTTCCTTCCTTTCTTCCTCCCTCCCTTCCTCCCTCCTTCTCTCCTTCCCTCCTTCCCTCCTTCCCTCCTTCCTTCCTTCCTTCCTTCCTTCCTTCCTTCCTTCCTTCCTTCCTTCCTTCCCTCCCCTTCCCTCCCTTCTCCTTTCCTTTCCTTTCCCATATAAAAACAAGTTGACAACATCACAGCTCTCCTTAGATAGTTTCACATCTTTCTTCTCAGAAGGACGTTTTCTAAGTATTGTATCACTATCACACTTAAAAAAATGAACAAATCCATAACGTTGTCTAAGATCCCAACTTTTATATTACCCAATTATCCTAAAATTGTCTTGTATCACTGTGTTTTTATATTATCTTCTTATTTATTTATTTTTCAAATTTAATTTTTAAAAGCAGGGGGTACATGGGCAGGTGTATTACAAACATACGTTGGGTGATGCTGAGGTTCATAGAATGATTCTATTAAGAAAACTAATTATGTTTGATTATGCTTCTTTAGTTTCTTTTAAGAAAAATAATAGACCTTTTACTTTTGAGCAGTTTTACGTTTTCACAAAACGATAGAGCAGAAAGCACAGAGAGCTCCCATAGACGCTTTTCCCTGTTTTGTTTTTCTTATTATTAACATCTTGTGTTGCTCTTCAGTCTCTCTCTTTTTTTTTTTTTTTTTTCTTTTTGAGATGGAGTTTCGCTCTTGCTACCCAGGCTGGAGTGCAATGGTGCGATCTCGGCTCACCACAACCTCTGCCTCCTGGGTTCAGGCAATTCTCTTGCCTCAGCCTCCTGAGTAGCTGGGATTACAGGCACGTGCCACCGTGCCCAGCTAATTTTTTTTTTGTATTTTTAGTAGAGACGGGGTTTCACCATGTTGACCAGGATGGTCTCGATCTCTTGACCTCGTGATCCACCCGCCTTGGCCTCCCAAAGTGCTGGGATTACAGGCTTGAGCCACCGCGCCCGGCCTCCAGTCTCTTTTAAATGAGAATGATCTGCTTAGAACCACCCAGCTCCTTTTTAACTGTTTTTTTTTTTTTTTTTTTGGTAGAGTTCCAGGGGTGATTCAAATGGACAACTCTACGCAAAATTCACTGACCTTAGTCGCTGGTAGCCAGTAAGACTGTGTGTGTGAAGTCAAGGCAAATTCTGCTGAGCCACAGAAGGCATGAAGGCCGGTGTCCGCGCAGGGTCACCCAATGGATTGGTTTGTAAAATTGTCAAAGACTCGGCTCTGACCTTGAGCGTCAGAGAGAACAGCAAGCAAGCCTTGAGGGTGACCCTGTCTCATTAAATCTGCCGTATTATAGAGAATGTAGGATATTCACAGTGTCTGTTTCCTGACTCTATTCCCCAAGCCAGGAGTGGCCAGGCATGGGACAGATTGTTGCTAATGTCACCTCCTCCTCACTTGCCTGCTTCCTTAGCTATCCCTTCCCCAACCCCCAACATCCTCCTTGCTTTGAACTTCCCTCTCAGCTAGGGATGGGGGAGCTTCCTAAGCCTCAGTTTCCTTGCCTGTGAAATTTACATATCAGCCTTTGCTTGTCAAGGGTTTTGCAGATTGAATAAGCTAAGAATCAATAGCAGGAATCTTCTGCTCTTACTTGGAGTGTCTTTCTCGAGCCATCGCTACCACTGAAATCCTACCCCTCTTCCAAAGACCAACTCAACCCACCTCCTCAAGAAAGGCTGTGCCTGCCTGGGCACGGTGGCTCACACTTTAATCCCAGCACTTTGGGAGGCTGAGGTGGGTGGATCACTTGAGGTCAGGAGTTCGAGACCAGCCTGGCCAACATGGTGAAACTCCGTCTCTAATAAAAATACAAATATTAGCTGGGTGTGGTGGTGGTGGGTGCCTGTAATCCCAGCTATTCAGGAGGCTGAGGCAGGAAAATCGTTTGAACCTGGGAGGTGGAGGTTGCGGTGAACTGAGATCGCACCATTGCATTCCAGTGCAGGCAACAGGAGTGAAACTCCGTCTCAAAACAAGGAAGAAAGGTATGCACCCAGGTGCCAGTACTGACTGCTCTCTCCCTTGCCAAATTCTTGCTGTGTTTATAGTCTGTGCTTCAGTTTCCCTGGAATTTCTTGCACTGCTGACCCTTCTCCATGGGATTTTCCAGACTCCACACCTACAGTCCTCTCCCAAAGACAGGACAGCAGCCCACCTTATGCCGCTGTGTGCTCAGCAGCACATTGTAGGCAGACAGATAGAGCAGGGTGGGAGTCTCAGCTCTGCTCCCCCTCAGCAAGCCCGTTTGCCTCTCTTAGCCTCAGCTTCCTCATGTATAAAATGGGTAAATAAAGAGCAGTAGAATAGAGCAGTTGGGAGGCCTGGGCCCCGGAGCTGGACTCCTCGGTTGAAATTCACGTTCTCCCGCTGATTACATAACAAATTACTGATTCTTTCCAAGCCTCATTTCTGACATGGGAAGATTGCCATATCTGCTTTAGACAACTGTTGTGAGCATAAACTCGAGTAATGAATACAAAACCTAGCGGCACGATTCATGATAATGCTAATGATGTGGCATTTTCCAGCGCACCACAGTGGCTTTGTAAGTGCCTCCCATTCCCTGCATAATAGACAGCCCTGGGTGGTGCCATGTCAACTTTCATCACAGACTGTCCCTCGCTATTTTGGACTCAGTTACCAAATCTTCAGGCCATCTTCAAAGAATGTCGAGTTTCCCATCGCAGGCCTCACCAGTATTAAAGAACATCAATATGTTTTAAATTTCCTCTCTAATTTCAGGGAGTAGATGAAGAGTGGGGGGTGACAGCATGCTTTTGGGGATGATTCATGGTGTCATTACATCTGCATCTAGTTTCCTGGTAGCTACAATCAGCCCAGGCTCTGACCACACTCAGATCTGGGAATTATGTTTCGTTTGTCTGTTTTGCTGTGTGATTAAGTTTAATGACAGTAAATCCAGCATCTCCTTGACTTGGAGCTAACTTTTTTTTGGTTCATCACGTCGCAGTGGATTTTGAAAAATGTGTACGTGTAGATGTAAGTTCAGCTGGTTGAGGTTTCCCTTCAGCCTTCTCCCAGTGGGTGTGTGTGATGTAGTGGAAGGGGAAGAATGGGATTCAGATCCTGCCCAGCAGGGTTCAAATGCAGGCCCTGCCACCGAGCAGTGTGGCCTTGAGCAAATGATTGCCTACCAGTGAGCCTCAGTTTCCTCATATGCAAGGTGGAGTGATACCTCCGATGTTGATGGGGCGATGCTGCTTAGCTCGATGAGATGCTGAATGTGATATGTGCAGAGTTGTAGGCGCCTTCTTCTTTGTTCTTCATCGATTTTCATAGAGCATCTGCTTCTGTGGTCAACACTAGAGATGAAACAATGGAGCCCCATTCGTAAGATACTATGAGAGGGGAAAAGGTATAATCCAAGCAGAAGACACTGTCTCCAGCACTAGCTTGTCCTGAGGCTGAACCAACCACTTCAATCTCCACTTCCCTTCTCCATGCTGTTCACGGTAGATGCGTACAAAGCAATTCTTTACTCTTGAACATCTGCCCTCAGTCTGGGGACTTCTCTAGCACCGATGAAAGTGGTCATTCAAGAAAAGCAATCAGACAAGTGTTAAGATTTTAAAATTTGTGTTCTACCATTAGTAATACTTGGAGATAAGTCATGGATGAAAGTTTAACTGTAGTGTCTTTTGCCTCACTTGTAGCACTGGGGGTAGCCTCCACTCTTAGATACTGAATGTGCATATGGCATGCATCATCTCTCATTTCTAATAAGACCCTGGGACCTAGGGCAGTGTCATTCCCACTTGTACACCTATGCATGTTTAGGCTTCAAAAGATACCTGGAGGCCCAGGTGGTATTGCTCACGCCTGTAATCCCAACACTTTGGGAGGCCGAGGCAGATGGATCACCTGATGTCAGGAGTTCAAGATCACCCTGGCCAACATGGTGAAATGCCGTTTCTACTAAAAATATAAAAATTAGCTGGGCTGGTGGCAGGTGCCTGTAATCCCAGCTACTCAGGAGGCTGAGGCAAGAGAATCACTTGAACCTGGGAGTCAGAGGTTGCAGCGAGCCAAGAAAAAAAAAAAAAAAAAATCTGGGTTGGAATAGACAGAGCCAGAGCTGGAATTTGAACTCAGGTCTCTCTGCTTCTGAAGCTCTTTTGTTTGTTTGGTTGGTTGTTGGTTTTTAAGCCTAGCAGGTTATAAAGAGTGGAAATTACAGTATTCCTGAGTGTTCATGTCTTAATTTACCTAATAAACTTCTATGACTTGAAGCAACCCATACTTAGAGCATTTTCATATAAATGCCATTGTTCATCAATTCATTTCATCAATCCAATATTTATTGGAACCTACTATGTGGCAAGCACTGGAACATGATTCATAACTTGAACATACATTTTATTGAGCACCTCCTGTGAGCCTGAGGGCTGGCAATTCACTCATGTATCCAACACATGTTTATGGAGCACTTACAATGTATTAGGGCCCTGGTGTTTCCCTCACTCATTCAACACAAATTCATTGAGCACTTGCTATGTGCTAAGACACTGTTCTGGCAGCAGTGAACACAATGGATGAAAATCCTGCCTTCATGGAGTTCTTATCTTCGCAGCATTGCAAGGCTAATCTGGTTTCCCCCATTTTTCAGGTAAAGAAACCGAGGCTTAGAGAAGTTGGGCAGTGATCCCAGGTCACATGGCTAGTGGGTGGCAAAACCAGACTTGGTTGCCAGCTGTGTGTGCTTACAGAGGTTACTCAGCCTCTCTGTGCCTGGAGGTCGTAATCCCTGCCTCTCGGGGTTGCTGTGAGGGCAGGATCAGTTTGCTGTCTCCTATATTCCTGGTATCTAGCACAGCACCTGGCACACAGTAGCTATTTAGTCAGGGGTAGCTGTCTAAATATGACTCTTTCATCCAGTAAGTTATAAAACCAGCCCTGGCATCTTTGTGGCAGGATGCTCCAGGACTATCCTCTGGCTCTTTCCCATAGCAGGTATACCAGAAGGATATTCCTTTTTGAACAGACTATGGGGCAGGCAGTAGAAGTCCTAAAGGCTTTTCTGGAGCCTCGCCTTGAAAAGTAACAGTGCTCCTGCCTAGCCTGTCTCTCAGTGACTCTTGTATACATCATCCCTCTTCCTGGCCCAGGCTCTGGTAAGCAGGCATGGTAACATCTTGATTATCTGACATCCCTCCATCATGCTGATGAAGGGGAGTTCCATCTGAGTCACACCCACCTGGTCCTGTGAGGACAGCGAGGGAAAAAAGAAGACTCTTTCTGGTCCTGGGATGAAGTCAGGCAGGAGGTGTTTGAAGTGTCCAGTGCTGAGACAGGAACAGAGATGATCATCCAGCCTTGCTCAGCAGAACTCGGGATCCTTATCTTAAAGCCTACAAAGGGGCATCTGAATTTAGATTAAATTCTTCAGTCTCTACACAGGAAGGAACGGATGCAAGGAACTTCATACCTTGAGAGGTGGTTTCAGACAGGAAATAGAAAAAGCACTTGCAGAGAGACATAGGTGGATTTCTGCATGGGAAAGCCAGGAAGAAGCACTTGGCCATGGGCAGCTTCTTTCTTTCCTTCCTCCTTGCCCCCTCTTCCCCCTCTCTCCTCACTCTGCCCCCATGTCTCCTCTCCAGCCCCACCAGGAGTCTACACTGCATGGCTTGTATTCCTGTTCTAAGCTCACCATCTGAGGTTTCAGAGGCACCAGACCATTCCAGAAAGGTGGGACACGACCCACCCCAATCTCAAGACATCAGGCCCTCAGACCCCATGACAGCCAGGCTGGGCCTGAGTGACTGTGTGGGACGTTTCAGCTTCCATGACTTATAGAAGGCATTGCTGCTCAAGGACCCCAGGGAAGGCAAGTGCAAATCCCCCTGCACCAGCATTGCTGGGGACCTTCCTGGCTTGGGCCCAGTACACCTGTGGCCTCTGTACCTGATCACCAGTCTGTACCTCACACACTGTGACCTCCAGACTCCTATTTATGGGCAGCAGGCTACTTCGCCGTGGACCCCAGCCTATCTTGCCTTTTCGTCAAAGCCAAAGGCGACAGATCCTTAGTTCCCGGCCTCTGCAACGTTCTCCTCTCCTTCTTGCCTTTGCCTAAGTCTCCTTCCTTTTTCTCCATCGCCACAGCCCTCTGGGTCTCCTTCCTCTTCCTCTCCACCTCCCCCCTCATTCTCATTTCAACTTCTCTCCTGTTTATCCTGCCTCCTCTTCTTTCGTGCTCTAATCCTTATTCTCTTCCCGCATTTCTTTGCCCGTCCTCCACTTTTCTCATCCTGACTATCTCTTCTTTCTCATCTATCTTGATTGATTCAATGACATTTGCTGAGCATCTACTACCTGCTGGGCTTGGTGCCAACTCCAGAGGTGCAGAAATGAGAGTCAGCAAGACACTGTCAGTTCGGACTTGTGGTCTGTTCTCCTCCTTCCTACACTCACGCCTTTTACCCTACTGTTTTCGGCTCCTCCTCCTCCCCTTTCTCCTCCTCTTCCTCCTCCTGGGACTTCTTCATTTACTCATGCCCTGCCCTGGCATCTGCAGCCAGCAGTGGCAGTGGGAGCTAGGGTGAGCAGGATGGCAGATTCCTGGGAGATTCAGTGACAGGAGCCCTCAATGTCGCCCCCCTCACGTGGCAAGCGATGGATGAGACAGAGCATCCGAGACACATTCATCACACCCGCCTCCTTTCAGGGCCAGGACAGGATGGAAATGACTTTTGTCAGTTCTGCGGCAGCCCACTGCCCCTGGCAGCTCCAAGCTGTTTATTAATAAAAAGTAAGGAAGAAAAAATTACAGTCGTGTGAATGCCATCTTGCCATGTATTCAGGGAGTGATTCCAAAGCAACGATGTTGATAGATATGCCTTCAGGGAATCACAAAGGAGCCTTCCATCTCCTCTTCCAGTCCTTGTCCAGCTGTGATGCGAACAGGCAAGAAATAGGAAAGGAGGCAGATGCTCTGGGCAAATGTGCAGCCTTTGTTTTAGCACACAGGAACCAAGCTTTCTTCTTACGGTGAGACAGAAGGTCACCTGCCCATTCATGCATCTAGGCATCCCTCTTTGAACTTCAATTGAGGCTTTTATTGAGTCTAGTGTGGGGTTGGGTTCTGGGGACTCAGAATTAAATAGTAGTAATAATGATTGCCTTTAATTATTAATGATTAATAACCATTTATTATTGTTATAAATTATTCATCATAACCAATAACCATTACTTGGGTAATCAGGTGGCAGACACAGTATCAAGGACCTTTCTTTCACTGTCCCAGCCACCCCAGGAGGAAGGCACCAGGACCAGGGGTAGGGTAGTGGAAGGAGTATTCCAGGGAAAGGGAAACACTTGTGCAAAATGCAGAAGCAGGGAGGACTTGGTCTGTCCCAGGAGACCAGCATCCAGGAGCAGGGTGAGAAAGAGGGTGGAAATAGCAAGCCTGATCACACAGGAGAAGGACTGAGGGTGACGGTCAGAGAGAGTGGGAGAGGAGGTAACTCCTCCACATTGCCACTTCGACACCTGGGTCTCCTTACCATTGTCAGACTGCAACTTCAACCCTACTCTACCCATCTGACATGGGGAGTAAGGAGAGAGAGATGACCACAGCCAGCTCTATGAAGCCCTTTAGCTGGGCCCATTGTTGCCTTGGTGAACTCATTTACTCACACTGGACCCCAGCCTGGGGAGCTCCTGCCAGACCTGGGATCTGTGGGATCACTGAAGCTCTGTCCTCAGGGGCGCTCAGGAAGGCATGGTCTAGGTGCCTGTCTCCATCTCTTCTGGCTGCTGTAACAACACCACCATAGACTGGGTGGCTTATAAACAATAGAAATGTATTTCTCATAGTTCTAGAGGCTGGGAAATCTAAGATCAAGCTGCTGGCAGGTAGATCTGTTGTCTGATTTGTAGACGACCATCTTCTCATTGTGTCCTCACACAGTGGAAGGGGCGAGGGAGCCCTCTGGGGCTTCTTTTGTAAGGGCACTAATCTCATTCACAAGGGCTCCACCCTCATGACCTAATCACCTCCCGAAATCCCCACCTCCTAATATCATCACATTGAGGATTAGGTGTCAACATACTGATTTTCGGGTGAAGCAAACACTGAGTCTATTTCAATCCCCACCTATTTCCCTGGGAAAGATGCTCCTCTCCTAGCCCAACCATTCCCGCTCGTGCCTTCCGTGGCATCACCTCAAGGGACCTCTGACTTGGCTTCCTTCCCAGATTCAAAACCCCCTTGGGTCATGTGGTCAGTTCTTTTTCTCCTAAACTGTCCTGTGTGATCAGGAGTGGAGGTGGTGTTATCCAACTGGGTAAGCAAGAAGTCTTCCTCAAAGTCTTATAGCAGAACCTCAGTCACCCTTTGCACACAGAGGTCGGAATCCTACAATTGTCCTGATAGTTCCAGTTCCAGCAACAACGCACTCAGAGACGGGGACCCCATGATTGGAAACCCAAGTTTGCATGGCCCTCAGTGTCTATTCAGACCTGAGCCCTCAGTGGCTTTGTCTGCAGTGCTAAAACTCTGACATTTGGCAACTTTTTTACTTTCCTAAAAAACAAATTATGGCCGGGCCTGGCGGCTCACACCTGTAATCCCAGCACTTTGGGAGGCCAAGACGGGCAGATCACGAGATCAAGAGATCGAGACCATCCTGGCCAACATAGTGAAACCCCGTCTCTACTAAAAATACAAAAAGATTAGCTGGGCATGGTGGCACGCGCCTGTGGTCCCAGCTACTCGGGAGGCTGAGGCAGAAGAATCGCTTGAACCCAGGGGGCGGAGGTTGCAGTGAGCTAAGATTGTGCCACTGCACTCCAGCCTAGTGACAGAGCAAGACTCCATCTCAAAAAAAATAAATAAATAAATTATAACTTTGCTGGTGGGTGGGAAGGGGGTCGTTCCTCTTAGAGAGAGGGCAAATAGATTTTATTTATTAAGGCAAAGGGTGATGGACTCCAGTCTCTCTCCTTTAAGTGATGCCATTTATTTTATAGTCTGTAATTTGGTCCCACTGTGAGGCTCCTGATTTTCAGAGGCAAAGTGTTTTTGGCGCTGCTGCTACAAACTCCCTCTGCATAAAAGCCACGTCTGGTGTAGTCCCAGAATAGAAACCGTCTGTCCTCTTGTGTATCGTCTTGGTTTCAAGTTGATTTCATGTGAATCTTTCCCTTTTGGGGGAACAAGATTTTACCTATACACGCACCCCATGAAACAACCAGGGATGTCCTGGGGCATCCCTTGGAGACACGTGTTTGGGTCTTGACTCTCAGATGCCGCACTTGGTGGGACTGTCCTCTGGGCTTAGCCTAAAATAAATAAACCACCCACTGCATGTCCCCTTCTGGTCTTGAAGAAGCAAACTACTTATTTCACAGTGAGCTCTGGGTTGATAAGTCCTATCGTGTCAGATATGATGCCTCGTAAATCTAATTCATCCGTCCTAGCTGCAGTTTTAATCTACTCAAATATACTTAGCTGGGTTTAATTATAGATAGAAATTGCATTCAGAAAGCAACAAGAAATCATTTACATGGCTTGAATTCTCACATTAAATCATATGGTTCATTTGAGAGTGCGGTAGGGATGGTATTGCCAAAGAAAAATCATATTAGTGCCTGTGCTTGGGGGCTCTCACACCGATGGCACAAATTGTATGAATTGCAGTTTCTACCGACTGCATTTTTCTTCTTGGCACAGGATAAACGAGGAGGCTGGGGACGCTGAGAGGACACAGCCGGTGTCGGCACTGAGCAGAGGCTGGTCCACTGATGTCCGCAGCAAGACCTCGGGAGACAAGTCTGTTTCTCCTCATTTCACCTGCCGGCAAAAGTACAGTCATCTTGGGGATGGCGAAGGGGTCACCACCCAGAGAAAGTCCACAGAGAGATTGGAAGCTGTGTCCTCTCCCCTGGCTTCTCGGAGTGCAAATACATCCCCGCTGTCCAGGGAAAAGCTGCCCAGTCCTTCAGCGGCCCTCTCAGAGTTCGTGGAAGGGCTCCGGAGGAAGAGAGCCCAGAGAGGCCACGGGTCCACGCTGGGCCTGGAGGACTGGCCCACTATCCCCATTTACCAGACTACTGGGGCTTCCACACTGAGGAGGGGCAGGGCTGGCAGTGACGAGGGAAACCTCTCACTGAGGGTTGGGGCAAAATCACCCCTGGAGATCGAAGGGGCCACTGGTGGTCTCTCGAGGTCCACCAGCCTCAAATGCATCTCTTCAGATGGCATTGGGAGCACAACCCTGCTCCCTGAGAAGGCGAAGGCCCGATTCAGTTCCTGCGAGTCCCTCTTAGAATCCAGACCTAGCATGGGGAGAAAACTGAGCTCCCCGACCACACCCAGGGACACGCTGCTGTCACCCGTACTGCGTCCTCGGAGGCGGTGTCTGGAGTCCTCTGTGGACGACGCAGCCTGTCCAGACCTTGGAAAGGAGCCGCTTGTTTTCCAGAACCGCCAGTTTGCCCACCTGATGGAGGAGCCTCTAGGCAGTGACCCATTCAGCTGGAAACTCCCAAGCCTCAACTACGAACGCAAGACCAAAGTGGACTTTGATGACTTCCTCCCGGCCATCCGGAAGCCCCAGACACCTACATCCTTGGCCGGAGCAGCCAAAGGTGGGCAAGGCGGTTCGCAGCGTTCAAGCGTCCACTTTGAGCCAGAAGAGGCTGACCGTACCTTTCTCTCGGGGATCAAGACCATTTTGAAAAAGAGCCCAGAGCCCAAGGAGGATCCTGCTCACCTGTCCGACTCGTCCTCATCCTCCAGCTCCATCGTGTCCTTCAAAAGTGCTGACAGCATCAAAAGTCGACCAGGAATCCCACGACTTGCAGGTGACGGTGATGAGCGAACGTCTTCTGAGCTCAGAGAGCCTGGGACAGGGAGGAAAGACGATGATGTTGCAAGCATAATGAAAAAATATCTCCAGAAGTAGGAACCAGTTCAGGTAAAAGCAACAGGCTGGGGCTCTTCTTGGGGAATGAGTCAAGCTTGCAGCCTTGGAGAGAGCAGGTGCCACTCCTGTCCTTAATGCCACAGCAGATTTCTCTAGAGACCAAGATTTTTAGAGGTTTTAGCTAAAGTCACATGTTGCTGGATGCAAAGCTTTTCAGAAGCCCTCTGCTGGGTACTTCTATTTCCTTACTTATACTTTGAAATGCAAACATATCAAAAAGTAAAAGGTTCCTGTGGGATGATGCTAAAGAAGGTTCCAGATGTGGCCGGGGGCAGTGGCTCACGCCTATAATCCCTGCACTTAGGGAGGCCAAGGCGGGTGGATCACCTTAGGTCAGGAGTTCGAGACCAGACTGGCCAACAGGTGAAACCCCGTCTCTACTAAAAATACAAAAATTAGCCAGATGTCTTAGTGAACCCCGGTAATCCCAGCTACTCAGGAGGCTGAGGAAGGAGAACTGCTTGGGACCCAGGAGATGGAGATAGCAGTGAGCCGAGGGTGCACCGTTGCACTCCAGCCTGGGCAACAAAAGCAAAACTCTGTCTCAGAGAAAGAAAAGATGGTGCCAGATATTTAAAGTTTCCCTGCCCTACTGTCATTTTCTTAATGTCATTCCATCTGGGGTTGAAGGAGCTGCCATGGCGTTCTGTCCACATAATGATGGGCAATCTGTGCTGGGCTCACAGACATGCAAAGGGCCCAGTTGGAAGAGACCTTCAGAATAGTGGCGTCCACTTGCATTACATCTGGAGAGAAACTGAGGCCTTAGGTTGAGGGGGAGGGAACAAGTACAAAAATCACAAAGCAACAGTGTGGGAGAACTACTCCCCGCCCTTCCTCCCCATCCTAGCACTCATCTTGCCACTTGTCTGGAGTCAGGGTAAGAAGAGGAATTCATTGCTAACCAAGGCTTACAATTATTGAATGGACACACCAGACATTGAGTACTCTCGATATCCCCAAGTGGTGGTGAATATTATTTATTCCCATTTGCCAGGCTGACAGACTGAGGATCGGGAAGATTGAAGTCACTTGTATAGAATCACCAGGGAAGACCTGGTTTCCAACCCTAGAATCCCTACAGTTATCTATAAAAATTTTTCCCTAGGGATACATTCCAGGCATCTTCACCAGCGAAATTAGAACTGCCTGATAGACTATGAGCCTTCATAAATTTCCCAGTCGCTGAATCTCGGAACTCGCTGCAGCTCTTAACCATCTGCAGCTCAGATGGTCAAGGAATTGCACGTGGCTCTCAGAGTGCACCTTGTTGCAACCCTCAGACCTCCTTGACCGAAATGAGCCACACATCCTCTATTTCTTCGAGAGACATCCTCAGCCCATCAAAAAGCCATTGCCCCTTCCGCAGAGACAGGCTTGGACTATATCAGAGCAAACTAATTTGACTTAACATGGCCTTCTCTCTGCTCTCAATTACCGAGTAAAGATCTGATATTCATTTACATTATTATGCTCTCGGGGACACGGAAAGCAGTTTCAAAGGCCAAGTAAAGGGCACACATCCACAAGGGGCGCAGTCCTTAGCAGAAGTCATCACGGAACATCTTGTCTCCACCATTCCTTTTAAAACTCAAGTCCCCTTCCCTACCCTGAGCAAGGTTCTTCTCCCAGGATGCTAGTTTTTCAGCTATAATGATGCAAATGCATGGTGGGCTTTGGAACCAAGCAAGACCTCCAAAGCTCAGTTCTGCCCTACAACTAGCTATGGGACTCTGGGCAAGTGCTGCAGTCTCGCCAAGCCCCCGTGTCCTCAGTTGGAAAACGGGGGTAAGAATACCTAAAGTAACCTAAAGTAACGTCGTGGGTTTCATGAGACTGAGAGATTTCTAGAATAGAGCATAGCACCCCGTGGATGCAGTAAGTGCCACGTTACTCTGCACCTGGAATTTCTGGACCTTTGGGAAGTCTGTCCCAACTTTTCCTTCAGTTGTTCTCCTCCTGCTGCCTACATTCTACCATCCCTTTCTGTGGAGTTGCTACAGTAACACCACCTGGGTATACAGAACTCCAGGCCCTCCACCCCATTCATTCTCTCTGTCAAAATGTACCCATCCTCCTGGGCAGGCACAGTGGCTCATGATCATAATCCCAGTTCTTTAGGGACGCTGAGGCAGGAGGATCACTGGAGGCCCGGAGTTTGAGACCAGCCTGGGCAGCACAGTGAGACCCCACCTCTACAAGAAATAAAAAATAGAAAATTAGCTGGGATTGGTGGCATGCTTAGGAAGCTGAAGCAGGAAGACCACTCAAGCCCAGGAGGTGGAGGGTGCAGTGAGCTATGATCGCATCACTGCACCCCAGCCTGGGTGACAAAGTGAGACCCTGTCTCCAAAAAAAAGAAAAGAAAACCTTGCGCGTTCTTCGTCCTGTTCATCAACTCTGACCTATGTTTGCTTCCAGCCTCCTGAGATGCACTTGCCCTTGAAGACTTCCTGACTCTGCAATAACTTGGAGACAGAGAGACTGACCAGGCCTCCCCAGTGGCTCTCAGTCCAGAGCCAGCCAGCACGGGCACCCTCAAGAGGCGAGACAGGCCCACAGAGGCATATCCCGCGGGGGTGCTGGGCTCCCAGTGTGCTTAGCCTGAACAAAATAAAGTGTTGACTCCTGGGCATCTGTGCCTTCTCTCCGGCTGTGCTACCTGGAATTCCAGAGTGCTGATAGGGTACAGGTAGGGGTAGGACTGTCCCAAACAATAGAACCAACCCAAACCGTGTGTAGTTTGGGGTGTGCTGCTGTTTCTCTTCCTACATGTCTACATGCCATGACCTTCCTCCTCCTCTTCACCTGGCCAGTTTCAGCTCACATGCTTCCTCCTCCAGGAAGTCTTCCCTGATATATCAAACTGAGACAAATGCTTCTCCTCCATGCTCCCTTAATCCCCATACTTGTCTATCATTTTCCTCTGCCAGTTTATTTCTGTATCTTGTGTATGTATAAGTGTGTACAAGCATTCAAGAAACTGATGAATGATGAATGAATGAATGAGCCAATGAACAAATAAATGAGCCCACACACCCTGAATGCACGTGACACACTGATATATATGCATCCTACAAATGTGCACCCACATCAACATTCGAGAACCTTGAATTTATTCCCTTTTTACCAAGGCGAAGCTAGCATATGTGTGCCCACATTTAGGTAGCAAATGCTGCCTTTATTTAAATTCCCGCTAGCACAGACTCCATATCCTACCCCAAATTTGTCTCCATCCCTGGGACCCCTCTGGTGTAGCCAATCATAGCTCCCACCCGTAGGAGGGAATTCCCATTTGGATCACTGCTGTGTTAGTTTGCTAGGGCCGCTGTGACAAAGTACCATAGCTGGGGGATCAAAGTCCAAATTCAAGGTCAGCTGGGTAAACGCCTTCTGAGAGCTGTGAGGGCCTCTCTCCTTAGCTGGTAGATGGATGTCTTCTCCCTGTGTCTGTTCAATGTCTGTATCCAAATTTCCCCTTTTTATATTGAATAGGCCCCAATGACCTTATTTTAACTTGGTTACCCTGGAAAGACCCTACCTTTAAATTAAGTCACTCTATGAAGTACTGAGAGTTAGAACTCCAGCATTTTTTGAGGGGGGGTTGGGAAGTGGGCACCCAATTCGTCCAATAATAAGTGGGAAGAGGTCACTCCAAAATGAGGAGCTCTCATCTCTGATCATCCTCACTAGAGACTCTGGGTAGAAGTGGGGCAAGGGAGGAGGATGGGGCAGGACGGAAATTCACTGGAGTCCCTCTCTGGAGACCTCACCATCTCTGGAGACCCCCCTGCCTCTCTGATGGAGGAAGGTGGTAGAATAGTGAACCCTGTTGTCTCTGATGCAGACACAGTCCCATTTGGTGAATCCACCATCCACCTCCTGCCATTCACAGAAGGGTCCTGTATCACTGGGGAGTGCTGAGGCATGTGGGGCAAGCAGCCACGACCTCTGCCAGAGTCAGAAGCCCTGGCAGAGAGGGGCTACCACCCAAAAGCTCACCAACACTTAGGTATGGGGTGGGCATGGGAGAAGACCCAGGCTCTTGCACCAGGCTCTCCCAAAGGTTTCTGCAGTGAGACCCATGGAGTCATGGAGTCTCAGCCAAGTCACTTCCCTCACTGGGCCTCAGTTTTCTCATCTCAGCAATGGAAGCAACAGTTACTAGACTCTAATGAAACCTGGGGAAGGGAGAGTAGAGCATACTGTATTAGTTTGCTAGAGATGCTGTAACAAAATCCCACAGCCTGGGTGGCCTAATCAACAGAAATGTATTTCCTCCTGGTTCTGGAGGGTGGAAGTCCGAAATCAAGGTGTCAGCAGTGGTGGGTTTTCCTAAGGCCTCTGTCCTTGGCTTGTAGGTAGTCACTTTCTTGCTGTGTCCTCACGTGGTCTTTCTTCTACGTGGCTGTGCCTCTGTTGTCTCTCTGTGTGTCCAAATGTTCTCTTCTTATAAGAACAGCAGTCATAATGAAACAGGGCCTACCCTCAGGAGTTCGAGACCAGCCAGGCCAACATGATGAAACCCTGTCTCTACTAAAAAAATATATATATATATATAAATTAGCTGGGCGTGGTGGTGGGTGCCTATAATCCCAGCTACTCAGGAGGCTGAGGCAGAAGAATCGACTGAACCCAGGAAATGGAGGTCACAATAAGCCGAGATTGCACCATTGCACTCCAGCCTGGCCAACAGGGCTAGACTCCATCTTGAAAATAAAAAATGAAACAGGGCCTACCCTGATGGCCTCATTTTAATCACTCCTTTAAAGGCGCTATCTCCAAATACTGTCACATTCTAAGGTACAGGGGGGTTAGAACTTCAACACATGAGTTTTAGGGGTTCACAGTTCATCCCGTAAAACACACATTGCAAAAGGAAGTGGTGATTTAATTAATTATTCCTACAGTGATCGGATACATATGTCCCAAGCTCCCAGCTTGGTCCCCAAACAGAGGTAATTCTGGAAGTCAGGAACAAACTATCATTGCCAGGGGGAGCTAATCCATTGATATTTCCTGGGCATTTTAGAGCCTGGAACCTTTGAGTTTCCATGAGCTTCTCTTCATGCACTAATAATATTATTTCCTCAGCCCATATTTGCTGAGGACTTTCTGAGTTCCTGGCCCCATTCCCCACACCCAGGCTCTAACGAGCAGGCCAAGTCACCCTGCCTTTCTTCAGGGAATATCTTGGCTGGGGAGACACGCAATAAGCAAGAAAATGAATATACTGTCAGGAGCAAGCCGTACAAAGAAGAAAAACAAAGATGAAATTATCTCATGAGTTCCCTGTTAAAAATGTATAATACGTTTATTTTATGAAGTACGTTTTTATAGAAGAAGAAGGCAGTCATTATTCTTCAATGATGTGTAAGCGATGCATCCAAAAAGGTTAATTTCAAGTAATAACAGCAAAGTCTTCCTCATTATGCAGCAGTAAACAGAAATCCTGAAGATGCTCATTAAAAGGCAATTTAACATGCTAGAAGTTGACAGCCGTCCCCGTGCCTCTCAATTCCCCCAACCCAGCCCAGCCTGGAGCAGAAAGTACTTCCTCAACTTCATCCTTTTTCTTTTTCTTTTTCTTTTCTTTTTTTGGTTTTTGAGATGGAGTTTTGCTCTTGCTGCCCAGGCGGGAGTGCAATATGTGATCTCGGCTCACTGCAACCTCCGCCTCCTGGGTTCAAGCAGTTCTCCTGCCTCATCTCTCTAGCTGGGCTTACAGGTGCCTACCACCATGCCTGGCTAATTTTTGTATTTTTTGTAGAGATGAGGTTTCACCACGTTGGCCAAGCTTTGAGCCTCTTTTCTACAAGATGACTCTAGAAATTGCACAGTGGGCCCTGATGTCACCTAGGCAGTGTATTCCCCCCCAGCACCCAGGGTAGTAAGCATCATCCAATTCTATGTGACACTACCCCTTCTGCTATCTGGGATATCAACATGGCCTGGCCCTGGCCTGGGCTCTTCCACTCCTGCCCCAAGTTGGAGATTCTCTCTCTGTGTGACCTCACTGATGTCACTACTTTCTGGCCTCTCCTTTACTCATCTGTAAAATGGGTCTAAACTAGTACCAGCTTCCCAGCATCCTTGTAAGGAATCAAGAGCTCATGAATCATTTAGCCCATTGATTGGAAGACAGCCTGCAGTAAATGGTGGCATCATTGCCCCTGATGCCCAAGCCTATGGCTCCAACCGTCTGGCTGTGCCCTGCTATGACATCCCTGCTGATTGTAACCAAAACTATTTAAAAGGTGAGGGTGTTGGTGGTCATGAATCCAGGTAGATTAAATGCTCTCCTGCACAGGTTTCCTCTTGCTTTTATATCCTGAGGCCATTTTTAATAGAGTGCCCAGGCCTTGAGAGAACCCTAGACCATAAGGACTAGAAGAAAGCCTCAAGGTAATTTTCCAGGTGGGGAAAGCACGTCTCAGAGAAGAAAGTGAGTTTTCCGAAGGTACTCAGTAGCAGTGCTGAGCTTAGAGCTCAGCATTTATTCACTTAACAAATGTCACCTCATGTCCTGGGCACTGTTGTAAGCACTGTAGATTTGGCTGAGAATGGGATAGGCAAAGGCCCTGGCTTGATGAAGCTTATGGTTTACTGGGGGAGGTAGGTAATATATTTGAAAATGTGTATGTTTCCTACTGCCTGATGTCTGACCAGTAGTCCAGCAGCTACAGGTCATCCTCCTGTGTCTGGATGATATTTTGCTGAACACCAGGGGTTTGGCCTAGGTCCAGTTACTCATATCACAGACCACAAGTATTGCCAGGGAAGAAAAGCTTTCTTATTTTTATTTGTTTATTTATTTTTGTGGTAAGTCTCGCTCTGTCACCCAGGCTGGAGTGTAGTGGTGTGATCTTGGCTCACTGCAACCTTCGCCTCCCAGGTTCAAGTGATTCTCCTGCCTTAGCCTCCTGAGTAGGCGCATACCACCACACCTGGCTAATTTTTGTATTTTTAGTAGAGATGATAGGGTTTCCCCATGTTGGCCGGGATGGTCTTGATCACTTGACCTCATGATCCTCCTGCCTCAGCCTCCCAAAGTGCTGGGATTACAGGTGTGAGCCACCATGCCTGTATGGAAAAGCTTTGTTATGGAAACAAAAAGGTGTCAAAATACTAACTGCAGTAGCAAATAACAAACCAAAGAGTGTTCAAACCAAAACAGTCAGGGTGCTTTCCACTCTCAGCCAGTCAGTTAGGTTTGTCCAACCTGCAATACCGGAAATGCCGTTAGAATTACCCCAAATTGAGAGGCGAGGCTCCTGCCGCCAGGTATTCCTATCTGGATGCAGATGTCAGATTTCAAAGTCTGTTCTTCCTAGGCAATCAGGAATGCAGTTGGGGCTGGCAGTGGTGGGGCAGAAGAGAAGGAGACTGAAACCTATCTCTGGCCAAGTGTGACTGGGAAGCTGCTGGGAGGGCTTCTGAAGCGCTCCTGGTCTGTGGCCACTGAGCCATAAGCAATGCATTCCTGATGAGAGAACCAGAATTTTGTTGGCAAACTCCAGGGGTTCAACCTAGGTCTGGCTGCTCACCACACAGAAAAGCCAATCACTGAGACAACAAATGTTGCTCCAGAAGAAAAGCTGTATTGGAGGTGACATCAGCCTAATTGTCAAATCTCTCCCTCCCCAATCAACTAAAAGTTAGGGGTTTATAAAGCAGGGAAGGAGAACAGGAGGGACAAGGAGGAGGAGTTGGTCAACAGGCACACACTGTGTCTCATTGTCTGGGTGCAGTGATCTAGAAAGCCTCATCTCCCTGATACCATCCAGGAGGCCCAAAGGTCTGTTTCCTGATAGAGGAACTCAGATAAGCCAGCTATACATTTCTCAAGCCTCAGAGGTCCTCTCCAGACCAACACAGATCCCGCCCTGTTCCAAGGCCTCTGGCTCTTTGCAGAGTTCAAGGAGGGGGAGTTAAGTCTCTGCATTCTTTCCCAGTCCCAAAGGTTGCACATGGGAAGCACAGGAGAGGGGAGACTGTTGTTGCAGCTAGAAGAGGCAGGTGTCAAAGGATGTCAGATGCAGCCATAGAAGGCTCTGGTTGTGATTAATGGCCTGGCCAGGCTCCCGCTGCTGTCTTTAGAACATGATGGACAGGTCAGATTGGACTCCCACTCCCTAGACCTGGTTGCTTATTTAGCTGTCAATGTGGGCAGCTCCCTTCAGAGCATAGTGACAGATGTTAAACAGCAGCCCCGGTGACAAGGTGACACAATGACCCTGTCACCCTTTGTTAAGAATCGTCATAGCTCCCATTCCTTGTGTGTCTGTGAGGAGATAGGCACTGTGCTTGGTGATACTCAAACATCACTTCTAAGAGACAAGGGTTGGGATCCACTGTCCTCTCCATGTGTCCTATATGTGCAAGAAGAAATATAAAACGACTCAAAATGCTCCCTTGTTAATGGCGGCATGCAGGCCCAGTAGTCTTATTCTGGGCTCGGTGGGAAAATCATGCCTACAGCTTGTAGGATCCACTGGAATGGCTTATTTAGCCCTCTGTCCATCTCCTAGAATCTATAGTTTATGGTCTTGCTGCTTAGGCTTGCTGCAAAGGGTAGGGAAAGACGGCTGCGTTTACCAAAAGCCCTTGGTTTTCCCTTAATCCTCAGCTTATGTGTAAAGGGCGTCTGCAGGAAAGGGTGGAAGGGCACTGGAGGATGCGGTTCCCTAAAGCACAATGGCCTCACCTTTGGTAAACTGAGTCAGTGTTTGTGGTTGGCTCTTACCAATTAAAGAGAAATTTTTATTGTTCAGCTAGTGGGGAGAGAGAAAGTAACAAGGGGTCAGGCCCAAGGTTAATGCCTTCCCCCCATACCAGCCACTGAGGCTCAGAGAGGACAGAAATGCAGAGAAGTGAAGCTAGGATTTGAATCCAGGGCTCTAGCTCCAAACCCGGGCATTCTTGGTACAATTGCCATTGGCCTAGCTTGTAGTGTAGACAGTGCTTTCCTATAAGGTCAGCTGGCTGAACGGACCTATGAATCACATCACTTCACCTGCACCATCTCCGTCTGGCTAAACAAAGCTGGGCCTGCCTGCTGCATCTGGGAGGCAATGCAGACCAGTGTCCAGGGCTGGATTTAGGTTTACTTCTGGCTTTGCCATTTTTTAAGCTGTGTAACCTCAAGTGGTTTGTTAAACCCGTCTAAGTCTTGGTTTCTTCTCGAGTAATAAGGGGAGGGAGAAGAGATCCTATCTTTAGAGCCTATCTGGCCAGTAGAAGTACCAGGACAAGGATTATCATACCCATTTTACAGAAGGGGCAGCTGAGGCTCAGCAAGGCCAAGTGACTGACCCGTGTTAGCAATGGAGAAGTTGGGATTTGAGTTCGGAGCTCCTGACTCCTCATTCAATGCTCTTCCTAAGACAGTCACTCTGGTCTCCTTCAAGTCCCAGGCCCGGTTGTCTGACCAGTGCAGGGAACATCTGAAAGAGTTCCAAAGAGTTCCCTGCCCTAGCACAGGCAGGGGGTGCTCCTTCTGGGCCTAATGCAGCACTCAGCCCTAGGAGGCATTCATCCCTATTGTTCAGTTCAATCTCAAACGACCTACCTCAAAAGTGGTGTAGGGTAAGAGGATTGTTCCATAGATGCCCAGCCTGTTCTCCCGTGTTTGAGGGAACCCAATTTTTGGCATCAAAGGCCTCTAGAGCTTAAATGTGTCCTTTCCTAATAACGGGAAGTACTGGATATTCTTGCTGCTGGTGGTTCACTGGGTGGTCTCATTTAGGGCTCTGTGGGCATGATGGCTAATGCCCCATGCCTGTGCATGGAAGTCCCAGGAGTGGGTTTAGAGGGCATGGATGGGGACAGGCAAGAATGTTTCCTGCGGCTGAGGGGCAAACACTACTGGCAGGGCCCAGCTGGTACCAGAACACTGGCCCCATCATTATTTTATATGCAGAAACACAACCAGAGAAGGAGCATCTATTATCTAAAGTCACACAGTAATTTGGAAGCAGACTTCAACCTAGTTTTTTCCCTCTAATTCTTGCTGCGTCCTAGAGCTGGAGAGAAATGATTGGAGGCTAATTCAGTCTTTGAGTCTATTGTAGATAACTAGGGTGCACTAAAGAATCCTGACAGCACCTCCAAGTTCTGGTCTCAAAGATTTAGATCTATATTCTTTCTTTTTCTGCAACTCTGAGTGGCCCCAGTTCTGTTCGGTGTGGTGTTAAGCTCACCATAGGCTAGCTGATGGGTGGTCAAGCTACGTAGCCTCTCTGTGCCTCCATTTCCTGCCATAAAGTCAGGACAGTGATAACATTGGATCCATCTCATGAGTCTTCTCAGGTTCTCTTGGTCTCATATAACTCCTGGAATCTCAATAGCTTCCTGATTCACAGCTGTTGCTATGGCAACATATTCCATGTCCATCAAGTCCCACCACCTGAAGCCAAAGTTCAGGGTCCCTGGCTCCTCCTACCACATGCATATTATGTAGGGATCTCCTGGCAGGGTGCACTTTAAGCACTGGGAAACAGGAGATTTGAAGGGGCTGGAGTTACACTCTCTCCACTCCTCCTTCTATTGGACCACACCGGGAAATTTTCCTTTGCAGTCTAACTGGGGGCAGACCACATTAGCCAACCAACTACTGTAATCAGCTTGGTAATGCCTGACTGACCTTGATCTTATCTTGCCTGCCTCATTTCCCTTCTCCCTTAGTCTCTCTGCCCTGAGACTGTCCTTTCCAAGAGCATAGGAGCATTTAAATCTTGCCCCAGGTGCATTTCCTAGGGAGCCTGCATTAAGACTAAAGCCAAAGCAAGGGGTGATGTGAGAATTAAACAAATAGATGCATGAAAAAGCACTTTGAATTGGTACTAGCACTTTGTAAGCACCCCATTAAGTGTGAGCTGCTGTCGTTATTATTGTGGCTGTTAATATCTTTTGAAGCCTGATATTGGAGGGAAGGAAGCATCCAGCGTGGGAGAAAGACGAAGGCTGGAACACTCAGCAAGTCTGCTTTTCCGTCTTCTCCTCCTGCTCAATACTTGCCGCTCTGGCAGCAGATGGTGCCCACCCAGACTGAGGGTGGGTCTGCCTCTCCCGGTCCACTGACTCAAATGTGAATCTCCTTTGGCAACACCCTCACAGACACACCCAGGAACAAGGCTTTGCATCCTTCATCCAATCAAGTTGACGCTCCATATTAACCATCACAATATCAGTGCTATGTCTATAGATGTTACTGTATCTGGCTCTTGCGTGATGCAGTCCCTACCTGTCTTGCCTGCCTCTGCCCTGGATGCTGCTTCAATCCTACCCTGGTCTTCCTCCCTTCTGGGCTTTCTTGCATGCTTTTATCTCTACCTGGAGCGCTCATTTATTCATTCATATGCTCATTCATGCAAAGGTAGTTTTGGGGCATCCACTCAAAAGACCATCCACTGGTCTTAGAGGCTTAACACTAGTCTCACCTGCCTTTTCACCTTGCTAATTGCCCTCCTTCCTCCAGATGTCAGCCTTCCTTGACTTCCAGGCAGGGCTGGGAATGCTGCCACAGCCTCCTGCCCACTTGTGCCTCTCTCTGTCCTTAGGCATTTTTTATTTTAGTTATATATGTAGATGTAATTTCAATGGTGTTGGGGTTGCAGAGGGTTTTAGGTTACATGGATAAATTTGTTAGTGGTGATTTCTGAGATTTTAGTGTACCTGTCACCTGAGCAGTGTACACTGTACCTAATATGTGGTCTTTTATCCCTCACTTGCCTCCCAACCTCCCCCCCGACCCCGAGTCCCCAAAGTCCATTATATCACTATTTATTTATTTATTGAGGCAGGGTCCCACGCTGTTGCCCAGGCTGGAATACAGTGGCATGATCTCAGCTCACTGAAGCCTCAATCTCCCGGGCCTGGGTGATTCTCCTACCTCAGCCTCCTGAGTGGCTGGGACTACAGGTGGAGAATACCAACTCTGGCTAAGTTTTTGCATTTTGTTTGTAGAGATGGGTTTCTGCCATGTTGCCCAGACTGACATTATATCATTCTTAATGTTCACAAGTCCTCACAGCTGGGCTCCCACTTATAAGTGAGAACATATAATATTTGGTTTTCCACTCCTGAGTTACTTCACTTAGAATAATGGCCTCCAGCTCCATCTGAGTTGCTTGAAGACTTTATTCCAGTCCTTCTTTATGGCTGAGTAGTATTCCATGGTATAAACACATCATGTTTTCTTTATCCACTCCTGGTTCTTGTCTGCTCTTAGCTTTGTCACTGTTTACGCAGCGCTCTCTCCATACAGCTGTGAGGTCTAGGACCCAATTCATGGTTGATGCCAAGGAAATTTATCCACAAAACACCCACTAGGTATCAGGCTTTATCTAGCATGAGAGATAAAGCAGTAAATACAGCAGATAATTCACGGTCTTATGCAATTTACATTATAGTGGAGGGAGGAGCAAATGGTAAACAAGAGGAGTAAGTGAACTACAAAAGATATTAGGTCACTGAAAGAGTGAAGGGGAAAAAAGTAAGCTATAGAAGGGACTTGGAGGCACTGGAAATAGTGCAGAGAGCATTTTAGAGAGAGTGGGCAGGGGAAGGCCTACTTGGGAAAGACATTTAAGTAAAGATTTGAAGAAAGTGAAGGAACCAGTCATGCCTAGAAGTTGGGGAGGAGCACTCTAGGCAGAGGAAGCAGTCAGTGCAAAGGTTCTGAGGTAGAGCATGAATGGCGGCTTCGAGCACCTCCAAGGAGGCCAGTATGGCTGGGATAGGGTGATCCAGGGGATGAGGAATAGTGGACAAGATCAGAGAGGTGATGAGGGTCAGATGATGGAGGGCCTTGTAGAACTTTGTAAAGACATTGGCTTTAGCTGAGAGTAAGATGGGAGTCATCTAGGCTGACCGACCATCTCGCTTTGCCCAGGACTGAGGGGGCTCCTGGGACACAGAACTTTTGGTGCTGAAACAGGGAAAGTCCTGACCAAACTAGGATGAGGTTTGCCCTAGACCCTAGAGCAAGCTTGTCCAACACCCCCCTCCCGGGGACTCATGTGACCCAACACAGCTTCATAAACTTTCTTAAAGCATTATGAGATTGTTTTAGAGATTTTTATTTTTGCTCATCAGCTATTGTTAATGTTAGGTGTTTTATGTGTCACCCAAGACAATTCTTCCAACGTGTGACCCAGGGAAGCCAAAAGATTGGTCATGCCTATAATCCCAGGACTTTGGGAGGATGAAGCGGGAGGGTCGCTAGAGCCTAGGAATTCAAGACCACCCTGCAAAACATGGAGAAACCCTGTCTCTACCAAAAAAAAAGAAAAAACAATTAGCCAGATGCAGTGGTGTGTGTCTGTAATCCCAGCTACTCGGGAGGCTGAGGCAGGAGAATTGCTTGAACCCAGGAGGTAGAGGTTGCAGTGAGCCAAGATCGTGCCACTGCATTCCAGCCTGGGTGACAGAGTTAGACTCCATCTCAGAATAATAATAATAATAATAATAATAATAGTAAAAGTCACCCTTGCCTAGAGCGTGTTGGCTTTGGAGCAGAGTTTTGACATGATTTCACCCGGGATTTTTGATGATCTCTCTTGTTGCTGGATATGAAATAGGCTCTGCAAAAGTTGGCCTTGAACCTCAGGCCTGCCTGACACCTGGTGGGGTAGTTAACCCAGGGTGAGTTCCTGCTCTGACTACATGCTTGCTGGGTGCCCGGAGGCCGAAGGAGACAAGAACAGGATCAGGGAGCCCAGTTCAGAGGTTATGAATCCAAGTGAGGGATGAAGATGGCTCAGACCAGAATGGTAGCAGTGCAGGGATGAGAAGTAATGAGCTTCTGAGTAAATTTAGCAGGCAGCACCGACAGGAAAGTTGTGCTGGAGAAATGAGTGCCTGTGCCCTGTGCCACAACCTGGCAGATGGCCTCCTGGCAGGTGACATGCCCAGCTCCCCCGGGTACAGCAAGAGCTAGGTCTTTTCTTCCCTGGGCTTCCTCTCAGTATGACTTGTGGGAGAAGCCAAGAAAATAGTGACTATCTGCACCTTCTGAGTGTCCCCAGGATGCTGCCATCACGGCTCCACCCTGAGAAGGCAGAGAAGGCGAGGCATGTGCCCTCTTTCTACAGATGAGGAAATTGAAGCTCAGAGAGTAATGGGCCCCTAGGCACCCAGCAAGCATGTGTCACAGCTGGAACTGCACCCTGCGTTCACTCCCCCTCCACATGTCAGGCAGGCCTGGGCTTCAATGTCAACCTTTGCAGAGTGTAACTCACCTGGACGCTTCTTTTATTTATTTATTTATTTTTATTATACTTTCAGTTCTGCTGTACATGTGCAGAACGTGCAGATTTAACTTTTCTAAGTTAAAGGATGTTCTTAAAGACTGTTTGGGGCAGCCCAGGGGAGCCGTCCTGTTCAGCCAAGTGGAGAATATTTACATCTTCTTTTCTAAATGCAAACGATTTCATAGAGAGGCAGAATTAGTTCCCAAGCAGCCCCAGGGCTGTCTTGTAAATACATAAGCAATGAGTGTTACAGAAGCCCCTGTTTGTCCGGCAAACCAGAACAGAGATGCTTGAAGGCTATGAATATCAGGACAGTATCTCTCCCAGCTCGAGTTTTAGAAAGCCAGAAATTCCTTTCACTCCTTCTCTCTCCCTCTTCAAACACTCATTCATTCATTCATTTATGAAGTCACTCAACAAGCATTTATTGAGTAGCTTTGATGTGCTAGGCCCTGGGCTAGGCACCATAGAACTAAGCAGGAGCAAGAGAAGCAGGGTCCTGCTTTCATGGCACCAGACCCTGGTACCTGGTGCACAACAAAGCTGTGACAAACCATAATGACAAGAGCTCATGTTTCTAATTTTTTAATTGAGGTCTACTTTGTGTACAATGAAATTGCTGAGATCTAAAGTGCGTTGTTCAGTCTGTTTGGATGAAGGCATATCAGGACAGGACGTTTTTAATCACCCTAGAAAGTTCCCTCGTGTCCCTTCCCAGTCTAGTGTTCCCTCCTCCCCCCACCAACCACTGCCCTGATTTGTATCATCATAGGTTATTTTTACCTATTCTAGAATTTCATACAAATGGGATCATGCGAAATCTACTTTTTTTGGTGCAGACTGCTTTCACTCAGCAAAACGTTTTTGAGACTCATCATGTTATTAGATGAGTCAGTAGTTTGGTTTTTTTTTTTATTGCTGAGTAATATTTCATTGTCCAAATATACCACAGTCATCTTATTTATTTTCCTGTAGATGAATATTTAGACTGTTTCCAGTTTGGGATTGTTATGAAGAGAGCTGCTATGAACATTTGTGTTCAAGGATTTTTATGGACACTTGTTTTTGTTTCTGTTGGATAAATACCTACTTGTGGATTGCTGGACCTTAGGGTAGATATGTATGCAATTTCTTGAGAATTTGTTGTTTTCTTTTTCTTTTCTTCTTTCTTTCCTTTTTGAAACAGAGTCTTGCTCTGTCTTCCAGGCTGGAATGCAGTGGCGCAATCTCGGCTCACTGCAACCTCCTTCTCTGGGCTTCAAGCAATTCTCCTGCCTCAGCTTCCCAAGTAGCTGGGATTACAGGTGTGTGCCACCATGCCTGGCTAATTTTTATACTTTTAGTAGAGACAGGGTTTCGCCACGTTGGCCAGGCTGGTCTTGATCTCCTGATCTCGAGATCCACCTGCCTTGGCCTCCCAAAGTGCTGGGACTACAGGTGTGAGCCACAGCGCCTGGCCTTCTTTTTTTCTTAGAATTGGGGGTCTCACTGTGTTGCTCAGGCTGGCCTTGAACTCCTGAGCTCCTCAGCCTCCCGAGGGCTATGTGCATGCACCACTGCACCTAGCTTTACTGTGCCCTTTTCTATTGCGGCCAGCTGTGTAAGGGAACCCCAGCTCCTCCACATCCTTACCCACACTGGATGACGCTGGTCTTTTAGTTTAGCCATTCTGGTGGGTGTATAGCAGTATCTTATTGTACTTTTAACTGGCATCTATAAAAAATGAGGTTGAACACATTTTCAAGAACGTATTGGCCATTTGCATATATTCTTGCATGATATGTCTGTTCAGGTTTTTTTTTAATTGAGTTGCTTGTCTTTTTATTATCCTGTTGTAAGAATTCTTTATATTTTAGATGCAAGTTCTTTGTCAGATATCTGTTTTGCAATATATTCTTACAGTCTGTGGTTTGCTTATTTGTATTCTTAAAGATGTATTTTGATGAGATGTTTTTATTTTTGGTAAAGCCCGGTTTATTATTTTTTTCCTTTGTGATTCATGCTTTCTAAACCCTTTCTAAGAAATCTTTGCCTTCGCAAAAGGTCACTGAGAGTTTCTCATCTTTTTTTTCCCAGCATCTTTCTGTTTTAGTTTATAATTCATACTTAGGTCTATGATCATTTATAAGATACTTGGGACGTATTAAGTGCTTAATGTGGAGTATCTTTTTAAATTTTCCTTACCAAGCTTATTAAGAAGATACAAACATCATCTCCATTTTCACACAGGATGACTTTCATTTAGGTCTCTTCTTGAGTTTCACTCATGTATCTACTTCTTTGTTCCATAAATACTTGTCCCCCATTCATCTGGAGCCAGGAAGACCTGCATCTGCATTTGCATTTGACCATCACATTGAAGGCTCTCAGTTCTGACGTGGAGAAAACAGCGACTGTGGCCAGGAAGGATTTCACAGAGGAAGAAGGTTGGGATAGCTACCGAAGGCTGCATACAATGCAAATATTCAAGTATAAGGAGAAAAGGCCTCTAAGGAGAGGAAATGAATGGATGAAGGTGCAGAGGCGGGCATGCCTGTTGTTGAGATGCTTTGTCCAATGGCCATGTGTGTGGCAAATTGTCATCATGGCCCCAGTCATTCATCTCTCCCTATACCCTTGGGTTATCGTGTGACTTCGGAGTTCCTATCATCAAGGCAGAGTATTTCCTTCCTATGTGACTTTTTCATTTTTTTAAGCCAATAGAATGAGGCAGAATATATGGTATATCAGTTTTAAGCCTAGGTCTCAAGATGGCTTGCATGATTCTGCTTGCTCTCTTGTGTCTCTGTCATCTCCATGGAAAGACGCCTGGGCTGACCTGCTGGCTCATGAGGGTCATATGGAGCATAGGTGAGTCACTTCCAACATCCTAGGCCATTCAAGACCTGCCGACAGCCAGAAAGCCAACCTCCAGTGTGTCATTTGGGTCATCTGAGAAACAGACATGTAGATGGAGTTAGGAATACAAGATGGTGAAAGAGAAAAGTGAAAGAAGCAGAATTAGGTGGGGAAAGGCTTTAGACCTCAATGCCCATCAGATACCTATTATATAAAAGGAGGGAAGAGAATTGGACAGAGAGCCTAAGATCATGATCATGTTGGACAAAGGTTCAGCCAACCTGAAAGGGAGCTCTGGAGCAAAACCTTTCCTGTATAGCAATCAAGCATTGCACAGAACAGCCAGGCTCTGGCACTCTGCTCCATTAAGTCATTGGCTGCACCCCAACTGTGGGGCCTTGGCTTGAAAGCTAAGAGAGAGCCTGAAGACAGTCGTGACTCCTAACTATCGGGTAACTGCGGCTCTTGCAGCTGAACATAAAGCTCTTTTTGATGTGAGATGTAAGCAGTGTACCTTCAAGACTGCCACCCACGAATAGGTAAAAGAGCCCAGCCAAGACCAGCAGAGCAGAGCAGAACCACCTAATCAACAACTCCAAGCACATGAGCAATAAATAGTTACTAGTGTATACCACTGGGCTTCTGTGAGTGTTTGTTAGACAGCGTTCCTTTGGCCATAGGTAACCGATACAATGAGTTAGCTCTGCTCTCAACTGACAGGCATGTCACCTCTTATTGGGGAGAAATGGAGGCCCTACTCCTGCTAAATAAATAAATAGTGGTTATTCATTGCAAAGGTGCCTGACTGTGCTAGGAAACCCGTTTCTATTTAAAATATCTGTGCTTATGACTTCAGTAAGTATCAGTTTGGATTGAGTAGCACAACTGTGGCACCCCAGAAGCTGTTGAGGGCCAGGGGATGGGGGAGATTTTATGCAGCCACTAAAATACAGCAACTGTCAACAAACCTTAGGATATTTGTTACTTATTCATTCTCATCCACTTACCCACTTGTGATTGGGGGGCAGAGGATGAACATTGTTGTCTGCGCTCAGTGAATCTGGGGAAATCCCATAAATTATGGCCTCTAGAGACAGAAGGAACCTGCACTAACTCAGAATTATTCTGAAGTCGGGCACCATGACAGATGTGAAAGCCTCTGAATTGTCCTCAAAGGCGCCTCCCAAGTCTTTCCCATACATTTCTTCAACTTCTCCATTTTGCTTCCTTTATCCAGTCTTTCCGAGGGACTTCTGACTCTACCATGAAAATATCCCAAGCAGGTCCATTGCTCTCTACTCCTGCCACTGCCACTCTTGTTAGAAGCACCAGCATTTCTTGCCTGCATGCTGTGATCATCTCCCACCTAGCTCTACATTTTTACTCCTTCCCCCAACCGTCTGTTCTTAGCCCGATAACCAGAGTGATTTTGTTGAAAATAAAGTCAGATCAAGACATCCCTTCCCTCAAAATTCTTCCTATCTCACTCCAAATAAAAACAAAACTATTACCATGATTTTTGCTTATATGTTATCACAAAACAAACCACCACACCTAGGGTCTTAAAATAATATCATTTCCCACTGGGGTAGCTGGAAAGTCCAACATCACCTTAGTCACATGGCTGGTAGTTGAAGCTGGTTGCTGTCAGAGATCCACTGGGGCCATCAGCTGGGTGCCTTGGTTCTCCTCCATGGGTTTGCCTCCACATAGCTGCTTAGGCTTCCTCCAAGTGCAAGAATTACAAGAGGTGAAAGGAAGGTTCCAGAACTCCAAAGCAAGTCTTGGAAACTATGCAGCATCACTTCTGCTGCATTCTATTAGTTGGCTCATTTTTATTGTATGTGTGTTTGGTAGCTGGGAGAGGGGGGCAGATGCTACAAAAAGGCATGACTATTGAGAGATGTAGTTCATTGGGAGGTCTGGAGGAGGTGTCACCAATATAACCAGTTACCACCATGATCTATCCTTGTGCTTGCTGTCCAATAAGATAGCCACTAGCTATATTCAACTACTAAAGTTTTCAGTGGCCATTCCAAACTGAGATATATTGTAAGCATAAATGCATATCAGACTACAAAGACATGGTATAAAAATGTAAAGTATATCATATTAGTAACTGTATGTATATACATACATATACATAAAACACAACTTGAAATGAAAATATTTCATTATATTGGGTTAAATAAATTTTTTAAATTAATTTTGCACAGTTACTTCTTTTCATTTCAATATCTAGAAATGTTAAACATATTCTGGCTTGTGTCCTATTTTTATTGCATAGATCTACCCTAGTCCCTGTTTACCTCCTCTGACATCTAATGCCATGTTCCCTTCATTCTTCAATTCCTGCCACACTGGCTGCCTGTCAGTTTCTTTTCTACCTCTGAGCCTTCTCTCGTGCTGTTCCTTGTGTGTGGAATGCTATTCCCATTGGAATTTTTATGGCTGGCTTCTTCTCATCCTTCACATCTCAGCTTCAACGTGCTTTGCCCTCAGAGTCTAGAGCAGACTTGCCCCGGTTACTTTAGACCCATTCCCTGTTTATTTTCTTTATGGTATCATACATCGTACTGTAGTTATTGGTCTGCATGGTTTTTTCTTGTTTGTTTCTTTCTTTGTTTTGTTTTTTGTCTGATTCAGCTACTAAGTAAAATCCATGAGGATGAGGACTCTTTCCTGGCATGAAAGAGAAACTCAAAATATAATTTTAAAAGAATGCCCTGAAAAGTCTTGGAGGATGTACTGAAGAGTCCCCAGATTCTAGACCAACGTGATAAATGTGTGGGGGAGTCCCAGATCCTAAGATCAAGCCTTAGTTTTACAGATAGCACCATCATTGTTATGATCACTGTTGTTTTCATTGGCTGGGGGTTAAAGACATCTGGGGAATTTTGAGGGACAGAGGTGGGGTGCAGAGCATGACTCCTATGACCTGCCTCTGGGGTCTTTCTCCCCGAGCAGAAATGAAAGTGGCGCAGAAACTGCCAGACCTTCTCACAGCTGGGACCCACCATTCCACGGCTTCCTTTTACCATGGGGCAAAACCCCTCAACTCTTTATCCTGACCTACAGGACTATAAGCACATAATTGATGCTCAGGGAG
The DNA here is from genome assembly GCF_049354715.1 of Callithrix jacchus. Classification (NCBI taxonomy): domain Eukaryota; kingdom Metazoa; phylum Chordata; class Mammalia; order Primates; family Cebidae; genus Callithrix; species Callithrix jacchus. The sequence continues at coordinate 196,769,407 of NC_133502.1, forward strand.
TGCGTGCTTGTTATCACCTCTCATTATAAATACAAGACAAAGCATGTGTTGGCTAATGTAAATAGTACTGCAGTGAACATATGCATGCATGCGTCTTTATCACAGAATGACTTATAATCTTTTGCATAGAATCTCAGTGATGAGATTGCTGGGTTGAACGGTAGCTCTTCTTTCAGCTCTTTCAGGAGTTGCTGCACTGCTTTCCACAATGGTTGAACCAATTTACACTCCCACCAACAGTGGTATGAGCATTTTCTTTTCTTCACAACCTCCCCAGCACTATTGGGTACTAGGCTTACTACTTGGGTCACGAAATAATCTGTACAACCAACTCCCATGACATGAGTTTCCCTATATAACAAACCTGCACTTGTACCCCAGAACCTAAAATAAAGGTGAAAACTCCCTGAAATCTGAAAAAGGAATGTAGGAGGGAATAGCAGACTACCAGGACAGGGATCGGTCACTCAGGGGCTGCCCCCAGCTGTCAGGTGGTACCTGATAGGTCTCCAAGGTGGCAAGCAGCCCCCAGCACCTGTTCATCTGAGATGCAATGGTAACGGAAAACAGAAATCACCTATCTGGAGACCCAAGGAGCATTTTAAGAATAAGAGAAAGCAGGGGTGAAATGAATGAAAGAAGAAAGGTAATTTAATTTCAGTGCAGTTGCCTCAAGTACAGTAAACACAAGCCTCTGGTTTTAGAAAGATTGGGTGGAAGAGCATGTACTTTTTGTAACAGGCTACTTCAGAGTTTCAGGTCTTATTTGCCATTTATTTAAGCATCGGGGAGTATAGTAAGTTTACTCAAAATGAGAAAATGGGTGCGAATGCATTTTGTAAACTTTACAAGCATGACATGCTCTTGCTAAAACAGTACTAAAGGTTTCATAAGTACAGAAGTGAGACCATCTTGTTCACCATGGAATCCTCAGTGCCCAGCGCTGGGAGACACTAATGAGTGGCTGAACGAAGAAATGAATAATCACTGGGCTGGGACTCCGGAGGTGGGAGTTTGTGTCTGGACCACACCTCTGAGTGCCCTTGGGCAAATCATGTTTCCTCTCTGAGCCACTGTTTCCTCTAAGTACCTGCCCTTAGAATTCAATGGGAAAGTATATGCTAAGTGCTGGGCACAGTGACTGGTATCCAAGTACAAAATAGTGGATACTTTCGTTTGCATTGCAAAGTCAAAATGCAGACTCAACACACTGGAACTTCTAAATTTTAAAATACAGCTCTCCTTACAAAGCGATTCAGAGTCAATGCTTGAGTTGATTTCAATTCTTACAAGAAACGGCCTCAGAAACACAGCACTGTTTCTCTCTTGCGAGAAATTAAATTATAAAACAAGTAAACCAGGGTGAACATCACCCATCAGGCTGTGGCAATGGGTGCATGGAAACTGATGAGCCGTCATTAATTTCTCCCACAGAATCGCTACATAAATATGAGTTGGCAGTTTGGGGAAAAGGAGGCCATTTATCTGTGGCCAGATACAGACTCACAGATGCACTGACAGTGTCATAATTACACGCTGAAAGTATGTCGTGCAGGCTTCGGCGTTCAGTCGAACCCTGGCATAATGGCAGAGCTCAGCCATGCCTCTGTACTGGGCTGGGGGAATGTTTTAAGTGTGCCTTCTGCAGTCACTTCTGCTGCAGCTGTTGGGTGGAAGGTTGCTACGGAAGAGAATAACAAAGCTATTGGAACAGATGAGAGTCTGGGGATGTGTCATTATTAAATGGCATTGATAGGCTGGGGACCTCCTGGTCTTACTGTATCTGAATTTGCTCGACAGGGCACAGAGGAATATAGAAGGCAGCACAACACAGCTCTGCTACTTCCCCGTTCTTGGTAATTTTCTTAACCTCATTACACTTCACCTTTAGTTTTCCTCTCTGTACAGTGAAGGTGCTAATAATCCTTACCTTCTCAGGTACTTAGATGAATTACATGTTAGAACAGTGGCAGGTGCGTAGAAGATGCCCAGTAAATATGAGATAGTGTTATTGTTGCTTATGATTAGTGATGAAGGACGCTGAGAAGGTCCACCCACGAATAGGTCCTAGTTGTAGGATCAAAGGTTGGATGAGGTTAGGTAGAAAAACTGCTGGAAAGAGTCACAAATGATGTGAAGAGGCAAGTACTGAAGGTGAACCTGACAAGCTATTAAGTTAAGGGCAGGTATGGTTCCAAGAGAGAGGGAGGTAAGGATGCAAGCTCGGGAGACAGGTCACAGGAAGGAACGAAGACTGTTACATATGTAATACTTACATACGAGTAAGACTTCAAGACATTGATCACAGCATAAAACCACAAGTTATTGAGTATCCATTAACTTGTAGATGCATGCTAGGTATTTTAGGTGTGTGGTATCACAGCCAGACAAGATATGGATAATTGGTCCCATTTTACAGTGAAAAACCAGAGATCTGAGCAGTGAAATGATTTGCCAAGTCACAGAGCTGATAAGGAAAGAGATGGGATTGGAATCCAAGTCTATCTCCAAGTGAGTGAGATCCTCACAGAGCTGATAAGGCGAGAGATGGGATTGGAATCCAAGTCTATCTCCAAGTGAGTGAGATCCTCACAGAGCTGATAAGGAGAGAGATGGGATTGGAATCCAAGTCTATCTCCAAGTGAGTGAGATCCTCTTCCTAAAAAGAAAAGGTTTCGGCCAGGCATGGTGGCTCATGCCTGTAATCCCAGCACTTTGGGAGGCCGAGGCGGGTGGATCACGAGGTCAAGAAATCAAGACCATCCTGGCCGACACAGTGAAACCCTGTCTCTATTAAAAATACAAAAACATTAGCTGGGCATGGTGGCACATGCCTGTAATCCCAGCTACTTGGGAGGCTGAGGCGGAAGAATCGCATGAACCTAGAAGGCGGAGGTTGCAGTGAGCCGAGATTGTGCCAGTGCACTCCAGGCTGGTGACAGAGCAAGACTCCGTCTCAAAAAAGAAAGAAAGAAAGAAAGAAAGAAAGAAAGAAAAGGTTTCATTATAAAGTAAGACTTGCCTAGGAAAAAAGAAGTATATATTTTTCACATGCAGTGAAAAATGTTTCCTTCCTACTCCTACCCCTGGCCCTATTCCCCATGGGTAATCACTCCCAGTGATTTCTTGTTAATCCTTCCTGATATATTTTTAATGCATGAACAAGCATAAATATAAAATGCACAAATTTTTAAAGGTATGGGTCTTACAAAGGTATGCGTTTGTGTGAATTGTACAAATACAAATTTGGGCATATTAAATATTTCTACACATTACTTTTTGCACTTAGAAACGTATTTTGGGGATTTTTCTGTATCAGCACAAAAATATCACCATAATATGCCATTGTGCGCATGGACCATCATTTTTTTAACCAGTCCCCTTGATGAACACTTGGATAGTTTTCGGTATTTTGCTTCTCTCGTGTTGTAATGAATGTCCTTGCATATGCATCTTTGGATATGTTTGAGGTCCTTTGTGGAAGAGATTTTTAAAGGCAAGTGCTAAGTTAAATGGTGTCTTTTTCTTTTTGTTGTTTTAGTAGATCTTTGTAGAATGGAAGTTGGGTGTGGTTTCTCACTATCCTAAACCTCCCTAGTTTCTGTTTTTGGCTGTGCTGTGGGTTGGCTTTTTAGGGGTTAAAGGTACAGGTTTGGAGGATGGGTTTCCTTCCAACTTGGCTGCAAGTTGTTTAGAGATGGCATTGATAATTTCATACATTATCTTCTTGTCGACTAAGAAAGGTCATCCCAATTTATTGGGCTGATTACCAAAGATAACGGTGACAATTCACCAATTTAGTGTTTATATCATTTTATGGGTTGGCCTGTTGCACTGGGATAAATGGATGTATATTCTCACTCCGTCCCTTCCTTCCCCTACTAAGGAAAATGTTTTCATTGTTCACTCAGCATTCCCATCATCCCCAGACATTTATTACACAAAAAGGAAAACTCACGGGGGTGAGAAACAAGGAGTGGGAGTGGAGACATTTATTCCACAGATAAAAAGAACAGGAAAGAAAGAAGAGGTAAAGTTGGCAGCTTGCTGAGTTTTTTACTAAGAGTTGAGAATTGTGGAGAGGTTGGGAAGGGAATCACTTTGAAGCAGTTACTGTGTGGAAGGATAAGAGGTATTGAAAGGGGGCTTTAAACATGTTGTTGTGAGTTATGAATTGGGTGTCTTTTTAAGACAAATATTGGAAATGCCTTTTAGTGCCTTTTCGCTGCTAAACTGTTCTTTGAATGTCACGTTCCTCCAAAACTGGACCATGTGGTACTGCAAATGCACTTGGGTTATGCTATTACCACTGTCATCGTCATCGACCATCCTCCTCATCACTGCTACTGTCTCTTAAACATGTTTGTGTGAAAGATACAGCATCAGATGTTTTACCTAATTAAAAAAAATAAGGTAGGTAATATTACTATACCTATTTTACAGAGGAAAAAACCCAGGAAAGTGGTTTCAGCATTTTTTGCCCCTGGCCTCATGGCTGAAACTTAATCTGTGTCTATTTCAAAAGGGCGCGCTTGAATCCGCTATCATCCTGGTCATTAACATCTTATTAGTGTAATCTATCTTAATGCAAATGTGTCCTTAATTTTTCTTCAAATATATGTTTGAGCCCCTTTGTGGTGAACCCCAAATTCATGGTTGCCTAAAAATTTTCCTAGAGAGATAGATTGTGTTCCTTGAGAAACCATGAAGGATTAACTCCTAGGAATTATGTAAGGGCAACCAGGTCTGGAGTGCATTTGTAGATCGTGGAAACAAGATGCAGTAACATGGAGGTGAGGAAGTCTTCTGATGCTCAAGAGGAGTGAGTCCAGGTGCCAAGAGATGAGACTATAGAATTAGACCAGGACTAGCTATGAAGGAATCTGAAAGCCAGGCTTCTGGATTTGGTTTTATGATAAAGATGTGAGAAATCTTTGATGGGTTTTGAGTAGATTTCCCTTTTAAGAAGATCATACCAGCTGCAAAAGAGATGATGCAATAGAAAGGAGAACTAGGAGGGGTTGGAGGACAATGGAAACACTGATGGAAAAGTCTAGGTAAGAGATGATAATGGGTGAACTCAGGCCAAGAGGAGGGGCTACGAAAGGACCTAGAAACAGATTGGCTGTGGAGACTGAGAAAAAGGGAGGATTTCTGGATGTCTCTGTCTCTGGGGTTTCTAGTCTGGGTGACTGCTTAGAAGTCCCAGGCCACACTGCTTAGCATCAGCCCAGAGCAGGGAGTCCCAGGACCATGAATAAATCCTGCAGCCCCAGGAGACAGTTCTGTTGTATCACTTGCTTTCTGCATTTTTACCTCCTTCTTATTCCATAATCCTTGCCCTATGGAAAGGGACCCACAGTTTCTTACCAGAGCTCAATTAAATTAGCTCTGAGCCCACCCCATTCACGAGTCCTGTGTGCCCGCTCACTTTCCCTGCCAAGAAAATCTGCCCAGGCAGCAGAGCCCCATGCCAGGGATGTACAATCCCGTTACTATGATTAATTTGGATAAACATATGTTAGAGAAGCAACAGAAAGTTAGCTCTCCTCCATGAACGAGAACAAGCTGTGTCGAACCGGGGATCATCCAAGCTTCAAATTTGTAGGCAACTTCCAAGGAGAATGGGATGAGGTGGAGTTACAAAATTTCAAAGCAACGAGGACACTGTTTGTTCCTTGAGGGGAATCTCCTCATTGCAATTGCTTCTTCCAGGTTGGTTGATAAGCAGAGCTGAGAGCGCTGGAGAGGAACTGAGCCTTGATTTTTTTTCCCCGCAGAGCCCAGAGAAAGAGCTACTCTTTATAGAGACAGTTTAATAGAGTGGTCTAGAGCTGTGGCACCAATGTCAATGGGACTTGGGGACACAGCCTGGCTCGGCCACTGACCCACTGACTGTGGAAGCGTAGTACAGGGACTGTGCCTCTCAGTCTCATTTTTCATCTGCGAAGCATAGGGTGATGAAGTCATTTAACTCATCTGGGATCTTGAGGATCCCAGATATAAAGTATATTCAAGCAACACACGCTTTTAAGCATCAGGCAGCGTGCTAAACATCAATACTGAATAAAGCAGACTGGCCTCCTGTCTTCTCGGATAGCACAGCCTAGTAGATCTTCACACCCCTCAGGCTTCATTAGTGACTCCCTCCTGCGTGCCAGACACCACACTGCAAGCTTTTGTTTATTATTATCTTCAGCTTCAACCAAAAGCTGAGAGGTAAGCATTCTGTAGAGCCCGCTGTCTTTTGTCTTTAAAACGCTAAGTTCATTTAAGGATGAGATTGATATGATCCTCTATCCACCAAGCCCTTGGTGAAGGAGGACCACTCTGTAGCATGACAACCTTCCCTTGCTACTTGGGGAAAAACTATCATCTATCTCGGGCTTTTAAATATTACCTCATTATGTTCTGTTTACCATTGTCAGAAAGAGCCACGTTCTGGTCTTGGCTGGGATTTGCAAGACCCGGTGCATTAAAGAGGGACTTGTCTACTCTAATCAGGTGAGAATCAGGTTGCTAAGGAGACCATTGTCATAGTAAATCAGTAAACACTGGGATGCGGATGGCTCCCCTGAAAAGGGGGTGCTTTCTCTTTTGAGAAAGGAAAGCAACTCCCTTTGGATTGGAGGGGAAAGCCATCATGGAGAACTGTGTTTGAAAAGAGATGAAACCACTTTGCAACTCTTTATCTTTCCAATTTATCATGAAGTAAAAGGAGAGGTAGGAGGGACACGCCTTACATTTTGCCTAATCCAGAAATCTGGGCTTCCTGAGCTTTCTTCTGGAAACCTTGTGCCCTGCACTCAAGAACAAGTGATTAAAAAAAAAAAAAGATAGAAAGAGAAAATAAAAACAAAATTAGGAGCAAAAAAAAACCAACAATAGGAGAGAGTAAAAGACTGGATTACTAGACAGCAGGCACCTAATGAGGCAAGCACTTTGGATGTCAAACTGAACACCGCACACTGCTGGAGGAACTAATCCTATGCCTGAGATGAGCTCATTCTGCTTGCTTAGGAAAAGCAAAGCAAAAGCATTAATCTTTTTCCTGATTGATAGCAGACTTGGATTAATAAAAAAGTGCCTATGCATGTATTTCTTGCGATAAAATATTTATTGCAGAATGTTAAAGGAAGATTGATTGACCAGATGAATCAATAGTATTCCAGGTTGCTGAAGCTTTAAGTTCTGTCCTCCAACAAAAATAAATGTATCCAAGGAGTATTCAAATTGTTGAAATCCTCAGCTGTCACTGGTCGAACTCTTGTAAGTACTCAGACTGATCTATATAAAGCCAAAACAGGAACCCACCAAAGAACTCAGCTTCTCAACCACTTTCGTTTCATCGGACAAAATATCCATGAATTATACGTGCCCGATGGAAATATAATGAAAATCTTATCCAACAATTTCAATTTGCAGAAGAAAAGATTGGAAGCTAGAGAGGGTTGATGGCCTGCTCAAGGGCAAGCAAGCCTTAACTAGAACCCAGGTATCCTCACTCCTGGTCCTGTCTACCTTCCACAAAGGAGACCTGTTGGTTTATTTGATGGTTTCAAGTTCTTCATTGAAATTAACCATGGTATGGCATCATGTGACCTCCCATCAATCTGAGCCACAGGAATCTAACCTGATCAATTAATTTCTGCCTCATTTTATTCTGTTCTCTTCCTTCTCATAGGAAGTAACGTTTCTGTCAACAACGTCAGCTCCTTCTCAGCTCTTCGTTTCCTGCAGTTCCTGTCTTGCCCGACCCCTGCAGAGTGGAAGAAGGTGATGGATGGGTAGAGAAAGGGGAGATGGACAGCTGCCAGGGAAGAATCTGTGATTCGGGAGCCTTTTGGTGACATGCACCGTCAAAGGACTAGGACAGAATGGCTTTTTCAAACAGCATAAATAGAAAACCAGTGGGCCCGAGCGCTCGCTGCTACATAATGAACGTGCCTGCCTTTTGCTAGCAACATTTTAAATCAGTAATTGGCCCGACAGGGGACGTGAACTGTTCACTGAGTCACAGAATAGGACAGAAAATCTCAGAATGGCTTCACCTCCCATCAGGAAAGCCGCCTGTGTGCCAAGCCCTGTAGAGATGCATTTCTGGCATTTGGAGGAGTGCAGACATTCAAAATAAGAAAGGGCTTCAGAGGACAACCGTCCCCAAGGTCCCCGGTCTTTTCCACATCAGAAGACTCTTTGATATGTTCCCCTCTTTCCCTAGGGCCCCTTGTTCTAAAGGATACAGTCGGCAAACTAAACTGCTCTGATCATCTAAAAAAAAAAAAGGATGTTTCCCACAGAATAACCACAGATCTATATAACGGATGATCACTTAGTTAATATGATGCCTCTAAAAGATAAGCGGCCTGTCTCATCTAAAATAATCATAATGTCAATAATAATATGATTTTATTGGGTGCTTGCTAAAGCTCAGATGAGGGATTTACAATGCTTATCCTACTTCATCCTTACGAGACTATCATAAAGTTGTCTTTATTTCAGAGTTCAGGAAACAGAAGCATGGAGTCCTGTAACTTACTCAACTAGGATCAAAACCCAGGTTTATCTGACCGCAAAGTCAGTCTTTTTTTTTGTGATTTAGCTTCCAAAGTACATTGCCTATACTTAACCACTCCATGCTACAGTTTTTCTATTAGTCTTTTTGAAATATTGACACTCATTTTGGGGAATGTCCATCAACTTCTTCACAAGCTTCTGCAAGATTGGAGGCTCTAGGGGTTAAGTGTTGTTGTTTTCCTTTAATAGTTAAAGAATGGAGACCCACAGAGGGCTGGAAACTTGCTCAGTATCGACCTAGCTAATTAGCAGCAACACTAATTTTAAATGCTAGCTTTAAAAATTCTGGGTTCTGAGATCTTTATGTCACTCTCAATTTGAGGAAGTAATAGTTGAATACCTACCAGAGGGAGAGCAGATAAATAGCAAGCATGTCATCCCCCTCATGACCAATAGCCATGGCAGACATTACTAATAGATCATGAAACTCTTTCCTGCTGAATCTGGATGTGGCTCTATGCAGGCACTCCCAATCAATTAGAATTGGCAAATGAGACAAATCTTGTTCACTACTGGCACCATATGCAACACTGTTCAAGGTCCTCAAGATGATGTAAAACAAGCACGAAATGAGGGTCTGCTTTCAAAAATGCTATCACTTTCAGAAAATTATTTCAGTCCAAAGTAATTTCTTTCGAAGTACTAGGGCAGACCAACTTCTAATGCCAGTGATTTTTGGAGACAGGCAATATCATGAGTAGATTGATAACCTGTTCATAAAGTCAAGATCAACCAGGACGAGCGTAGGGATAGGGACCATCTTGAGGAGATGGGATGTGAGAATGTGAGTGGGAGAAGGTGGTTGCTGGAGGGTCAGTCAATAGGGGAAGGCATTAACTCAAGAGAAATGTGTGAGTGCATGAAGCGGAGAGTGGGGGTGGAAATGTAATCTGACAAGGAGGGACACTGAAATCGATAGCTCAGAGAGAATGCAGTATCCATTGTGCTCCAGGAACAGCAATAGTTTGCATGTTTATCTCCTCAAACTTCATGTTGAAATTTGATCCCCAGAACTGAAGGTGGGGCCCAATGGGAGGTATTAGGGTCAAAGAGAAAGATTCCCCATGAATGGCTTTGAGCTGTCCTCATAGTAATGAGTGCAATTCTCACTCAATTACTTCTTGCAAGAGCTGGTTGTTAAAAAAAGGCCTGGCATCCCCCCCACTTTTCCTCTCTCATCATGGGATCTCTGCACACACACTCTCCTTTGTCTTCCACCGTTAGTGGAAGCAACTTGAGGCTCTCACCAGATGCAGATACTGGCGCCATGTTTCTTGTACAGCCTGCAGAACCGTGAGCCAAATAATCCTCTTTTCTTTATAATTACACAGCCTCAGGAATTCCTTCATACAACGCTAAGTGGACTAAGACATGGACGAAGCTGAGATTTAAGGGTGGATGGAGCAGGTGAAAAATATTCATTGTGGCATATCAACACTTCCAATCAAGATAGCTCTTCTCTTTGCCTCTTCACCTTTTTTAAAGAAGTGACCGTGGTAAAAGAAAGAGTTATAGAATTGGGAGAAAGTGATAATATAATATAGACCCTTCCAAAACCTTTGGGACATTTTCCCCCTCTGAAATAGACTTGGACAAGGACATTTTCTGACTCCCAGAAGTGGTGAATGCCACGTGATCAGCAAATTCTGTCAAGACTCTCCCAGCCAAACAAGTCTATGTCATCTTGCTTGTTACTTTACCTCTTTAAAGGCAATGACTACTGAGACGATGGATCTCAGAAACATTAGCAAAGGGAGTCGAAAGAACAAAGGGAAGAGGATCCAAATGTGGAGTGAAGAAGAAGGAGATGGTGTGAGTTACTAAGTACAGAACAGCCCAACTCCATGGTGGGAAAGAAAGAAACTATGCAAATGCCAGGATAAGCATTTCCACTTTGGAATTCTAGGAAATGAGAGTTTTCTGGAGAAGTTTTTCATCAAGGAAGAAATTCTATCTCATGAATGTGTCAAGATTTAGAACCAAGCCCCTTTCACAGGCAAGGGAAGCTCAGGTGCGCGTTGACTGTGCCCTGAGTTTGGGAAAGAGGACAGTGTCTTCCTGGGCTAAGCAGCTGTCTGCACCACTTTGAATCAATTTCCACTTGAACATGTGGCCACTGCCTTCCAAACTCCATCTTCGAACCCCAAGAATGCATCATACAGAATTAGTCTCACAATTCCACAGACAAAACTAGCTTCTGCGATGAGATATCAGCCCTTGACTGGCGGTTAATTACGTACAATTCAAAATAAACCCCCTGTTGTTCAAATCACCCTTGCCTCTGGAGCTCTTGGAAGAAGAAATTGCATGCCATCCTGGGTAAGGTTGGAGAAGGTGTCTGGGTCTAGGCTGCAACATTTGGCACATCTTAAAGACACACGTAAGAACAACACGGTAGATTGTTGTGAGAGCTGAGGACAGACTTTGCAAATCAGAATTCTGGGGGAAATGATTTTAAGCATAAAAATGTTTTTTTAATGATTATTCTATCAGCCTTGTGATCGGTGCAGGACTTTGTTCCTGTTGAAAGAAGTAAAGCCTTGGTACATCCCCAGCATCCTTTAGTGAGCTCTCTAGGGCAGGGATCAGGGAACCGCAGCCTGTCAGCCACGTTCTACTCACTCCTTGTTTCACCAGAACACATCATTTGTTTACATATGTTCTATGGCTGCTTTGAACTACAACGGAAGATGTGAGTAGCTGCAGTGGAGACCAAATAGCCTGAATGGCTCACGGAGCCTAAATTATTTACTACCTGGCTCTTTATAGGAAAAAGTTTGCCAATCCTTGATTTGGGGAAACATCAGGGAAACCACCTAACCCTGTGTTTTGAAGCTGGGTTCTGCTGGTCCATGACCTTCTGATCTTTCCTCTGCTCTGGGAAGGAAATTTGCAGTGTAGGAAATTGCAAAGGAGCTGTCTCCCATAAGTGTGTTTGAGGCTCCTCGGCCAACTGTCTTCTGTCTGGAATCGGCAATGGCAGATACTGACAGTAGACTAAAGAAGGAAAAGATTAAACACACACACATGTATACACGTATACACACACACATTTACATATACACACAAACAGCACAAACACACCCACCCACACATTTATACATATGTACCTTATACACACACAAATATGCACACAGATACACACATGCATGCATATACATCTACATACATATCCACAAAAACATGCACACATTTATACATATACACATACACATATGCACGTATACACACGTACACATACACACAAGCATATATACCTATACACAATAGACACATAACAGACACATGCCCACAGTTTTACATATACACATATACACACATACATTCACATGCATGCACACACTCATGTATGCACACATGAACACATACCACATATATACACATATACATACACACACATGCACGTGCACACACACGTGCGCACACACACACACCAGTCAGCATCTCCAGTGGCAACCGTCAACCTTCTGTGGCTGCAGTTACTGTTGCCTGGCCCCCTGTGGTGCCAGCTTTTGCTGAGGGATTCCAGATCCTGAATTCTTCCTAACAGGAGGTGGTAGGAACTTCCTGCCATACCACTCTCTGTGATATCCCAAGGTTGCTAGTAAACTCCTCAGCCCTTCCATCCCTGTATAACCAGTTCCTTTTGTCAGATTCCTGCTTTTAAATCCATAGATTTGTTTCTGTTCTCTTGATTGGGTCCTGACAGCTCCAGGTCCTGACCCTGAATCCTGGCCACAGCGTGATAGTCCTGTTAGGGTCAGCTTTCTGTTTTCCACTTTGATGCGGCTGTTGGAGTTTTGCTTTGAATATTGGGTGGCTGTGTTCTTTCAAATTGTTGGAGCAGCTTCATGAGCTAAGGAGTCCTTGCTAGAATCATGGCTTCTCCACCCTCACCAGATGAATATCCATCTCCAACTTCCAGTATCTCTCTCCTGCCCACAGTGAGATGGGACTCCAAGGAGGTGGCACTATAACAGCTCTCAGCTCCTGCGCTCCTACCACCAGGAAAAGTCATTCTTATGATGCTCTTTGCTTGTTTCTGCACTGCTCACACTCCCAACACCCTCCGCCCAACTCCAGCCTCTTAGCCACGTAGATAATAACCCTGACCTCACTCCTACTGCAGATTGTTCGGTTTTGATGCTCTCAACATGTGAATCTTAGCCCTTTCTAGCCCATCATTTTTCCATGATTTAAAAATTGATCCTGGAAAAAAAAAATCAGTGATCAAAACATTTTAGAAAATGCTGGGTTAAACAAATTAAAAGAGGTCTCTTCAATACAGGACTTCTCAGAGCCTTCAAAATAAGAGGCAACCAGGATGGCAGTGTTTTCAAAGCTAGTTTGAGCCTGGAACTTTTCATATCTGTGTGTGAACCATCTCATGGGACTTGGGATCCATGAAACATTATTTGATATGATGAATGCTTGTTGTTTCTGTCTGTCCAGCTTCCATCTTTCTCTTACCCCCTTCTTCTGGTGACAGGATAACTCTCTTGAATCAGAGACCTTTTCCTTCTGGTATCAGTGGGACTGACCTTTCCACCATCATCTTCAAAAACAGAATTGTCACATCATCTAGTCGTGTCCACAGTGGTTGACTGAGGTCGGGAAGTTATCTAAACTGGGACAACCAGAGTCCTTAGGGAGATTTCCTAACAACCATTTCAGGTTTCAGGAAGCACTTGTTCTTTCTTTCACTGGGGCTGTTGAGTTCCTAGAATATTAGTGGGCCAGGGGTCTAATGGCTATGAGGTATGGAGAAACTATTGGAATAGAAACCAAGCCAAGAGCGATAACAGAATTGACAGCTAGAGAGAAAGCAGAACCCTGACAGTATTTCCTAAGCCCCTGGACCCAGTCAAGCCTGAAACTGGTTCCATTCCTCTGACTCCTTAATTACATGAGCTAAGAAATCCTACCCCTCCATTTTTATTTTACTACTGTTAATAATTTTATTCTTGCTGAAGGTAGTTTGAATTCACCTTTTCGTCTCTCACAAATAAAACATGCCTGGCTAATAGATGGAGAAAACACAGCCTCTTCTGGCTCGAAGTACATGCCATGCTGCCTTGGGTCAGAATCCCCCTGCTGGCTTTGAATCCTTACAACACAATCCCCAAGGTCAGGCCCTGTGCTTGGTGTTCCGTCCCAGCCACTTGAGGTCCCCTGAAGAGAGAAGGCCGTATAGAGGTCAGGGCTTGAATGGGAGAAGACAGAGGGAGTGAGACAAGACCACCAGGAGCCTCCATCCATGAATAATCTTTCCAAAGCCAGGTCTCAGTCTCCACATTCTGGGTCTTGGCTTTGTGTGCACCCACTAGGTGGGACTTCAGGGCATGGTCACCCAGCCCTGTGCCACTTCTTAAATTATGCCATGATTCTCCATGTGCCCTGAATTTCCATCTTCTCTGCTGTTATACCATTCCAACACCAAAGATCATTGATTCCAACCCTGGAATGATGTACTTGGTGCAACTAGAAAACAACATATGTTGACTTGAATGATATTCAGATTAATAAATGAGAGACTCCAAGGCCTTGCAGCTGAGAAGCAGCTTTAATTTGGAAATTACTCACGTGGAATGGCAGCAGTGCCAAGAATACAGGTGTAAACAAGTGGCAGAAATGAGAAGAACCTGATGCGTGAAGAGAACAATGAAAATATTACCTCGTATGCTAAACAGCCCTCAACATTGGGAAAAAGCTTCCACAATCTTGCTGATGCTGAAACCACCTCTGAGCAGATGAAGATGATCAGCCCCCTTTTGCGAAGGAGATCATCAAAGTGGCCAAGAATATACAAAGTGACCCAAAGTGCCCAATGTCAGGTAGGCAGAGGGGGCAGTCAGGGCTTGAATGTGAGATGCCTGACACAGATCCAGGTCTCTTTGCAAGTCGGATAGGGATGGTTAGCTGGTTTCCATCTCCGATCAACATGAAACTGACTCTATTTCCCATTTTTCAGCCATCCCAAAGGCTCCACCCCAAAATCCAAAGTTTGCCTCAACACTAAACACCATTTTGATAGAATGTCTACGTTTTCCTTCAACCATTAGCCTTCCCAGTTGCCACGTGGGAAAACTGCGTCTATAGATTCCAGCTCAAACAATAAAGGGTTAAGGGATAAAAAATAGTATGATAGCAATTAAAGCTCTTCTTTTTCCTGATCACTTATTTCTTGATTTGGTAGCTAAAAGCCTATTATGGCATCTTAAGACATCAAAGAGTGGTTTCTGTGGGGGGAAGGAGGCAATCCTTTAAAATATGGTGGACATAAGTAGATCTTCTCTCTGTTTGCAAACCCAACCAACTCCATTAAGATGAACTAACTGTCCCTAATAAGGACAGCAGCCATCGGTTAAACAATTAACATATCTTTAGAGTCCTTCTCCCCAAATCATCCATAAGCTCCAGGAAAAAACATGTGCCTGCCTTGTTCCTTATTCTGTATGTTCAGCTATATTATTCTAGATGCTTCAAGAAAAACATGTGCCTGCCTTGTTCCTTATTCCGTATGTTCAGCTATATTATTCTAGATGCTTCAAGAAAAACATGCGCCTGCCTTGTTCCTTATTCCGTATGTTCAGCTATATTATTCTAGATGCTTCAAGAAAAACATGTGCCTGTCTTGTTCCTTATTCCGTATGTTCAGCTATATTATTCTACATGCTTCAAGAAAAACATGCGCCTGCCTTGTTCCTTATTCCGTATGTTCAGCTATATTATTCTAGATGCTTCAAGAAAAACATGCGCCTGCCTTGTTCCTTATTCCGTATGTTCAGCTATATTATTCTAGATGCTTCAAGAAAAACATGCGCCTGCCTTGTTCCTTATTTCGTATGTTCAGCTGTATTATTCTACATGCTTCAAGAAAAACATGCGCCTGCCATGTTCCTTATTCCGTATGTTCAGCTGTATTATTCTACATGCTTCAAGAAAAACATGTGCCTGTCTTGTTCCTTATTCTATATGCTCAGTAGGAGCAGAGCACAGAGCATGAAGTAAGTGCTTAGATCAGAAAATAATTCAGCGATTGAATGAATTAACCATTGAGATGAGACGATCGAGTCAGCATAAGCATAACTTTTTTTGTTTGCTGATCCTAGGGAAACATTACCTTCTAAAATGTATAGCCAGTAATAGCTTTGTACTAAGTCTACTATTATTCAACAAAGCAGCTATTGATCACCTACTATGTGTCAGGGGTGCCTTAGATTGAGAGCCACTTCATACGCTTTTTTGGGAAATGCACAGACACTCAAACATATAAACATATCTACACAAATGTACACGTGTACACGCACATATCCACAGACATATACATATGCCATATAGTTTTAAAGTCTTGGCTTGATTCTCTACTAGTCAAGCTATGCCTGGGTTTAACCTGTGCCTGCCTATTCCCTTCCACAGCTGTAAGGGCTTGATCTTCACTCACAGTTACTCCTCGGTACGAAGGACTGTGCTTGCCTACAGATTGGGCCATAGTTAAGCATCTGCTGCACCCGTGCTTTGGAGCGGACTTTGGGTATTTGTCTGCACTGGCCCATAATCTGATCTTCCACTTGGGCCTCTGCTTTGTCCTCTGTTCCCTCAGCCCTCGCCTGTGCCCTGGTTTTTCTCAGACACTTTGGCTTGGATCTCAGGCTTGGAGATGTCTGAGCCCTGTCTTGGTCTTCTTGGGCCTGGACCCCAGCCCGAAATGGACTCCCCTGATGCCGCCTTCTCTGATCTCTTCAATGCTCTGCCCTTGGGACACTTTGGAATCCCACAGATCGTGCTTGCTAGAACTTGAGCTGACTCCATGAGTGGCCAACTTTTTCCTACCAACTTGAACCCACTTCAGGCACCACCCTGTGGAATGCCTTTTCCAGGTGGTGGGATTAGCTCTGTTTCTTCTGTCTGCCCCACCCTACTGTAAGCAAATGGACAAGGTCCTGTGGGGAGGCATGGCTGTTGCCCATCTATCTGCTTTGAATAAATGTGCATGAGGCTTCTTTAGTTGTAAACTCTTAGAACAGGGTTCTAAGCCTTATTGACATTTTGGGCTGGACAATTCTTTGTGGTGGGAGTTGTCCCGTACATTCTCAGATGCTTTGCAGCATCCGTAGCCTCTGTGTACTAGATATGAGTAGCATCCCTAAGTTGGGACAACCAAAAATGTCTCCAGACTTTGCTAAGATCCTTTTGGGGGTAAATTGTCTCCAGTTAAGAATACTGCCTGGCTGGATGCAGTGGCTCACGCCTGTAATCCCAGCACTTTGGGAAGCCGAGGCGGGTGGATCAGGAGATCAGGAGATGGAGACCATCCTAGCTAACATGGTGAAACCCTGTCTCTACTAAAAATACAAAAACATTAGCTGGATGTGGTGGCATGGGCCTGTAGTCCCAGCTACTCAGGAGGCTGAG
The DNA here is from genome assembly GCF_049354715.1 of Callithrix jacchus. Taxonomy (NCBI): domain Eukaryota; kingdom Metazoa; phylum Chordata; class Mammalia; order Primates; family Cebidae; genus Callithrix; species Callithrix jacchus. Next base: position 196,786,399 of record NC_133502.1, read on the forward strand.
GCAGGAGAATCGCTTGAACCTGGGAGGTGAAGGTTGCAGTGAGCCAAGATTGCGCCACTGTACTCCAGCCTGGGAGACAGAGCGTGACTCCGTCTCAAAAAAAAAAAAAAAAAAATGCAACCACTGCCTTAGAAATTCTGGTTGGTTTCCTCTCCTCTGAGTAGAAAACATGTTGTTATTCCCATATCTCACTCCATGGTAGAAAGGGCCTGTGAGTCACATGATCCAGGGACAATAACTATCCTGCAAAATTGCTATGGAAAGTAACACTGTTGGAGTGGGCATCTGTGGCTAATGTCTGTCATGCCGTTCTCCGTACGGCACCTTTGATTTTCCTTTGGGGAACTACCTCCTCTCCAATCACAGCCTGTGGAATCTGGGTGCAGTCCATCCTCCTAGCCACAGAGATCGGTTGAGGCATGAGCAATGACTGAAGTTGGTCTAGTGAGAGTCAGCCCTGAGACTTTTGCTGAACTCTTGGGATAAGAAAATTCTTTTGCCTACTAGGGATTTTAGCTGGGAGGGAGCAAACCTAGAGCTGTTTGTGGTCAATTCAGCCATCTTACACCTCAACTTCTGCAAAGTGTAAGTGATAAAAAGAGCATGTGGGATAGCAAAGCAAACTGATGGTGACTGTGAACATCTGGATATAACCATACCTAAAGCTCATGCACTGTTGCACATGGCAGCCGGTCTATCCTTCCTTTGCTTAAACTGTTTTGAGTTGGGTTTCTGTCCTTTTCAACCAAAAGAGCGGTGATGAATATATCCAGGCTGCATAGCACCCAGCATTGTGCTAAAACATAACAGTGACAATATAAAGGAAATATTGTTACTCATTATTTAGTTGCTAACTATCTGTGCACCTCGCATGTGCCAAATGTAATGCTGGCTGTGAAGTGATGAGAATAGCCATAACATACTAGAAGGCTCGGGTTGCAGTCCTGGCCTCATCACCTACATGTGATCTTGGCTAAGTTACTAATCCTATCTGAGCATGTTCCTCTTATCTGTAAGAAGATAGAATTGATCCTGGTCAACATGGTGAAACCCCAACTCTACTAAAAATACAAAAAATTAGCTGGGCATGGTAGTGCGTGCCTGTAATCCCAGCTACTCAGGAGGCTGAGGCAGGAGAATTGCCTGAACCCAGGAGGCAGAGGTTGCGGTAAGCCGAGATCGCGCCATTGCACTCCAGCCGGCGTAACAAGAGTGAAACTCCATCTCAAAAAAAAAAAAAAAGAAAAGAAAAGAAGATAGAATTGAAATAGATCAGACATTGCAGATCGATGGTCAGGGGATATATGCACCTTCTTTTGGTGTTTCATTTCACCTGCACAGTATTTTACAATACATAAAATGTCATAAGAAAATTCAGATGTCCAACTTCTTTAGGAAAATTGGGAGGTCAGCAACACTGAGCCCTTATTACATGACAAGGACAAACTGGGTTTAGAAGGGACATATATTCTCTGAGCCACCCGAGTCCCCACCTCTTCTCCTTATTTCATGCTGCCCTGCCTCACTCAGCCCTCGACCTGCTGACCGCAAAAGCATTTGAGTTTGTGTTTTCAAGCCCGTGTTCTTTCACCTCTAGTATTTTCTGAGAAGGCAGAACACACCCTTCACGAACAGGAGACCAAAAGGCAAGAGGGTCAAAGGAGAGAGAGTGAACCCAAGAGGGGACACAGCCACCCAGGAAAGCAATCTCTTAGTCCAACCTCTGCAGGGCCACTAGCAGGTTCCCAGGCTTCAGACAGTGCAGCAGTCGGGGGTAGAGACAAGCAAGCCGAGATTGTCTTTGCTTTTCAGCCAGACAAAGAAAATCCCTCTCTGCGTAAAGCCTCCTCCTCAGACTTTGATGTCTCTCTTCCCAGCAGAGGCGCCACTTCAGACAAGAGAGGCAGGCAGGGGCAGAGAACTGAGAACAAAGCGGCGTTTCCTGGGCTGCTAATTATTCTCCTTCTGTGTAAATAATTATCTGGAAGAGGAAAAAAACAGTCCATGGCTAAAGAGCTGGAAAAGCAAAAGGAAGATAAAAGGAGGCTGGGGATTTGATGTGTCCCTGGGAGCAGTCCTTGAAGGGAAAGCGAGTCACAGCAAAATCCTTCTTACTTCCTGTGTTTTAAACACCTAGTCTGGGACTTTCAAAGCCCCTGGCACCGGTACTGTAATTAAATCGTGCTTCCGGAAGCCAGCGTGTGTGTGATCTGACAGTTTCTGTCTCTGGATCCTGGTGGACTCTGCTGGAATAGAGGCAGGACGTCTTAGAAATTAAGGCTCTGAAGTCAACTGGGCCCCAGTTTGAACCTGGTTCTATGGCTTATTATAAACAGGATCGGGGACAAGTTGCTTATTATACATGAGATGGGGGACAAGTTCCTTCTTCCCACCTAGGGCCCATGCAAAAGCAGTGTCGTCTACTCGGAAGACTTCCCCATCTCTCTAAATCTGTGTGCAGTCGATATTTACACATCTTTAGTGGACCCTAGTGGTGCCCTACCACAGCCCCTTGCACTTACCGTTTCTGTGCATGCCCACCCAACTACCAACCGCCAGCAGCCCTTGGAATGTTTCTCCTGGGCACTTGAACCCTGGCTGCTCTTGCAGAAGGACTTAAAGCATCAGAACATCAAAATTAATGCTCTGTGGGAATCCCTCAACCAGCGACTGATGAGAATTAGGAGATAAAGACCCATGCCGGCCGCGGTGGCTCAAGCCTGTAATCCCAGCACTTTGGGAGGCCGAGGCGGGTGGATCATAAGGTCAAGAGATCGAGACCATCCTGGTCGACATGGTAAACCCCATCTCTACTAAAAATACAAAAAATTAGCTGGGCATGGTGGTGTGTACCTGTAATCCCAGCTACTCAGGAGGCTGAGGCAGGAGAATTGCCTGAACCCAGGAGGCAGAGGTTGCAGCGAGCCAAGATAGCACCATTGCACTCCAGCCTGGGTAACAAGAACGAAACTCCAACTCAAAAAAAAAAAAAAAAAAAAAAGGAGATAAAGACCCTTGCCCTCTCATCCCCTAAGTGATGGGAGTTTGAGGGTAGCCTGTGCTCCACAGAGCCTCCCAGTTTCCAGACAGGAACTCTAGTTTCCTGGAATGGCTCCTGGCTGGATAATGCACCTTCTACTGGTTCTTTCCTATCCCTGTCTCATCTCTTCACTCCTCTACAAGTGCTTCCCTGTGTTGTACTGGAGCAAGCATAGAAAGTCAACACCAAGAAAAAAGTCTGCCAAATTTCAGGGTCTTTATTGCTGGCGACCACGGAGGACTCACATCTCTCCAACCTGTGGCCCTGAAAGGAGGGTGTCAAGACCTTTTATACCCGTAACCCACCTTGGGGGTGAGGGTGAGAGGCGGGGATGGGGGTGAGGGGCTTCAGACATTCCAAGGGCCTGTGGACGTTGGACATTCTGTAAACTACCTCCTGGGCAGGGGAAAGGGTGAGGGGCTTCGGACATTCTGAGGGCCAGGGGACTTTGGACATTCCGATTGTTACTTTAGTGGTTCACAGAAGCCAAGATAAGCATTAATTTACGCATTGTCTGGGTAGGGTGGAAATTACAGAACTGAATTACTTATTACAAGTCGCAGGGGCCAAGATGGTGTGGGTGTGGCCTGCGTGCCTGTCATATCAGGGTTACAGAGAGCGGTTTCAACAGAAAGCCGAGGTATGGTTGAGGTATGCCGTTTTATGGGGCTTTTACCACGTCACACTTGGAGCATCTCCTGAATCAGCTACTTTTACTCCAATCTTTGTTTCAGGGTCAGATTCTGGAGAACTCAAACTTAGGCAGCGGCCTTCAACTCTCAGCTCAAATGTCGTTCCCTGGGGGAGGCGCTCCATCAGCATCTGGGAACTGATCAGGATCAGGAGTTAAATGGGAGCGATGCCCCCTCTACATTTTGCTCACAGCACTCGTGCATTTGTAATTTCGTTTTCATGCATTTCTTCATTGTATTAATATCTGTCTCCCCAGCCAAATATGAACTCCAGGAGGCGTGTGCCTATTTTATTTACTGCATTGCCAGATCCTGGTATAGAACCTAACGCATAAGAAGTGCTCAATAGCCAGGTGCGGTGGCTCACACCTGTAATCCCAGCACTTTGGGAGGCCAAGGCGGGCAGATCACCCGATGTTGGGCGTTCGAGACCAGCCTGACCAACATGGAGAAACCCCATCTCTACTAAAAATACAAAATTAGCCAGGCATGGTGGTGCATACCTGTAATCCCAGCTACTCGGGAGGCTGAGGCAGGAGAATCGCTTGAACCCGGGAGGCGGAGATTGTAGTGAGCCGAGATTGAACCACTGCACTCCCAGCTGGGTGACAACAGGGAAACTCCATCTCAAAAAACAAAACGAACAAACAAACAGAAGTGCTCAATAAAACCCTGGTGGGCCTGTTTCCTCTTGTATAACACAGAGGCCCAAAACAATGTCTATTGCATGGGAAAGGATGTGTACAATAAGCATAATCTATACAAAGTGATTAACTTAGAAATGGATCCAGTATCTGAAACATAGGGAATATTCTAAAAGTGAACATTCTCTGCAACCTTAGCTGTTTCCTCCTCTCTTACCCACAACCGATATCACATATAAAATGTAATTGTTCCTAAAATGTTGTGACCTTGGAGTAAGTATTCTTGGGTCACAGATGAAGAGAATGAGCCTCAGAAAAGTGGAGTAACTTGTCTAGAGTCATACAGCATTCCAAGGGAAGGGCCAAGATTCCAAACTGGCTCTTTCTGACCCCAAATACTCCCCACTCCAGGCTCATCTGAGCCTGGATTGAAGGCAGAAGAGGATGGTGTCAGGGAGGCCCATTAGAGGTAGTTGAAGCTGTCTGGGGGAGAAATAAAGGGTTGAGCCATTAACAAACTCAAATGGTCAAAGAAGCAGTCTGGGGAGAGGCAGCAAACAGATGCCCAGTGTCAGAGAAGTTCTGTAAGTCTTGGTCATTTTTGTCCTAGGTGCAGAGGAGCTTTTGAGTTTCTCCCTTGAGGCATGGGAAAGACAGGTAGGTGGGTATTGGAGCCACTGAGACTGGCAAAGGAAATGAGCTGAGTCACAACTTACTCCACTCCTATCACCTCATCTCTGCCTGACAGAGGTGCCATTCATCAGCTGGACATTCAAAGGCAAACAGGAAGGACGTTTAGAGGGAAGAATGAGAAACAGGACACCCCCAATTACCTAGCGATTCACAAAGATTCTTTGCAACCAGGGCCTTGTATCCCTGATGGGCAGAGGAAGAAAACTTTGCATTTGGCTGTTTGGATACTACAGAGTAATGCATCCAAGTAAGCACGACACATTATGGTCTTATCTGTGAACTGAGGGAGCTGGATCCCAAAGAGCTGTTCCAGAGTCTCTAATCAGCCCCAGATAACCAGAGTTCCTGGCTTTGTGAGGGTCAGGAGGATTTCCTCCCCTCTTATAAGGATCAAAAGACAGATGATATTTGGTGTTCAGCCCAGTATTGCATTGCCCTCAACCTTGGATGGCATGGGCATTGCGCTGTGGATGTTGTAAGCCCCAGTTGCATGGTGGGGCTCTTCCAGATATCTCTAATAAGCCTCTGTGGTCCCCATCCATCCAGTGCAGTAGGAGAAGGTGACAGGATAGGTCTCATGGGGAATTGTGGGCCGAGCAGCAAGAGTTATTGATGAAGGTGCAGAATTAGCACAGGCCCCAGAAGAGCCTGGAGGTGGAGATGAAACCAGCTTATTTCTTCTGTGTGGAGTAAGGCAAGCAGGTTTTCGGGGATAGGGTTAGTAACCTTAACCTTAATCCTAACCCCTGTTAAATTTTATTTTTAGATTTAAAAAGACAAAAAAAAAATTTTAGCACAAGCATGTCTCATGCCATATTTAGGACATACCTAATGCTATGGTTTGGATATTTGACCCCTCCAAACCTCATGTTGAAATTTGATCCCCAATGTTGGAGGTGTTCAGGTCACAGGGGATGATCTCTCATGAGGAGATTAACAACCTCTGGAGGAGTGGGGTATGTAAGTGAGACCTCTCACTCTTATTAGTTCCTGCAAGAGTTGGTTGTTTAAAAGAACCTAACACCTACCCACTCCTCACCTCGCTTTCGTTTTCCTCCTCTCTCACCATGGGATTGCTTTTGAAGTGGGGTCCCCTTTATCTTCTGCCATGAGTGGAAGCAGCTTGAGGCCTTTACCAGAGGCAGATGCCAATGCTACCTTTCTTGTATAGCCTGGAGACCCCTGAGCCAAATAAACCTCTTTTCCTTGTAAATTACCCAGCCTTAGGGATTGCTTTCTAGCAATACAAACAGACTAAGACACTTACACTAAAACATTATTTATTGCTTGTCTGAAATTCAAATTCATGTGGACATCTTATTTTTGTTTGCTAAATTCAGCAACCCTAGCTGGGGCTTGGTGGAAATTTGACTCAGGAGCTGAAGACCTGTAGCTGCAGGTGGGAATATTTTCGTTTGGCCAACACGGTGCTTCAAAAATAAGAAGATGTCACATAAAATTCAGACTTCCACTTTCCCTTGATATCTGGTCACATTTCCCCCTTTTTGCTATCAATTTATTCCCATCTCCACCCCTACTGACCCGCATGGAGCTAATTTGCTAATTCATTGTTGCTTGCTTTACCTATGAATCATTTTAGCTTTAGACCTACTGGCTTGCCTTGTGGCACACAAGGAGAGACCCTGGTTTACTCATGACAATGGCAAACCCTCCAGATCAAGAGTCATTGGGTGGAGACCCCGTTTCATCATGTTGTAGTTCTAGCCTCCCTCTAGGTGGTTCTTTGGCACCCAAGACATTGCCATAAGTTGAGACACAATCTCAACTACTTTTTGTCCCTTGGTGGCCAACAGAATATCATTGGTCAGGCTTGGCTTATATGCTAGTGTCTGTGGCCATCTGTGATCAACAGTCTTAGCAGATAATTTCTTGGGTGGATGGTGGTGGATTTCTCTAAAGAGAAGGAGGGGATCCTGTTATCCCAAGAAACAGGGAAGGGGCATAGGTAGAAAACAATAGGTTTCCTGCCCTGCACAGGCTTATATTGTCACTGCTTTTGTTTTTCTCTTTGTTCTTCCAAAGACTGCCTTTTCCTTGAGTTCAGAACTTTCTGATCTCTACATACAGCCTTGTGGTCCCAGAAACTGAATAGAAGCTTCTAAAAGATTTGTGGAATGAGTAAAAGTGTTCTGAAAGGGAGTTTTTGCAGAAAAGAATTAAAACAAGCCTGAGAATGTAATCCTTACAAAGACCTCTTTGCAAATTGCTCCATAGCTGGCATCTGGGAACTTGGCTTTTAAAATGTCTCCTCCATTCCCTAACTGATAAGGTTGATTCTCTGTGCCCTGTTTATAGAAACAATGTGATTGATGGTGAACACCTGCTTTCTTTCTGGGAGTCTGGAATTGTGGTTGTTGCTAGACAGAAAAATGTACATGAGCAGCCCCCCGAAAACCACCCTGAACTCTGAATCTCAAATAGGCTACCCTGGGCATTATAAATATTACAAATGAATAGCTGTACTTTTGCTACTGGAGGGAGAGTGTGTCCTGTGTGATCTTCCATAGGAGGGAGAGAACATAGGAAGCCTGCACATGACTTCCAGATTCTTACCTGTATCTTTTCCCTTACTGAGTTGATTGTGAATCCTTGTAGTGTTGCCTTCACCATGAGTACAATTGCACGCTAACTCCTGTGAGTGCTTCTAGTGAATCATCAGATGGTCTTGGGAACCACCTCCCCCAACCCAAGCAGGACCAAATCTTTAAAGCAGAGTCTATGACTTGCAAAGCACTTTACAATATTATTGCATTGATCTTCTTAACTGCCCCCTCCCACCATGAGAAACATCCTGCTCTCATCTCAGAGATTAGAACACTAAGGCTCAGAGAGGTGAAGTGGTGTAGTCAAGGATGCAAAGCTGGCAAATGGAAGAATGGGTTATGAACCTAGACTGTCCCATTTCAATGTCACACCACGGTAGCTTCCATTATGCAGAGGAGAAACTGCCCTGTCATGATAACCCTCTCGTGTCCAGGGCCACTTCACTCTGTGAGCTTAGAGGTCTGGGATGTTCTTTGAGGAAGAGTTTATGGAATGAGTCAGTGACTTCCTGTTTGTCAGTCGCAAAGCTGACATTTGCACCTATGCCCATTATTTGACCCTGGGGCCCCTAAGTTCAAAACCATTACAATATTTTGGTCATGTGACCTCTGATATGTCACTCGATTGCTCCAAGCATTCATCAATACATTTGTAGAAAGGAATTAAGAATTATCTAATTGATTGTGAAAAGAACACAATCCTCCTCTATGAAGCACCTAGTAGTGAGCCACCAAACGTTGGTTCCCTTCTCTTTCCCACTCCACCCCTTATTCACTATGTGGGCTTGCTTCAGCCCTACCATTATCTCCATCTGCTTCCCCATCTGTAAAACGAGGGGGATGATTTTGACGCTCCCAGAGTCCTTCTGGGGCTGGCATGGTATATCAAAGAACAAGCGTTTTTCTGGTGCAGTCTTTTAAAATCCTGCCAGCTCCGATCATGAGAGGCAGATCAAACCCACCCTCTGCCCACTTAAGAAAAAGACTGCATGTAAGTTGCACAAAGGTGGTGAGGCAAAAAGCGTGCTCCAGCCTTTCCCAGACACTGATCCAGAGAAAGGCATGTCAGAGTGTTGAAAAGTTCTCTGTTTAACTAAGGCACGGGCGGAGGGAAGATGAACAGTAGAGAATTTGTAGATGGGGTTGTACCCTCTATATTCAGAATTATCAGTCTAAATCATTACAAGGCTCAGCAAATAATTTTTATAGAGCTTTGTGGACATCAGTACAAAGACCAGGTCACTAGGGAGTGGTGGGGACTGTGGAAAAGTACAGGTCCTATGCTAGCCTTGAAGAGAGCACCCCAACTCCAACTGATTGCTGCCAAGTGGGAATGCAAGCATGGTATTTTCAGACCATCTCTTTCTCTCCTCATTTTTAAAAAGCCAGAGTTTTGGAGTACACGATTTCAATTTGTAAGTGTTGCCTTGAGTTTTCGTCTCAAAGATCTTTGTGGGTTCAACATAATTCTTTGCATTTCCAGTGTTGCCTACAGGCTATTTGTTTGCGATCTCAGAGCTGCCAGGGCTTATTTGCAGCATCTTTGTCATTAAATCCCGAAGAATTTGTGACCAGACGTTCCCTTCATATCCTCTAAGATGGTCAGGTTCAGAGACATGGGAGAATGATTTTCAGGAAGAGCTGGCACAATTTAACTTTAAGCTATTCTTGAAGTTTACCCCTGTATACTCCTATATCTTTGTTAAGGTGCATCTGTCATCAATATAACATCTTCGGGGAAAACTCCTAGTTGTCCTTCAAAACCCAGCTTACATGTTTATTCCTCTGTGAAGCTTTTACTAATTATCACCTTCCTCTCCTGAATTTTAACTTCCTGCCCCACCTCTGTGTATCTACCGCTCCACTCTCTATGTTCACATCATGGATTAGTCAGGGCCCCAGTTGAGAACAAACACCACACTAGACACCCTAAGGGGATTTTCAGATGCTGTTTACAATGAAGTGTCCATGACAATGGGCAGGGTTAAAGGAAACTGACCAGGCATAGTGCAGCACCTGGGACTGGCAACACTGGGGAGCTGTTACAATCTCTAGTCCTGGAGCTGCAAAGGGAGGAAGAGCAGTTATAACATTCACAGAGGCTGGAACTATAGACGAGATTCCCTGGCAGGAGCCTTGAAAAAGGGACACACCCACACCAGTGACCTGTCAAGGAGGGAGCCAAGAGAATAAACTCCCAACCTCTGACTCTCCAGTATCCTGTTGCTGCGTTTCATTGGCTGAAAATGACTGGAAGCAAAAACGCAAGGAAGTCTGCTGACATGGTCCATAGGGTCAGGGTCTGGAGGCCAGAGCGGGGTGGAAAAGCACAAAACAGAAGATGTGCAATATCCACCGTTCTGCATGGGTCTCGATTATGGCACTTGCTGTTTGCTGCCAGGTCCCCTAGAGGCTGGCAACTGCTGGTGGGCAGAAAATCAGTTTGTTTATATCCTTACCCTCAAAATCTGGCATAGAGTATGTGAGTGATAAATGGTTATAGGAATTACCAGGTACATCATACAGCACCTGGTAAAATAGAAAGATTAGGGATTATTTTTAGATTAGCCACAGGCATGAAGCCATCGGGAACTTCTTCCTTTCATCCAATATTGTTTCAGCACCTGACATATGTGAGGTATTATTTCTGACATCCAGGAGCTCTTTATCTCAAGCTTGACACTCCTAGAGCAAGGGCAGCAGTTATGCACCTTCTATTTCAAATTTCCCCAGTGTGGATGCTGTAGGTCACTGGTTTGATGTGATTCTTGGAGATGGCATATCAGAATCCATTGTCAAGTGTAATAAAGCCCTGTAGATTAAGCAAAAGTCTTCTCTGCAGAACTTGTCAGAGCCTTTAATGTGCCACAGTATCATATGAATCACCTAAAGGGGGCCATAGTAAGCAGGCTTTTCTAAATTTATTTGGTCATAAAATTATTTCCCCACTGAGCATCTTGTAAATCAATAAGTTGGAATATGCTTTGGAAGACATTGCCCTTCTTTAACCAGTTCATTTTACAGATGAGGAAACTAAAGCTCCAAAGTAGTTATCACCAATCAATCTGGCAGGGAGCATAATTTGCATAAAGAACCGAACGTCAAACTTGCTTTCATTGAGTTAGCCACTCATTGCCTTTGATTCTTTCTCCAAGCTATCATCAATTCTTTCTCAATGGGTGTCTCCCCCAAACCTTGACTAGGAATAAACAGGAAGTAGGCAATGGTTCTTTTCCTACTAAAATCTCATGGGCCCCTGTGTGACAGGTGTGACCCATTGTGAGATGTTGTCACCATGATGACACAGAACCTTGTTGGGTCATATATGGAGAGAAGATGACACTGAATGAGGGAGGGATGAAGGTCGTTGAGAACTGCACCCCTCTGGAGTGACAATTCACTGTGTCTCCTGAAAAAGTCCCATGCCATTAGCACTAGGCAGGGAAATTCCACTCCCCAAAGTGCAGCCAGAATGGTTGTTTGAAACAAGAAGTCTGATGATAGCTCTTTGAGGCTGAGGCTGAAAACTCTTTAGCAACTCCTTTCTCCCCAGGACAAAGTTCTAATTTATTATTTCCTAGCATAAATTTTACCTTTGATTTTTCTTAGAGACAGGGTCTCTGTTGCTCAGGCTGGAGTGCAGTGGCACACTCTCGGCTCCCTGCAGCCTTGACCTTCCCTGGCTCAAGCAATCTTCCCACTTCAGCTTCCTGAGTAACTGGGACTACAGGCATGCACCACTATTCCCAGCCAATTTTTTGTATTCTTTGTAGAGGCAACTTTGTATCATATTGCACAGACTGGTTTCAAATGTCTGGGCTCAAACAGTCCATCCACCTTCACGTCCCAAAGTGCTAGGATTGCAGGTATGAGCATAAATTTTAACTTTCTCTTTGGCCTCATCTGGTGCCACCAAGTGCTTCCTTGACCCTCTCTACCCATTTCACACATTACATCCCAGGAAATGTGCACAGCAACCAGCTCCTCAGATGCACCACCCCGTAGCTCATGCGCAGACCTTTGCATGATCTCTTCTCTCCATCTAGAGCTCCCTCTGACCAGCTTCCATGCTAAGAGGCAGTGTAGTGGCTGATTAATGCATGGGCCTTGAAGTCTAAGAGTCTGAGTTCAAACTTCAACTCTGCCACTTCTTAGCTGTGCAGCTTTGGGCAAATGACTTAAGCTCTCTGAGCTTCAGTTTCCTCATCTCTAAGATGAGGATAATGATAATACTATCTGCCTCAAAAAATGTTTTAAAGAGTTAAATAAGATAATTCTTTATCCATCATATAGTAAGTGCTCGCAAGATGATAATTCTAATTCTATTTATTTATGGTTCAGTTTAGATGCCCAGCCTCTGGGAAAGCTTCTCTGACTCCTCCTAAAATATACATACATGCACATGCAAACACATACATGAACACACATGCACTCACACATACATGCATTTATACATGCGCACACATACACACAGCCCTTCCCACATCTCCTCCAAAGCATCTGTACCTTCTCCAACCCTGCTTCCAATATTATTCTCACTTACTTTTCTATATCTCTGCTTCCTCACTTATCAGCTCCAGGCAGGTAGGAACTACATTGCATCTCCAGCACCCAAGGCAGTACTGGACTCACAGTAGGGGCATTTGACCCATCCTGGTCAATTCTTATTACCTACCTTTGTGTTAGGGCAGAAAAAGCCAGTGTCAGAACAGACAACTGAGTCCCAGCCTCAGGAAAAGGAAAGGATGTGCCCAAAGTCACATAGCTGGTTCATGGCCAAGGAACCATTGAGCTGAACCTCTCAAGTGTTGTCTGGCAGATCCTAAGCTCCTGCTGAGGCTATACAAACAGGCCCCAGTTTCCAGTACTGCTGATGCCTCAAGATTTGCATGCTCTGTCTAATTTTTGCAGGGGGTAAAGGAGAGCCTACTTTGCTGTTTTTCCTTAATTCCCTAAGCAAGCATCCCATTTCTTGAAAGAAAATGGATTCTAGGTCCTATTCAGCGTGCAGTAATGGTCTTCTTTTTGAATCACAGAAACTGATGACTTCTTTTAAAGAGAGAGTAATCAGTTCAGGGAAATGCGTTACCCAGGTAAAATGACTCCCTAGGGTGATGAGTGTGTGAACCAGGAGAGCCCTCCCACTCAGATGCCCTCAAATGAAAGGCAGAGTACATGTCTCTGGTTTCAGCTTTGAACTGTGTCTTTCAGGCATCCTGGATTTGGACGATTTGGACTGGGTCACCAACATCGATGCCCATGGGATCATCTTGGCTCTGTTCAAAGCAAGCATTTCTTGTTCCATTCTGTTCCACTCCTCCCTGGGAGCAGCTGCCGGGGTTTCTGAAAGGATGACCTCCTTTTTAGCACAGAGATTATTCATGGTGCTTAAAAACAGCAGGATGAGCTTATAAATTGGTTCCTGCTACTTCTTTACCTGGGGAAACTAAGACTGGGAGGTGGAAAGCAATTGGTATGGGGTTGTTCAGCAGAAAAACAACAAAGCCAGCTCCAATCTGCCCACCTTTCCACAGCACCTGGAGACTCTCCTGGCTCTTTCTATGTATCCACTGGTGGATGAAGCAGTTAGATTAAAATAGATTTGGGACAATCACACAAAAAAATGACAAAGCACCCACTTAGTGGTTAAGCTCCTTCGTGACACCTTTCATGGCTCACAACACAAAAATTAGAACACAGAAGATAAATATGTTAGCTAAGGTTTGTTGATCGCTGACTAGATATCAAGAGCTCTCCTGAAGTTTTAAATTCATGTCCTGTCTACTACTCCCAATGGCCCAATGAGGTGCCAGCACCCTTTTACAGATGGAATAACTGAGGATGGCATAGGTTAAAAGGTCACATTGCTGAGATGTGACAGTGTGAAGACGTAACCCTGTTTCTCTAATGCAGAGCTTATGCTCTGCACTATTTGACTATCCTGCCCCTTGGATCATTCTGAACAAGACACTGCTGGATGTTAAAAAAGTCAAGGATAAATGAGATACAGACCCCACCTTCAAGAAGCATGCTTTCCTTTGGGAATGAAATACATATAAACAGATAATTACTAGACTATCTGTGATCAGAAGTAAACAAGGAAACTAATGACCTTTGTGTTTACTTTTTCAAAGTGCTTATATTATTCAATCTATGATTACATATGGACACACACACACACACACACACACACACTCACTCCACCAAAGAAACCACAGTAGGTATTATCTGCATTTGACAGATACAGATGCTGAAGGCTGGAAAAGATAGAGGGCTGGCTCAGGTAACAGACAAAATTCGTGTCATGCCCAAGTCTGCAGCTTCCAGCTTGGGTTCTTTCTCCACCAGACCACCAAGGACATCCAAACAGCCTCCTGGTGGCCAGAATCAGTCCAAATGCTGAACATTAGTAAGAGCTGCTACAAAGAAAGACTGCTTCATTTATACTGTTTATCTGTGAGTCCACCTTAGTTCCACTGAGAAGGACATCAAAGAAGACAATTTTGGATTCAGTAGAGGTGCAGTTAAGTCATTGGAAGAACTTGCTGTGGTCCTTTGATCTTAGTCTAAGAGATTTAGAACAAGGGCTTGTTTGTACTTATTTTAAGGGATTCTCTTTTCTTGGTCTTCATGTTTTGGCCCAGAAATCCAACAGATGGAAGTTTTGGATTTGTAATCTTAATGGTCTAACCCATGAGTTTGCCAACATGTTTTGTAATTTTCACCCTTTCCTTCATATCATCCGCCCAGCCCCATCCTCCCTCAAAAACGCCTTTTTCCTGAATAATGAAGGATACCTTCCACTCTGCAGCTTTAATCTTGCTGCTATTTCTTTAGAAAATGAGTTTTGACCTTAATTAACTGCTCAGGAACTGGGCACACACTTCCCACTGTGATCAGAGCAAAGAATTAGCCTCGAAGATAAACAAGAAGAGTGTAGGGTCGGGGGATGTCTTGCGGAATTACAAAGTGTGTAAGGAAGCATTCAGACTTCCCCTGAAGAGTCTATTTAATTTGTGGTAAGGCTGATAGTGGTCATGCTAGAATGAACATCGGGGGAGTGTTTCTCTGTGGCGTAAGTGCTTAACTCTTTAAGAATGCCCGTCACTGTCCAAGGTACTGACCGAGACATTGCAGCGTTCACATTGTTGATAATTTCCAAGGCCTTTCACATTGCGGGTAGGGTACAGAACGATGTCCTGGCCTGAAAGTGGATGTAAGGGTTCGTGGCTGAAAACAAAGGAGAAGATATCAGTTGAGATTGCAAGCCTATTATTGACTCTGGTGACATGGGAAACTCTTTGAACTTTCAGAACTGTTCTATGGAGGAAAATGTTTGTGCTACCTACTCCACAGGGGTAGTCAAAAGATGCAATATCATTAAATATGTTTCAAAGCCTGGTTTTGTTTCCTAAAAATGTGATGATGATGATGATGATGATGATGACAGGATAAAACTTTTAATAATATTGAGGGCTGTGTGCCTGGCACAGTTCTTATGGCTTTACAAGTATGAATTCACTTAATTGTCAAAAAATGTCTTTATATTATTAGGAGATATTATTATGCTCATTTTGTAAATAAGGTACTCACAACATAGAGAGATTAAATCATTTTCCTGGACTCACCCAGTTAATGGAGTACATCCCAAACACATTGTATATAGTTATTATCATGAAAAAAATAAAAGATTATAAACACTGATTTTGAATTCCCTTCTGGAGCCTCAGCTTTGCCCAGAATAGAATCCCAGACTTCCATTTCCTCCAAAGGGGAGCTCCATGACTATTCCCCAAGACTAACCTCCATGTTGGACATGAGATTGTTCTGAAACAGTCACCTTATCCTGTCACCTTAACACCTTGAAACCCTCAATGACAATCATCCTCATAGGACCATGTTCAAACACCTTAGCCTGACATCTGGGACTACTTAACATAGGGCTTTTCTCTTTAGATGCTTCCTTCTCTCCCTCAGTTGTAACTCAAGATGCCCCAAACTTCTCCCCACTCTCTGAGCATGCCATGAATTTCCTACTGCAAGGTCTCGATGCCGTTACCTTGTCGGGAATGCCCTCCCTTGCCTAACAGATAACTCCTATTCAGCCTTCGAGGTTCATCTTAAATGATTCCTCCTTGATTTCACTTCCTCCCTTGTGCTTCTAGATTCCTTTGTAGTTCTCTCTCCTATAGGACCTAAAGAACACTTTAACTAGCATTAGGAATATCTGTGTTTTTTCCATACACTCAGAGAAATTCTAAGGCCAGGTATACCTTATTTATCTCTCTATCCAGAAAACTTAACTCAGGGCTTGTCACTTACACGTATGTGTGTTTACAAACATAGGTACATTTGTTTCTATGAAAGAACAAATGTGGCTCCTCGAAGAAAGAAGAGAGGCTTTGGAGACTTTTCTTTATGAAAAAGACTAAAAATAGCACCACAGTTTCCAATTTAAAAGGCTGTGCTGAACAGTTGAGATCTCAGCACAGAACAACAGAAAGATCTAGAGCTTGAAAGCTGGTAGTTTCAAGTTGAACGTCTTTCTCTGCCTATGCCAGCTGTAACCTGGGGAAGCCTTTTCCCGTCTCTGAGCCTCTTTCTTGGTCCATAAAACCAAGAGGATCGTATTCTACTTGGTAGAATCTCTGCAGAGAACAAATGGGAAACTGGAATCAACCTATGTTTCTAACAAGAGAAGAATGGATATAATGGACTATTATGCAGCTGTAAAAAATGAATGAATTATAGCTATGCAGATTAGAGGAGAATGGAGACAATGAAATATTATGCAGGTGTAAAAATTAAATGAACTACAGCTACACACATTAGTGGGGGTGAGTCTCAGAAACTTAATATTCATCCAAAGAGGTAAATCCCATAGAACATCCACAGTAGATGAGTCCATGTACATAAAGTTTAAGAACAATCAAAACCAATGCTATAGTGACGGACAGGAGAGCATAGCCATTATAGACTCAGGGGCCAAAAGTGGGTTCATGACTGAGTATCCTCTTCTCCTAGCTGAGTGACCCTAATGAGTTACCTAACCTCTCTGTGCCTCAGCTTTTTCATTTATAGAATGTTGAACAAAGCAGTGGTTCCTACCTCAAAGAGTTGTTGTAAGGATTGAATAAATTAATATATGTAAAATACTTAGAGGAGTACCTAGCACAGAGAAAACGCTATGTAAATGTTAGCTCTTATTATTTTTGACTAGTTGTTGTTATTACTGTTGTCATTACTATCATGATTTAGGCACATATACTTGACGGTTAAACTATCTGAAAAAACGGAATGATTAAAGCAAAATTCAGGGTAGTGATATGTTTTAGGGGCTTCTAAATTAATAATGTTCTGTTTCATGAGCCAAATCGTGGGTGCACAGATATTTATGTTATTATTATTCCTTAACTGTATATATAGATTTTCACTGTTTTTTAGGTGTGATATATCTCCCAATAAAATTTTCTAAAGATTGAATGAAATTAATTATTGAAAAGGACCATCATCATTCTTTTCCCCCTCCTGGCTAGAATCTACCCTTTTCTGCAGGCCTTTGGATGATGTATTTGCCTTCAAAGAAAGAGCCTCAACCTTCTGAAGGGGAACTGATCAGTTCAGCAGGCTCCCCCATTCATCATTCCCCAAGCAGCGTGTTTTACATTCGTCTGCAGATGAAGATAAAAGGGTGGTGTGTTGCCCTCTTTAAGATTGCTAACAGGATAAGCATGAAGAGGAAGCCTTTCATATTTCACCCTAGGCTTTCCAGCAGTTGCCTTCCCCAAAATGGAAGAAGCTTGGCTTGCTTCTCAACTGTGTGTTGAGAAGCAAAATGCCCAGTGAAGAACAGAAGATTCTGAACTCCAGAACTGCAGCATCTCTAGGCTAGATTTTATCACCGATGACATCACATTTACTGGAGCAGTTTGATGTTCTGGAGATCTGCCCAGCATGCTTGGTGGTTGTTATTTCTCTATGGCTTTTGAGCTCAAAGGCTTTAGGAAAAATAACAATTGTAAGAATTTATTAAGCATTTTCTATGCACCAAATTCTGAGCCAAGCATTTTTTATGCATGGTTTTCTGTAAGCCTCAAACAGCCTTATAAAGCACTCACAGTTATCTCCATTTGATTACTACACAAACAAAAGAACAGACAGGTGAAGACATTTACCCAAGGTCATACAGTGAGTGGAGGGCAGAACCAGGATTTGAAGAAAAATTCATCTTTACACTCATAATTTCATTTGAATCCTCCAACATTTTAGGGGAGAAAACTATTCCCATCTATATTTAACAAATGAGTAAACTGAGTCCCCATGAGATGAAGTCACTGGCTAAGTGGACACAGCTAGGAAGTGCTAGGACTCCACGTGAGTCCCATCTGAAAGGCTCAAACACTCCTTGCCTTGCCTTCCCTTTCCATTAGCAAGAAAGAAGAATTTTCTATGAACACACACTCAAATCACAGTACATGCAAAAGAGTGCATGAGGAAAGATCACTACCTTGCATGTAGAGTTTGGGCAGATTTGCCTTGAAAATCACAGGCCAGAAGAAGAATGGCATTAGAACCAGAGTGGGCAAGGAAGACTTTAGAGGGTGTGAAATGGGGTCTGTAGAGCAGGGACAGGATGCTGGTCCAAAAGTGAGAAAGTACACATGCATTTCTGGGAAAAAATTATTTGGCAAGGCCGTGGCTAAGAGGTAGAGGTAGCAGAGTAGAAAAAGCAAGCACAGGTCATGAGGGGCTGTTTGCAAAATGTCCTTGAGTGGATATGACTCCTTAACATCCAAATGTTGGGGACTGTAAGGCCATGGTGGGTCCCATTTGCCCTCCACTCCCATCTTCCCATCCATCCATCCATCCATCCATCCATCCATTTATCCATCCATCCACTCAGAATATGAGCTCCTGGTGAGTAGAAACCTTACTCATTTTGATTGCCACTGTATCCCCAGTAACTGGAAGAGAGCCCAGCACAAGATAGGCACTGAAGAACTAGTTGTCAAATGAATAAATAAACTCTTCTATTGAGCAAATATGTGCTAAATACCCAGCAGCCATGCCAAGAGGATAGCATGGTGCATCTTTTCAGGGCTCATATTCCAGTGGGAAGAGACAGGTGACAAAGATAACAGACTGATAAATATACATCATGTCATATAAGTGCAATTGACACAAAAGTGACATTTAGTGTAGTTTCCCCTAAAAGAAGACCCTGAATGGAAGATTCAGGTGGAGGCCATTATTTAGAAGGCAGTCCAAGAAAGCATCTTTAGGGAGGGGTAAATTGAGATAAGGAAGGAAAGAAAGCCAATAAAGGACATGATATTGAGTGGGTTTTATTGTGGGCAGCGGAATTCAATTCTGCTGGAGACCCTTGCAGAGACTTCAAAAAATATTCTTTATGTTTTCCCACCAACTGGGCATGGGAGCTGGAATATTTTCTATGAGCTCTTGCCTCTCCTTGGAGAGTGTGTATGTGTTTTGGGGGATGGATATATTTTACACCATGTATTCAGAAAAAAAAAAATCTCTCTGATAAGGCGGGATTTAAGAAGGGTTAACAGAAAGTGAGAGCAAGCTCTGTAAATATCCAAGGGAAGCACATTCTAGGAGGTGGGAAGTGTAAGCGCAATGGCCCTGGGACAGGACTGTGGCTGGTATGCTCAAAGAATCATAAGGAGACCAAGTGCTGCGTGAAATGAGCAAAGGGGAGAGAGAGAGAGAGAGAGAGGAGGATAGATCATGCAGGGCCATTGCAGCTCGTGGTAAGAATTACGGCTTTGACTCCAAGTCAGATGGGAAATCACTGGAGAAATCCGAGTAGAGAAGAGACCTAAAATGTCTCATTTCAGCCAGGTGCGGTGGCTCACGCCTGTAATCCCAGCACTTTGGGAGGCCGAGGCGGGTGGATCACAAGGTCAAGAGATCGAGACCATCCTGGCCAACATGGTGAAACCCCAATCTCTACCAAAAATACAAAAATAAGCCGGGTGTTTGGCGCAGGCCTGTGGTCCCAGCTACTTGGGAGGCTGAGGCGGAAGAATCGCTCGAACCCGGGAGGCGGAGGTTGCAGTGAGCCGAGACTGCGCCACTGTGCTCCAGCCTGGCAAAAGGGCATGACTCATGTCTCAAAAAAAAAAAAGTTTCATTTCAGAATGATCCTTTTGGCTGCCATGTGGAGAACGAATGCTAGACATAAGGATGGAGGCAGGAAGAACCAAGGGGAAGCCACTACAATAATCCAGATTTTACGTGATGGCAGTTTGGACCAGAATAATAACAATGGAGGTTTTAGTGAGTCATCAGAGTCTTGTTTATTTGAGAAGTCTGGATTTCCTGACAGAGTATATGTGGAGAATGAGAACAAGGAAGCAGTGTATCCTTCCAAGTAGCTGGAAGGGTAGGGTTGTCATTTATGAGATGTGGGAGGAGCAGGTGTGCAGGGGGTTGGACATCTTAGGTGGGATGCCTCCAGGTGGAAGATTATGAGTAGGGTTATATGCATTGGAGCTCAAGGGACAGACTGAGGCTGGAGAAAGACATATTTTATATGGGAGTTTTTGGAGTAGAGCTTGTACTTAGTGCAGGAGACTGGGCGAGAGCCAGCCTGCGTGAAGTGTACACAGAGAAGAGTCCAGAGTCCTGAAATTGTGTGTAGAGTGTGTAGAGTTCAGCCATTGAGGAGGAGCCAGGGAAGGAGATGGGAAGGGAACAGCCAGGTAGGGAGGAGCGAAGCCAGTAGCATGCCACTGTATCCCCACTTAGTAACGCTAAGTGGCTTCACTTGAAGCCAAGTGAAGAAAATATTTCTAGATGAAGCAAGCAATCAGTTGTAATAAATACTGTTGATGATTCAGGTAAGCTGAGCCTAAGAATGGCCCATTGGATGTGGAAAAACGAAGATCATTGGTGATCTTGACAGCACAGGTCTCAGTGCACCCTGATTTGAGTGAACACAAGGGAGAATGGAAGAGGAAGAATTGGCAAAATTTGGATGACTCTTTTGAGTAACTTTTTCTGAAGGAAGCAGATGGTGGCTGGAGTTGGATGTGGGTCAAAGTTCTTTGTTATTTTTACTTGTTTTGTTTTAAGAAGGGAGCTGTTATGGCAAGTTTATCTGCTGATGGGAATGATCCAGTAGAAAGAGAAACACTTAATGATTGGAGAGAGAAGGGGATTGATTACTGGAGTGATGCTCGATTGGTGTGGGCAGAGGAACCCAGAACTCCCATGGAGGGGCCATCAGCACGGACAGGCATTCATGGGACAGGGAGGGGACAGGTACATGAGCTCATCTGGGGAAGGTTGGAAGGGTGAGTGTGGCAGAAGTCTGGCATGGGGCAAATAATTCCTTCCTGTTTTCTTAGGGGAAAGGAAGCAGGGACACTAACCAAGACTGAGGACGTAGAGCTGGAGAGTTGAAGAGAGAGTTATGAAAGTTGTCTTGCAGCTGGAATCACTGACTTGCAATAGGTACTGAGCATATATTTAAAGTGATACCAGTTGACTTGGGTAGTTTTTTTTTCCTCCAGTCATTTGTATCTGTGTAGACACAGGTGTGAAAAAAACCAGCACTTGGATTCAATCTGGGTTGAAGTTTTGCCAGTAAAGGAGGAAAAAGAACACAAATATTATAATTGAAAGCAAAGAAGTGAGTATGACAATGGGCATCTACCTGCCTGTCCCACCTTTCTTTGTCTCTACATCTCACTCTCTCTCTCTCTCTCTACACACACACACTCCCCACACATATACACCTAGACACCTAGAGGGGACATGGATAGAGATGTTTGTAACTTTTAGAAATATGACAGAGCTGTCAGCTACATGACAGCTCCATAATTGTGAAATGAGCTACATACATTCTGATCTGAACGTTACTGGTGCATTTGTTCTGCATCAGTGTATCATATTTTCTCCCATCAAGCCAAAGAACAAAAGCAAAGAAAAACCGTGATTGTCTGAGAAGGAGGAAGTCAGGAGCGACAACCACAAAACTAGAAGTGCTTGGCTGAGCTGCTTCTCTTCAGTCCTCCAGCTCCGTGTGTCTTTAAAGCAAAGTACCAGGTTCTCAAAGAATCATGAATGATTCTTTCTTCCTCTCATCCAAATGCCCTTGAGTTCCTCCCCTTACCCTTCAGATGCATAAATCTCAGTGGGGCCAATTTGGGACAAGCAGATTCTCATCAGTGTTTAATTCAGATACAAGAAAATTGCTGGAACACAGGCAGAGGGCAGGAAGCTAAATTCAGCTGGGAGGTAGGGAGGGTGTGGACAATGGCCATTGATACCATGAGAGTGTTAAATCTTATTGGGAAAGTCTCTTAATTGTGTCATTCAGCTCTTAGATAAAGGATTATTTTTAAGCACAAATAGCTTTCTCTGTAATAGCTGTTCCTTTTCTTAGGCAGAGAGCCAGAGGACAAGAGAAGATGTCCCAGTGACCCATCTGACTCCAAGTTCTGTGTGTTCAGCAAGGCATAGCAACACCCAGCTGGGTGCACAACTGCCCAGAGCAAGGGACTGGGGCTGGGGGTGCGGGTGGGGTGTGGGCAGAGAGTTGCTCTTGAGCCCAACCCCTGTCAGCTGTAAATGTCTGAACAGAGCCTTGCACAAGGAAAGATTTTGAGGGTCAGTTGGAAAAACTGTAGGGATTGATTGATAATGTCTGCCATAAGCACAGAGTTGGAGAGCAGTGATACACATATCAAGTATCAGCCATTTGTAATCTGTAGAAATCTGCTGCAGGAGTTGATTATCAATGCCTGCCATGAGCATAGAAGCAGAGAGTGGTGGTATGTGTGCCATGTATCTTCCATTTGTGGACCAAGGATGTTTTTGTGGAAAGCTTATCAGTCCAGCTAGATGGCAGTGTGGCTCTAAGGCAATAGGGTAGATTCAGTAGACCCCTGCAAAAGATAAATCAAAATCCTGCATCACTGGTGTATTATTCAGTGACCTTAAGAAAATGACTACATCTCTTGAAGCTTCTTTTTTTTTTTTCATATATGCAATGGAGGGAACAATCACTACTTCATTGGTTGTTGTGAGAATAACTATTAAAGCTCTTGGTGTAATGTAAATTTTGATATGGGCTCAAGATATTGTTAATGTGGTTATAATTATTTCTATTATTAATTTCTGATAAAATGTCAACTATGTGCCAAGTATTCTGTTTGGTGCTTTTATGTATATTAACTTATTTGTTTCTCATAATAGCTCTACAAGTTAGGAACTATTCATTGTCTCCTTTACACAGAAGGGGAAAGTGAGTTTCATAGCGGGTAGGTGATGCATGCATTGACACAGACAGCACAAATGGATCCAGGATATAAACCGGGATGAAGAGATTCCAAAGCCACTGCTTTACATCTTTACTCTGTCACTCTCTTAGCACTGCCAGCGTAAGATCCCAGTTTTCTGGGTCTGATCCCCAGTTCCTTTGAAGACCTACTGTGTGTCTTGAGCCAAGTCGCACCTCCACATGCAACTCAGTCTTCACATCCTGGAAAGAGACAGTTGGAATAGACCCATGGTTTCTACACTCTGTTCTTTAGAGTTCCAGGAGTCTGAAGAGTTTCCCCAGGATGGAGGAAGATTTGTATCCCCACCTCCATTCAAACCTGAGCATCTCATTTGCTCTCTTTTCCATGTCAGAATTCCAGTTATAATGTAATTTGGGAAGGGATCCTGCTGCTAAGAAAAGTTAGGAAACCATCTCTTTAGATGATGGTAGTTGTCATTTACTCAGCATCTATTATATGCCAAGCCTTTCAGATGTGCTGTTTACAACCTGCAGTAACAAAATAAGGTAAGCATTATTACTCACATAATTTGTCAGAAAAGGAAATTGAGATTCAGAGAGGTTCAATCCCTGGCTAAGGTCACCTTGGTAGTTGTGCCAAAGCAGGGAGTCCAATTCAGATCTCTCTTGATTTTGAAGCCCATAATTAAACCTTCAGGCTGCTGAATCACATCTCTTATTGAAGGCAGTACACAATTGTATTATTTCGTTATCAGGAGGAAAGGCATTCCCAGACATTAACAGTCCAAGTGATGGCAGTGAGGTCAGCTGAGATGTGTTTGGATTCCTCAGCTGTAGATCTCTACAGCCGCCGAGGGTGGTAACCTATTTTCACAAGCAACGTTCTTATTCTTTGAGAACTATCCAAACACACTGAGCATTAGTTGCAATGCAGAACAGAGAAGAGGATTTCACCAGCTGAGACCGCATGCCCAGAAAACTTTTTTAGTCTTTTGGGAGCTTTGCTGGCAAACACAATTTGAAAATCTTTCTCTTCAACATGCTGCCTCCTGTCAAAGAATAGGATTCTCATGCATATTTCATCCTGTTACTTTTTAATTAAAAGCTATCATCTATTTATTTTTCCACTGTTTTGGAGGGAAGGACCGTAAGCCTTCATTCTGCAAACATTTGTTATGTCCCTTTGATGTGCCAACCCTGTAGTGGACCCTGGGACACTCCCAAGATGAGTGCACAACAATCCCTCCCTCAAGGCCATTGCAGTCCCGCTGTAGGGGGAGGGAGTAGATATGTAAATTAAGTATAATAAAGGATGCCAAATGCTGTGATTGAAGCATATTCATTGGGGGATTTCTCACTGGTGCCCTCGGAGTCAAATTCAACCCTTTAGCATATTTTAAAGTCATAATAAATATCAAAATCATGGCCAAGAATCATCAGAAAATGTCTGTAAGAATCTATATTAAAGGATCCCCCTGCCACACACACTAATCAGAAGATCTGGAAACCCCAATTCTGTATTCCCACAGGGCCACCATCAGCTAGAATTAAGTAACAGGCTGCTCCCTGTTAGAAGAGCTCATTTCTTCAACTGGCTTCAGTTACCACCACTTCCTATTGCTGCACTGGGTCTACTGGGCTTATGTATGCTGCCTCCCTGGCCTCTGGAGGGTTTTAGTTTACAACCTTTGATAGGAGCATAAGATGAAAATACAGCCGAGTGCAGTGGCTCAGGCCTATAATCCTAGCACTTTGGGAGGCCGAGGTGGGCAGATCACGAGGTCAGGAGATCAAGACCATCATGGCCAACATGGTGAAACCCCGTCTCTACTAAAATACAAAAAATTAGCAGGACATGGTTGTGCTCACCTGTAGTCACAGCTACTCGGGAGACCAGAGCAGGAGAATCGCTTGAACCTGGGAAGTAGAGGCTGCAGTGAGCCAAGATTGCACCACTGCACTCCAACCTGGGCATCAGTGCAAGGCTTGGTCTCAAAACAAACAACACACAAACAAAAAAGAAGTTAAGAAAACACAAAGGAGTCAGTGGTTACTTCTATGTGGGTGAGAGTCAAGAATGGCTTTAGAGAAGTTACCACGGAACACATCGCTCCTGTGAAACCACTGGCCCGGACTTGCTGTTTCTCAGATTTTGCCCTGGGCTACACAGCCTGGGCTCTAACTCTAGCTCATGTCCTTAGGCAAATTGCCTCTTCTCTCTAGACCCCAATGTCCTCACGTTTTACAATTGTTGCATTCTGGTAGAGGTAGGCATTTCAAAAAAAGTGTTCAGGGAAGGAAGGAAGGAAGGAAAAGAAGGATGGAGGAAGGACTTGTTGCATCGTCCTCTCAGACTTTCAGTGAGAATCGTGCAGGGGACTATGAACGTGCTTACCAACTTTAAAGTAATATTCACATGTAAAGTGTTTTTATCCTTCATTTTTCTTTTCTTTTTTTTTTGAGACGGGGGTCTCACTCTGTTTCCCAGGCGGGAGTACAGTGGTACAATCATGGCTCACTTCAGCTTCAACTTCTCTGGCTCAGGTGATCCTCCCACCTCAGCCTGTTAAGTAGCTGGGACTACAGGCGCCCACCACGATGCCCAGCTACTTTTTGTATTTTGGTTTTTTTTTTTGAGATGGAGTTTCGCTCTTGTTACCCAGGCTGGAGTGCAATTGTGTGATCTCGGCTCACCACAACCTCCGCCTCCTGGGTTCAGGCAATTCTCCTGCCTCAGCCTCCTGAGTAGCTGGGATTACAGGCACGCGCCACCATGCCCAGCTAATTTTTTGTATTTTTAGTAGAGACGGGGTTTCACCATGTTGACCAGGATGGTCTCGATCTCTTGACCTCGTGACCCACCCGCCTCAGCCTCCCAAAGTGCTGGTTTTACAGGCTTGAGCCACCCTGTCCAGCCGAGGTGTTTTTAAGAACAGAGTAACATTTCCGCAGTTTTCAGAACGCATCGTGTGGAATCATAGAACAGTGAGATTCTACTTTAAAACCATGGATTATCAAGGACACTTTGGAAATAGGGTTCAACTCAATTATTACTGTTACTAATTTACTGTATTGTTTGTTGGAGCCTTTATTATGCCTTAAAGTGCGGTATGCGTTCTCAATAGAGGAAGATCTCCTGTGGGTTTCTCATGCCTGGTTAGCTGGGGAACCCGTTTTTCACAGAGGGAAGGACAGGAGTTCTGTGGAACATACTTTGAGAAGTGCTGAGCTGATTTAATGCCTGTGGACACAGGTCCTTAGGAGAAGTGACGTGCTCATTATCACAGAAAGAGAGAGCCACAAAGACTGTAGATGTTGATGCTGAATTTTAGTCCACTGCTCTTTGTCGATAGTGTCCTTTCCCAGCTATTCTTTCCTGATTCTTTCTTACCATTCTCTGTTGACAATGTCTTTCTCCAGTGATTCCTCCCTATCGACTGTCATTCTTCTCACCCTTTAGGCTGATTTTGGGCTTCTGTTGACAGCTCCCCACTCCATGCTTCTCCCATGCCAGCATTTACCAGATTTATTGTAATCCACTAGGTGATAATTACTGTGAGGTCAGATTACCTCTGTCTTATCCTGTCTGTCTTGTATATTACTAAATCCTCATAACCTAGCATGTAGGCTAATCTAATCTATGTGTATACTCCCTGGAGTATAGTGCCTGATACATATTATATTCTCTCTCTTTGATACATTTTAGATTTCACTTATATTACTTTATATATAGCAATTAGATTGTCTAGATAGATAGATGATAGACAGATAGTATATGTACTAGATGGTTAAAACCTAATATACATCTAATATATACTTATATAGATACATGGATGGAGCCTTATATCTAATATATATCTAATGTATACTCAGATAGATAGAATGTAATATATATCTAATACCATACTCATATAGATTGATAGAGAACAGATAGAGGGATGGAATCTAATATATATCTAATATATACTCAGATAGATAGAGGATAGATAGATGAATAGAAGCTAATATATACTCAGATAGAGGATAGATAGATAGAACATAATATACATCTAATACATACTCAGTTAGATAGAGGATAGTTAAATGGATAGGATCTAATATATATAAAATATATTCAGATAGTTGGAAGATAGATAGATGGATAGAACCTAATATATCTAACATACCCTCAGGTAGATAGATAAGAATAAAATGAAATAATAAGGAACAAATTTCTCTTCATGGTTGTGCTATCACATAAAACTTGAAGATATAAGATCTTTTGTGAAGCACCCAAATAATTCAAGAGGTGAAGGAAAAACAAAATTTTTATGCCAATTATCTGACAAACAGCTTGTCTGGGTGTTTGCGCGACTTCCCTTCTGGGTCTGCTGCTTCAGCGTGCTCCAGCAGACACAGCCTCGCTCTGCTTCCAAGTAAATTACCCTCCAAGTCAGTCGCACTCTTGCAAGCATGATGGAATTTTCTTTTGCTTCACAAAGTGTTTCCACAAAGTCTGCCTTTGATTTGCCTTCCCAAGGCTTCGCAGCCTCCCAGCTTCTCCCAGAGTTGTTCCTTTGATAAAAGCGTTCAGTCTTTCTGGTTTCCGTTTTGCTCTGCACATTGAAAGTCTACGGGGAGGCAGATTTTACTGGAAAACGAGCAGCATATTTCAGCCCATGGGACCTGAATTTCCTGGTAGCTCCAGGCTCCAGATTGAAGCTGGCACCTGAGGGTCTTCGCAGAAACCCACAACCTCAGACAAGAGAGGATAGCAGTGGACACGTCCTCGCCATATTCCAGATCTAGAAACTAAGAATTAGACAGGGAAGGAGCCTCTCCCAGTCTTCGGAGGTCACATTTTCCTGAGGCAAAAGGGATTTTGTATTTTTTCAAAACTTCCCCTTAGGGGTGTGTGTGTGTGTGTGTGTGTGTGTGTGTGTGTACGATGGTGTTTGTTTACATGGTTGTTCTTTGTGGTTTTCTGTAGCCACAGTTTCCTCAGCTCTGCTTTGAAAGAAACAGTAGTGTAACAGTTGAAAGCATGGCCTCTCGAGTCAGATTGCTGAAGTCTACATCCTGGTTCCACTAACTTTTGCTGTGTGAACTCGAGCAAGTAAATAGACCTCTGTGACTCAGTTGCCTCATCTGTAAAATGGAGGCAATTGTAGATTGTTGTGTGGATTAAATGGGTCAATCTGTGTGAAGTACCCTAGTAAGTAGTGTAGATGTCCTTGCTACTCTTATTACCCTTCAGTGTCATTTTTATTTTTCTGATACATCCTCTTTGAAGACTTCCTTACGTTGCATATTCAACGTGTTTGCCTGAAAAGCTTCTTTATATTTTAGAACAGAGTTTGCATCTAGCTCTTTATCAGCATGGTGGTTACAAGCATGCATTCATTCAACCTAACACATAGTCGCAGGCTCACTAAGCACAAGAACTCCTCTAAGCAGCGGGTACCTGGCAGCGAACAAAACAGACAAAATTTCTACTCTCTTGCCCCTTACATTCTAAGTCTTACGTGTAAGCAAACTATTATTACCCTCATTAGAAAACTTACCTTATTCTTTTAAAAATACTGATAGGGAGCTTAGTATTCCAGGGAGTGTTCTGAGAATTTTACAAATAGTAACTCATTCAGTCCTCATGACAATACTCTCAATATCGTTTCTATTTGGCAGAGAAGGAAACTGGGTGGCAGAGAAGATAAACAAATTGCTCAAGTTCACACAATTATTAAATGGTGAAGACATCCTCTGTAACCTTTCTCCCGATTTGCCCAGTCCTGGCCATAGGTCTCAGCCCTCAGTTTGATTTAATTAGAGCTGCTGAATTGGCTAAATTGTCATTAGCCCAGCCTCAGAGTCAGCACGTTTACCGAGCATATTAGCTTGGTACCAATCTTCGGCCATGAAGTGCTTTGTCTACCTCTCATATATCAAATTGGTAAACAATAGGAAAATATCTCTGCCAAAAAAAAATTTATATCTCTGATTCCTGAGATAGGCCCTGATCAGAGAAAAAAGGAGGGGGATTCAAAACGCCTTGGTCACCCCTCAGGAGACGTCTCGGGGGCCATTTAAGGACAGTGTGCTACGGATTCTTGTATCCCACTGCTAAGGAGGCCTTGGCTGGTCCAAGGCTGACCCTCACTCGGTCTGTCTGTGAAGAAATCCTGACCCTAAGAGAGAGAGGGCACAGTGCAAGGTTTCTCAAGAGTCAGTGGCAAGGCTAACAGCTGAAATCATCGCCTGACTCTGTCTCCAGTGCTCCTTCCATGGAGGGAGGGTGTAGGCATGTGGAAGAAGTAATGGAAGGCAGTGAGGGGACCGTTCCTCATTTCATGAATTCTTATTTGCTCACCACAGCCTCCTCCCTTCCATGGGAGATCTCTGGGAGCATCATTTTTTTGTTCATTCAATCATTTATTTTTATTCTTATTTATTTATTTTGAGAAAGAATCTCTCTCTGTCACCCAGGCGACAGTGCGGCGGCGCCGCCTTGGCTCACTGCAACCTCCGTCTCCCAGAGTCAATCAATTCTCCTGCCTCAGCCTCCACAGTAGCTGGAATTACAGACATGTGCCACCACACCTGGGTAATTTTTGTATTTTTAGTAGAGACGGGGTTTCGCCATATTGGCCAGGCTGGTTCCTAACTCCTGACCTCAAGTGATCCACTCACCTTGGCCTCCCAAAGTGCTGGGATTACAGGCATGGACCACCGTGCCTGGCCTCATTCAGTCGTTTATTCATTCAACAAACATTGGTTAAGTTCCTGTTCCTGTTTCATTTAGCAAACACTGGTTAAGTTCCTGTTCTGGGAGACTGATCATCATGACGCAAAATGAGAGAAGCATCAGGGGTTTGGCAGCCTGGAAGGGGTACCTGACTCAGGCTGGGAGGCTCAGGAAGGCTTCCAGTGTAGTGATGTATTTAAGGAGGGATCTGAGAGGATGAACGGCCGTCAGCCAGGTGATGCGAGAGGAAGCCAGCACAGAGGGATCTACCCATCAAAGGCAAGGAGATGGCGGGGCTGCAGGGCACTTGCAAAGAACCAAGAGGACCCAGTCCACTTGGAGCACAGGCTGGGTGGAGGCAAGGCCTTGAGCCCATCAGGCCTCAGAGGCCATGGCCTATGGGCAGAGCACCGATGTGGGAGCTGGTGGCGCAGTGGTATTTCCTGCTCTGCCTCTAAATCCCTTCGGACAAGTGTCTACCCTTTGAGACCTCAGTCTACACATCTGTCAATGGGCAGACTAGACCCATTTGTAATCTGTAACCCCCCTTCCCACTCTGATATTCTATTCTGAATTTCTCATTCTGACTTCAGAGGCTTCAGCAGCCTCCTCTCTTGTCCTGCCTGGATAGCAGGACAGCCTTTCATAGAGCCTGGCCTCTGGAGTCAGAGAGGCCTGGATTCAAATCCCAGCTCTGCCGCCATCTAACTTAAACTCTCCAAAGATCCATTGCTTTATCTGTAGAATAGGAATGCTAACATAGCTATGCACGGAATGATAGTAAGAGGTAACCATGCTCATGCGGGTCAAGAATTTAGCAGGGGGCCGGCTTCTGGTCTCTACAAATGGCCATGCTTGTACTGTCAGCTAGATTTTGTCTGCTACCAGAGACCATATCTCAGTCTCTGGAGAGTAACCAAGATCTCAGAGGTCCTCAGTCTGAGACCAAGTGGCTGCAGACAGTGAGAGAATGGAAAGTAACACTTAAGTCCCTACTACGTATCAGGCTATAATGTTCCCACTTCATGATATCTCTATAAGAAGGGTCAGTTATTATTCCCAATTTAGAGATGGGAAAACTGAGGCTCAGAGAAGCAAAGCAACCTGCTCCATAACCATCAGGACATGAACTCAACTCTGTCTGATTCCACTAGGCCAGAGATCACTAGGCTTTAGCCAGATAGTGAATTTTTGCAACTTTCCAATCCATACCCTCTGCAGCAACGTCTCAACTCTGTCATCGCAACACAAGCGCAGCCACAGAAGAAACAGATACATGGGCGTGACTATGTTACAGTAAAACTTTGGCTTATTTGGCCCTCAGGCCGCAGTGTGCCACCCTGTGCTACATGCCACTTCTCCTGAGGCTGCCTTATTAGAATATCCTTCGCTATTGAGCATTTATAGGTGCTAGTTGCTGTGCTAGGCACTTGGACTACATTTTCTGGTTTCATTCTTACATCAGGTCTTACATCATCTTTACTTTATTTATTTATTTATTTATTTATTTATTTATTTATTTATTTATTTTGAGATGGATTCTCACTCTGCCGCCCAGGCTGGAGAGCAGTGATGTGATCTCAGCTCACTGCAACCTCTGCCTTCCAGGTTCAAGTGATTCTCTTGCCTGGGTCTCCTGAGTAGCTGGGATTACAGACACGTGTCACCATGCCTGGCTAATTTTTGTATTTTTTAGTAGAGATGGGGTTTCATCATAGTGGCCAGGCTGGTCTTGAACTCCTGACTCCGTGATCAGCCCATCTCGG
The DNA here is from genome assembly GCF_049354715.1 of Callithrix jacchus. Lineage (NCBI taxonomy): Eukaryota > Metazoa > Chordata > Mammalia > Primates > Cebidae > Callithrix > Callithrix jacchus. The sequence continues at coordinate 196,817,793 of NC_133502.1, forward strand.
CCTCCCAAAGTGCTGGGATTTCAGGCGTGAGCCACCGCGCCCGGCCATCCTCTTTACATTCTTACATCATTATTCTCCTCATTTTAGAGATGGAAAAATTGAAGTTCCTCAAAACTTGGGTGTTGTGCAAACCAGCGCTGCCAGTCAAGCACTCTGTCTGCAAACACTGTGTGGTCTCCTAACGCATACACCACTGAGACACAGCCAAGGGAAACTTCTGGGGTCTCACATTCTCCTCTCCTGTCACATGGGCTTTCGCATTTTCCTCTGCAACGGAATAAAATAAGAAGCAGACATGTGTTTGCAAAGGTCATGGAATTCAAATAAAGTGCGTGATGCTTCCTTCTCTCCTGCAGAAAGCATAAGGAAATATAGCAAGATGGCATTCACTTTGAATTCATTGCCAGGTCAGTTCCTGTGCTGTGGGAAAGCCCACGACCTGGAGAGGAGGGGAGCATCCAGGAACCAGTGGGCTGTTCCCCTAGAATGGAACCATGCTGGTGCAGGAAGCCTCTCATGCCGGGAAAACAAGCAGGAAATAATGGGCATCACCACTTCCTGTGAACAATGGGGAGGCTTGGAAAATAAATCTATGCAGCAGAGATGAACATTTCTATGGCAAGGGGCAAATGTGCCTTTATCCGCAAAGGTCTCCCAATATACTGTCTCTGTCCATAGATTTCCTTTTTATTTTTTTGAAACAGGGTTTCACTCTGTTGCCCAGGCTGGAGTGCAGGAGTACAATCTCAGCTCACTACAACCTCTCAGGTTCAAGCAATTCTTGTGCCCCAGCCTCCCAAGTAGCTGGGACTACAGGTGCACACCATCATGCCCAGCGAAGTTTTTGTATTTTTAGTAGAGACAGGGTTTTGCTGTTAGCCAGGCTGGTCTCCAACTCCTGGCCTCAAGTCATTCACCCACCTCAGCCTCCCAAAGTGCTGGGATTACAGGCCTGAGCCACCATGCCTGGCCAGAATTCTGCCATTACTGTCACCCTCCTAAGAGTACCGTAAGTGCTTAGTCAATCATTAACACACTAGTATGAATTAGTGAGACTTGAGAGCAGAAAATGCCTTGGGCTGGGCGTACAGAAATGTGGCTTTTAAACCACTGTGGCTATAGAGAGACTTTATTAACACTGTGGCTGTAGTCAAATCACATTTCCCTCTGCAGAATGCAGAAGATGAAAAATAGATCAAAGGTTACAAGTGGTCTGTGAGCCACTTGCATCCCAGAGATATATTTTGCCTTTGATATATTTTTTAAGTTTTTTGATTGAGACAATTTCAGATTGGGTTTGTCCCAGAACCCAGCGTTCCCCGATGTCTCGTCTGTGGCTGCCTCTCACGTTCCTGACAACTGACTGACCTCTGCAGTCATTTGGTTTTAATCCAGGATTGGAAACATCTGTTCTGGATTCTGATGCAATCATAAAAAGCTGAAAGTGGGGGCTGGGCGCGGTGGCTCACCCCTGTAATCCCAGCACTTTGGGAGGCTGAGGCAGGTGGATCACGAGGTCAAGAGATCGAGACAATCCAGGTCAACATGGTGAAACCCCGTCTCTACTAAAAATACAAAAAATTAGCTGGGCATGGTGGCGCGTGTCTGTAATCCCAGCTACTCAGGAGGCTGAGTCAGGAGAATTGACTGAACCCAGGAGGCGGAGGTTGCGGTGAGCCGAGATCACGCCATTGCACTCCAGCCTGGGTAACAAGAGCGAAACTCCGTCTCAATGTTTTACCTTCCCTTTCATTGAGACTCACCTGACTCCTGGCTCTGGTCAGGGTCAGGTGAGTCTCAATGAAAGGGAAGGTAAAACATCAGTCTTCACAAAGTGTTTTCTGCGGGAAGGGAGGACTGTGATAGGAAATCACCAGGTACCAAGGAGATGGGTAGTGTGCCATTTCTCCTATATTTTAGTGTCTTTGCTTTATGCAAGATATGTACATAATGAAAGCATGCTGGGATCTAGTCTCAGCACAAAGGTTCAAACCCAACACGAAACCCACAAGGAATGTTTCCATGGGCAAGTTATCAGACCTCTCAGACGCCCTTAACCGATGAGCGGATGATAGTCATTTCATTCTCTTTTCTTTTTGTTAGTTCTTAGGTAACGCAAGATCTTTCCTTAAACTTTTTTTGACAAATAATAATTGTACATATTCATGGGGTACGTAGTGACATCTCAATACATATATAGAGCTCAGACCAGGGTAATTATTTATTATATATATATATAAAATTGCATTTTAGGGTTTGGGGTACATGTGAAGAACATGCAAGATTGTTGCATAGGTACATACATGGCAAGATGGTTTGCTGCCTTCCTCCCCAGCAAAAGAAACAATCATTAAAGTGAATCAGTAACCAACAGAATGGGAAAAAACTTTTGCAATCTACCCATCTGACAAAGGGCTAATATTCAGATTCTACAAAGAACTAAAACAGATTTACAAGAAAAAACCAAACAAACTCATTCAAAAGTGGGTGAAGCATATGAACAGACACTTTGCAAAAGAAGACATACATGAGGCCAACAAACATATGAAAAAATGCTCATCATGACTGGTCATTAGAGAAATGCAAATTTTGTATTCTTTAATAAATCTTTCCCTCTGTCTCCCTTCCCCCATCCTTCCCAGCCTCTAACATTCTTTCTTCTACATTTTACCTCTATGAGATTAACTTTTGTTGGCTTCCACAGATGAATGAAGACATGCAGTATTTGACTTTCTGTTCCTGGCCTATTTCACTTCACATAATGTCATCCAGTTCCATCCGTGTTTTTGTGAATGACAGGATTTTTTAAATACTTTTTCTGGGGTACATGTGCAGATCATGCAGGTTTGTTACATAGGTATACATGTGCCATCGTGGTTTGCTGCATCCATCCCCCCAAAATGAAGGGATTTTATTATTTTTGTATGGCTGAATGGTATTCTATTGTGCGTACATGCCATATTTTCTTTAACCATTCATCTGTGGTTGGATATCCAGGCTGATGCCTTATCTTGGCTATTGTGAACAGTACTGCAATAAACGTGGAAGTGCAGATATCTCTTCAAAGTACAGATTTCCTTTCCTTTGGATAAATTCCCAGTAGCGGAATTGCTGGATCATATGGTAGCTCTATTTGTGGTTTTTTGAGGAACCTCCATACTGCTCTCCATAGTAGCTGTACTAGTTTACATTCCTACCAACAGCGTATAAGGGTTTCCTTTTCTGCACATCCTCTCCAGCATTTGTTATTTTTTGCCTATTTGATAATAGCCATCCTGACTGGAGTGAGATGATATCTCATTGTAGCTTTAATTTGCATTTTCCTGAATGCAAGATTTTCTATGTACACTGTCTCTACTCTATGAAACAGTGTGGAAATTGTTTTCACCACTTCATAGATGAGAACACTGAGGCTCAGTGGACAAATAGATGGCAGAAAGTCATACTGTGAGCCACGGCAAGATTCCAGCCTTCATCTCTCTGATCTTCAAAGCCCACACACCTTCCATGTTGCCATGACAACCCCCTGCTTCACTTGCCAAGTAGGGGTGTTGACTAAACTTACCTCCCAGAGCAGGTGAAGACTGCTTGCCTTTAGCTGCCAAGGCAGAGCACATTGCTAGCCACAGTTGAGGGCTGCAGGTCCTCCTGGATCCCAGCTGACTGCAACGTAGTTATTTCATCTAGAAGGTTCTTGCTCATGAAGAATTCCATTTCCTGTTTCTGGTGAATTCTAGGCAATGAAGAAGGAGATGCCCAGAGGAATTCACTTCTTGCCAGCTCCCTTGATTTAGTAAGCAATTATCAAGCTGCTATCCTCAGACTGCCCACAGGCCTGAGAGGGAGAAGCAGCCTGGCTTTCGGCCAGAATTATTGTCGGTGTTGTTTCCTTCCAATTGGTAAATTCCCTTGGCTTGTTTGTGGACAGAGCAGGATGAATACTGAAAGCAAGATGGGAGCCCTGATGAGCCATTTCCTTTCAGAATCCATCTCAAGACAAAGGGGAGGCCCCTAAGGAAGAAGGGACCCAGGGCGTGCTGGAAACTGAAGATCACTTCCACAAACTGTTCGCAAAAGGAGTTACGGTGCAGCGAGTGGCCCATTCAAAAACAATAAAACAGTGATGACGATTAGGCCAGGAAGTTTTAGAGGGGAAAAAAAATTCACAGGGGCCGTGTGCAATGGCTCACACTTGTAATCCTGAGAGTTTGGGAGGTCAAGGTAGACAGATGGCTTGAGCCCAGGAGTTCGAGACCAGCCTGGGTAACATAGTGAGACCCTATCTCTACAAAAAATAATAATAATTTTAAAAATCAGCCAAGCGTGGTGGCATATGCCTGTGATCCAGCTACTTAAGAGGCTGAGGTAGGAGGGTTGCTTGAGCCCACAAAGTTGAGGCTGCAGCCAGCTGTGATCTCACCACTGCACTCAGCTGTGATCTCACCACTGCACTCAGCTGTGATCTCCACCACTGCACTCCAGCTGTGATCTCACCACTGCACTCATCTGTGATCTCACCACTGCACTCCAGCTGTGATCTCACCACTGCACTCCAGCTGTGATCTCACCACTGCACTCAGCTTTGATCTCACCACTGCACTCAGCTGTGATCTCACCACTGCACTCCAGCTGTGATCTCACCACTGCACTCAGCTGTGATCTCAACCACTGCACTCAGCTGTGATCTCACCACTGCACTCAGCTGTGATCTCACCACTGCACTCAGCTGTGATCTCACCACTGCACTCCAGCTGTGATCTCACCACTGCACTCAGCTGTGATCTCAACCACTGCACTCCAGCTGTGATCTCACCACTGCACTCCAGCCTGGATAATGCAGCAAGACTTCTACTCAAAAAAAACAACAACAACAACAACAACAACATTATACGGCACTTCCCTTGGCCATACATTATCCTAGTTGATCTGAGGGGCTTTGTTTTTTCCCTTTTTTATTATCATTATTATTCTATTATTACCATTCTTCTCCCCATTGAGTTTCATGGCCTGTTATAAGGGGTTTTTCTCTGGAATAGAACAAGACATAAATTCTCTGAACATTTTCCTCCCTCAGCCCGAAGATACAGTGATCTTTTTACTGAGCAGATTGACTCCTCTCGGTCAAGAGAAGGACTGGAGAGTTATCCAGGAACTGTGACAAAGTGGGCCTCGATATCCACAAATCATACTAGAAATTTGTTACCTCTGTATACATTTGTTTTTCCTCTTTTTAACTTTTTCCATTTATTTATGTGTTTACTTGATACAGAGTCTTGCTTTGTCTTTCAGGCTAGAGTACAGTAGCAGGGTCACAGCTCTGGCAGCCTCAACCTCCCAGATCCAAACAATCCTCCCACCTCAGCCTTCCGAGTAGCTGGGACTACAGGTGCACACCACCATGCCTGGCTAACTTCTTGATTTTTGTTTTTAAGATGGGATCTCACTATGTTTCTCAGGCTGGTCTTGAACTCCTGGCCTCAAGTGATCCTGCTACTTCACTCCCTCAAAGTGCTGGGATTACAGCACTGTGCCCGGTCTTTTTTGAACTTTCAGAGTCTGCCTGAGAACCATGATCTCATGTAAGCCTAATCTCAGCCCTTTCCCATTTTACAGATGGAAAAATTGAGGCCCAGAGTATTTGGGTGGCTTGCCCAAGGGCAAGTTCAGCAGAACTGGATCTGGACAGACCTGCTGACCCCTGTCCCCACCAGCATCTCCTGCAGGTGGCAAGTAGGAATATGTTTGGTTCCCAGGCTGGGCTCTGGTCCATAGATACAGACTGGACACTCAGATGGGGTGTCGCAGCCAGGAGATGGGTCTTATGAACCTTCACGCTGGTGGAGGCACCTGAGCTCTCTCACCTGGAGGACCTGGATGGACAGGGACAGAGGGCTTTGGGACAAAGTCGGAAATCCACTGGTATCTCTGTTGGGATTGAACCAGGGGTGTTCACTGATTCTATCTCTAACACCTGTGTCTCTTCCACTTTATATTTCTGTCTCTGCTTTAAGCAGGAGAAATTTTCTCCACACAACCCCTAAACACACGCACGCACACACACACACACACACCCCTCTCTTATCTGACAGTTTTCCTCTTCTTCCACAAGTGATATCAAGGACATAAACACAGCTCTTTCTCTCCAAATTGGTAGAAGTCATTGATCTGCAAGGTGTTAAATTTTCCACTACCTCATTCATTTTAGAAGTAAGTTTCGTGTCTCTTTGTTCCCTCCATTTGATACCATAATTGGGGCATTTTCTGGATTCCTTAATTCAATAGCTCAATTTTGGAAATGCTCTTTCCATGGCCTCCCCCTAGGCCTCATTCCCCATATTTCTCTCCCCTCCCCCTCTTCATTCATTCCACACCTGGTTCGTGTAATATCCTTGCAATTGATATCTTTCAGGAAAAAATGGTTTAAAATATCGGATCGTTTTAAAGCTGTGTTAGCAGTGGACTGCTGCTGGAGTCGAAAAGACTGCCTGCAAATCCTCTTCTTGCCATTCAGGGACAAAGAAATAAAGTAAGGAGTGGAGACAAAACGATTACACAAATCCTGTGTTTCAGATCTTCGTTCTTCAGGTTCCCTATCAAATATTAGCGACTCGCCTCAAGGTGAAAAGAGGAAAAATAAGATCTCAGATCGAAACAGCAGGAATAGCCAAGCAGCTTGTTCTTTTAGCTCCTGGATTCAGTTCACCCCACGCCAGTGAGGACCTCCCATGGGACTTTCTGCTCCTGACTCAAGCAGAACTGGGCTCAAATCCCAGCTCTGCCACTTAATGGCTGCGTAACCTTGAATACTAATTTAACCCTCTGAGCTTTCTCAGCTCCTCTTCTGTTACTCATGGATTTATTAAAATAGTAGTGCTAGTCTGTTCTCTGTGATAGTATCAGATAGTATGAGGCACTGTTAGTGATGCTGACCGCAGCATCCAGTGAGTTCTAAGCACCCTCGAACAGGATTTTCAATCCATCCTCAGTATAGTCCTACAAAGGGCTGATGTGATGATTATACCCATTGCACAGGTGCAGACACTGAGGACCAGAGAGGCTCAGACACTTACCCAGGGTCACACAGCTTGTCTGCGGCTTGCAGAAACTGATTTTTTGAAGCCCGTCTTCCTAACCACACATAAAAATGTTCAGATGCTATGACCTTCCTTACCTAGTACATACTTAGAAACTTTTTGTTCCTGCTCTTCTCCCAGAAAGGACACCACTAGGACAAGGGATCAGTCTCCGAGCTTGGCATAATAACTCTCTGTGTGCCTTCTCTCTAGAGGACTCGGGAATAAAGACCTCTTTAATTAGTAGAATGACGCTCTTTGGGGCCAAAGTAAAGAGACAATAAAGCAACTCCCAGAGCAGACAATTACGTGAACCTGAGCCAAGCACTTCTTCCTGACATGGGGGAGATTAATGGTCCATAAAGTGGTGCAACAACTATTAGGTTTGGCCTGTGGCTTCTGGGGGGCGGTCGACCTGCAGTGGTTTCGGAGATGCCGATTGAAAAGATGTCAGACCTCCCTTTGCTCCCGTGTGGGCCAGTCAGCTATGGTCACTGAAGTCCTGTCTGGCCAGGATCAGCAGACCCCACCATGGTGTAGGGTCCAGAAAACCCACTGCAGTGTTAGTTCTGGGACTGATCCCAGCTACCTGAGAAGAACTCCGAGTACGTGCCTGCTGTGTTGTCACTGACCAGGCTATCTTGTTCTCAGACTTGCTGGTGTGTTTACACTCTTGAATGATCAAAGACCCCAAAGAACTTTTGTTTATGGGGGTTGTAGCAACAACATTTCCAGCATCAGAAATTAAGATAGAAATGTTTGTGAAAACACGCATTTATTAATTTATAAATAACAATAATAGGCTGGCGTGGTGGCTCGTGCCGGTAATCTCAGCAGTTTGGGGAGCTGAGGCAGGTGAGTCATTTGAGACCAGGAGTTCAAGATCAGGCCAACATGGTGGTGGTGCATGCCTGTAATGCCAGTTACTTGGGAGGCTGAGGCACAAGAATCGCTTAAACCTGGGAGGCAGCCAGGCGCGGTGGCTCACTCCTGTAATCCCAGCACTTTGGGAGGCCGAGGTGGGTAGATCACAAGGTCAAGAGATTGAGACCATGGTGAGATCTCATCTCTACTAAAAAAAAAACACAAAAATAAGCTGGGCATGGTAGCACGCACCTGTGGTCCCAGCTACTCAGGAGGCTGAGGCTGGAGAATTGCTTGAACCTGGGAGGCAGAGGTTGCAGTGAGCCGAGATCGTGCCACTGCACTCCAGCCCAGCACCTGGTGACAAAGCAAGACTCTGTCTCAAAAAAAAAAAAAAAAAACACCTGGGAGGCAGAGGTTGCAGTGAGCCGAGATTGCACCACTGCACTCTAGCCCGGGCATCAGAGAGAGGCTCTGTCTCAAAAGAAAAAGAAAGAAACAATGATCAACACAATAAGTAAAGTACGATGATGATGGTGATGGTTATGATGGTGATGATTAGAGCAATGGTGATGATGGTGATGGTAAAAGGGTGATGATGATAATAGACATGCTCACATACCAGATTCTGTCCTCCCGTTACACTGAATCTTTACAACAGTTCCATGAAGGGAAGCTGCTATTCTGTTCATTTTACCAAGAGGGACACAGAAAAGCTGAGTCGTTTGCCCTAGGGCAGACGTTAAGAAGCGGAGCTGGGATTCAGACCCAGGCAGTCAAGTTCCAGGTACTGTGTTCTTGGCTGTCAGAACGTGTGTATGGTCCCTGTTACAGATAGCAGTCTCAGGCAGAGAATTGTCGGCCAAGGTGGTAAATCTCCGGAGTTCCACTCAGCAACTACAAATGCAGAGTGCACGCTAAATAGGCAAGGCTTGATTTATGCGTTGTTATGTTTGTTAAATATTTGATCTGGGAGAATTAAATGGCATTTTCTCTCTAGAGGACTGGGGCTGTCAGGCCCCCAAGAAATAAAGCCAATGAAAATAACCCTAATTGTAATAATAATCAAATGTGTACAGTTGACGGGATGCCTTCATATACGCTAGCTTATTTAAGCCTCTGTTTAAATGATGCTCACCAGTCTCCTAGCAAATCTACCCTCCACTTTTTGTCCCCACAGCTTCAGCCTTGAACCAGGGTTCATCCCTGCTGCTCTGGATTTTTGCTACAGCCTCCAAACTGATAACATTTATCTAGCCACTGTCCTGTGGTCCCTGATGCTTCCTCCAGAGGTTTCCTCCAATAATAATGCAAATGGCAGTTAATATTACTTAACTACTTACCATGTGCCAGATATGCTGCTCAGTACTAGGTGTGGATTATGTTATTTGCTCCTCTCCATAATTATGACTAACATATTCTTATTACTACATCCCCATTTTACAGATAAGGAAAATAAAGCTTAGAGAAGTCACATAATGTATCCAAGGGCACACAAAAGGAGACAGAGGTCTGGAACTTGAGTGCAGCTGCCTGACTCTCCAGCCTGTTTTTAACCATGAAGCAACTCTACCTTCCATCAGCAAACTTAATCCATTGTTGCCTCTGTGGACTCTTGGGTCCTTAATGGTCATAAGATAAAGTCACAGTGATGATGGCAGTGATGATAATGGTGGTGATCCTACAATGGTGATGGCATTATTCAATATGGCACCCAAGTCCTTCAAAAGCTGATTTCTGACTCATTTCCTGGAGTCTCCTTCCTGCCTCACCTATCACCATGCAGCCCACTCTCAAGCCACACTGAAATCCTTAATGCACCTTAACTTATCACAATGCTTCATCTCTGCATGTGCCATTTCCTCTCCTGACTGCCAGACCTTCCTCCCCAGTCACGTTGCTACATAGCCTTGAAGACCTAGCCCCATAGTCCACCAGGAAAAAAAATCATTGATGACTTTCTGTTTCTTCAGGGCACTATCAGAGTACTCCACTCCTACCTGAATTTAACTTGGTGATGTTGTGTTGCTTGGGCATTAGAGAAGAACATGAGCATGGATTCAGAATCGCTGGCCCACACCCAGCCTCTACTACTTACTGTGTGTTACTAATTGTCTATGCTCAGGTGATTTTATGAGTCCTAGCATTGCCATCTGTAAAATGGGTTTGATAACAGGATCATCTACTCTCCCAAGGCATTCTGATGATACAGGAGGGTGGGCTTTCTAGATTACTAGAGAAGAGGATAGCCAGATAGTCTAGGCTCACTGGACTGTGAGGTCTTAGAATGAAGGATGTTGCTGCGGAATGCTTTCACCAGGATGCTCTCTCAGTGCCTGAATCAAGAGAGAACCAGGTGTCTGTCAGAATGGCCGAAAAAGGCCACAGACCATGTATGTTCTATCTGAAAAAAATAGCTCCAGTCAATGGAGTGATAGGGTGGCAAGAAACAAGCTTTTCTCAGTTCCGGCAGGCCCCTTGGCTTTAGGATGTAGGTCTAATCTCATCTCACGGAGCCTGTGTTGGGGTTGGGATGAGGCAAGGTATTTTGCAGGGAGTCTGCAGAGGGGTCCACGGGATAATCTGTGAAAATCACTTACACAGCACCTGGTGCCAAGTAAGTACTTTATAAATGTTACCTGTTTTTAGCCACAAGAACGGTGCATCGCAGTTCTTCATTTTCTGCTTGAGGTATCTCCCCCGTGGTTTCTTTGGGTGAAGAACTGGGGTCGTCTCCCCAGCTACCAAAAAAAAAAACCAGTTTGCAAGGCAAAGGGACGCCCTGGGCATTGGAAATGACCAAAGTGGAACCTGTGTGTAGGGGTGTGTCTGTGTGTGCGTGTGTGTGTGTGCCTGCATGAGCACCTGAATCCTAAGTGAACCCTCAGCACACATGCACACTCACATGCCTGCACACACATGCATTCATGTGCACATGCCTGCACACACATGCATTCATGTGCACATGCCCACACACACATTTGCACACAGACCCAGCCTCCCACTTCTTGCATGGTGCTTGCCCCTTCTCTGCCTTGAGTAGCCTCAGCTCAACCAGTCCCTTCCCATCTTCCTTACAGCTGCTTCTCCTCCATCCTCTCTTCTTTCCCCTCCTTGTTACAACTCTTGCCCATTGCCTTATAAAAATTTGCACCATTTCCAAACCCACTGCCACATTCCTCACTCGCGTTTTTCTTCCCATCCCATTTCCAAGTCCCCCCATCTCCAGTCCAGCACCAGGACTTTTAGAGGCCCTCGGCCCTCTAAATCGAGGGAAATTGTTGCTGCCTCCAGGAAGGTGAAGAGAAGCTGCCAGCTGGCGGTATCATCATATCGAATAGGCACAGTGTTTTCAGTGGTGGTGAGACCAAAACCTTCACTCTGTCCACTGATGGGGGTTAGAGGCTGTGGCCCCACAGCTCTCCCCACACCTGGATCTCTGGGTTTTGAACATGGGGTGTCCTCTGCCTAAAACTCTCATTCTCACTCCACCTCCTCTTTGCTTGTCTAGCTTCTCCTCTAGTTTCAAGATTCTTCCTAGATATCCCCTCTTCTAGGAAACCTTCTCTGAGTCGCAGACTGAATCCAGCCTCCTCTGGACTCTCCAGCTGCCTCAGCTTTCCTCATTAGAGCACTCAATAAACTGAGTTCTAACTGTCTGACAGTGATTCCGTAAACTACATTTGCTCACCACGATATTTTGGAACCTGGTACATAATACCTCCTCAATCAATTTTTCATAATGAATAATGGAAGGAAAGCAATTCTCCCTTAGTGAAAAATGATTTGTGTGATATTAAATAATTTTGGGCGATGCTGTCCCAATTTGCCTCCTGCCCTAGGGGCAACCACACAAGGCTTCTGTCTAGCTCAGAGAGTTGCCTGCCTCATGACATGTAAGCCAGCCCTAAAATGACAGAGGATGTGGATGAGAAGCCAATAATGCTCTTCTTTGACCAGGGTGAAATCTCCATGGGTTTGGGAAGGGACCCAGCAATCAGTGCAGTGGATACCATGAGCTCTTGTCCTTCCTTCTTTCCAGGTGGGGAAGTGTTTGTCTCCTAATAAGATACAGGCTGCTGGGTCCTGCACTCCCCTACACTGATAAAGCCTACAGTACCCTCTTTTCCAGGGGCCTGTATTAGTTCATTCTCACTCTTACACTGCTATGAAGAAATGCCTGAGACTGGGTAATTTATTAAAAAGGAAAGGGGGTTTAATTGACTCATAGTTCCTCATGGCTGGGGAGACTTCAGGAAACTTAGAATTATGGCAGAAGGCACCTCTTCACAGAGGGCAGGAGAGAGAATGAGTGCAGAGCAAAGCGGGGGATAGCCCCATATAAGACCATCAGATCTCATGAGAACTACATTATGGGGGACCACCCCCATAATCTAATCACCTCCAAAGAAGTTCCTTCCATGATATGTGGGGATTATGAGAACTACAGTTCAAGATGAGATTTGAGTGGAGACAGAAACAAACTATATAAGGGCCACAGGAAGGTGTCCTACAATGGGTTTGTCTCTTACAAACTCCTTTTGGGCCTTTGTGGTCACAGATCATGACAGGCTTGGTCTTAGGAAGACAGCGTTCTGTTGTGGAAACATGCATGATTTCTACCCATTGTTATTCAAACATCGCTTTTTCTAGTAACCTTTGATGACGTGTTTTTACCTAAGATCTATGAAAAAACTTGACAGATTGCATTTTTCAAAAATATGTGTGTGTGTGTGTTTGTGTGTGTATGTATATATGAGAATGGTGGAAGTGGTGCTATGGGACTTCCAAGGTAAGGTCATAAACAGGATACAGTTTTCTCTTGCAGCTCCCCTCGTCATCTTCCTCTCTTTCCCCTTCTCCCTCTCTCCCACCCACTTCTCTCTTTCCAATTACTTCCAAAATACATCCATCATGCTATGAGGAAGCCCAAGCCAGCCCAAGCTGAGAAACCACACAGACAGAGGCCACGCAGAGAAGAACTGAGGTTGCAACCTCTAGACATAAGAATAAATGGGACTCTAGATGATTTCAGCTCCAGCCTTCAAGTCTTCCAGCATAGACTTCAGGAATCGTGAAGCTGAGACAGACCATTCCTGCTGTGCCCTGTCTGAATTCCTGGCCCCCAGAATCTGTGAGCATCTAAATGGTTGTTTTACACCACTGTGAGTTCTGGGGCAATCTGTTGCACAGCTAAAGCAACTGAAACAAGACTGGAATATAAAAATAGAGACCCAAAGAAATTGTGAATGCATAGAAATGAATCAGAGGGGCCATTAACCTCCTATCTCTATATAAGCAAGGGCCTTGAAGTCATAACTCATCAACTAAGTGGGAATATCAAAAGTGACCCCCTAAAACGATCCTGATGATTAATAATATCATTTTATAGGTGACGAAACTGAGGCCCAGAGAGACTGCCCACAAAATGATCAAGCAGAGACCCACCCACATCCAGTTTTGTGAAGCTCCTAGCATACAATAGATGTGACATGATAGTCTCTCCTGGTGAGAATGGTAATCATTAACAAAGATTAATTGAGTATCTATCCTTCACTGACATTGTCAAATGTCTTCACCATACTCCTTCCAGGTAGGTGATATTGTTCCCATTTCACAGACGATAAAATTAAGGTTGAAGGCGAGAAGTGACTTGCCCATGGTCAGACAGCCAGGAAGTGCTGGTGCTAAGTCCAGAACCCAGATCTGTCCCTCCCCAGTGGCTGCTCACTGTTCCTGCTGCCTGTTCTGTCACCACTTACTACTTTCCCTATCTCAAGAACATGAACAATATCTTCAGTGTTAATGCATGTGGAGACACTAAGCTAGAAGACAGCTTGGCTATTGTCTTCCAAGCCAGATGCCCACGCTTTGAATATTTCATTAGATGCTTACAACCTATGAAACCCTGGGGAAGATGTCGCTTCACCTCTTTGAGCCTCAACTTTCTTGTCAGTAAAGGGCATTCAAATCCCTTCTAGATGTGAGTATCAGATTGAACAAAGTGTGAAAAGAGCCTAACATGGCTCCTATTAATTATTAGGCACCCAATTCAATTTGATTCCCTCTTTTAATTCTCATTTGAAGACCACTCCCCATCCTATCCCACTGCAAAGAGCTTTTAATAACAAAACTGACAGGTTATAGTGGTGGAGAGCTTGCTGTGTAGCAAGCACTATTTCAAATGCTTTACACCAGTTGCATCTAAGCCTCATAATTGTATGATGAGGTCTAGGTACCATCTTTATCTTTATAGACTAAACAACCAAGGCAAAGAGAGGTAAAGTTCTTGTATTAGGGCAGTATGGTTTCCATAAGAACAGCAGAGGTGTATTATTCACAGTTCTGGAGGCCAGAAGTCTGAAGTCAAGGTGTCAGCCAGGCTGTGATTCCTCTGAAAGTGCTAAGGGAGGACCTGTTCCAGGCCCCACCTAGCTTCTGGTGATTTGCTGGCAATCGTTGGTGTTCCTTGCCTTGTAGAAGCACCACGCTTATCTCTGCCTTCAACTTCTCGTGACATTCTCCCTGTGTGTGTGTCTATGTTCACATTCACTTAATTTTATAAGGACACAAGTCATAAGGGATGAGGGGCCCACCTTACTCAAGTGTGACCTCATCTTGACAAATGACACCTGCAACAATCCTATATCTAAATAAGAACACATTCCAGGAAGCTTGGGAATAGGACTTCAGCATGCAAATCTGGGGAGCACACAACTTAACCCACAGAAATGATCTTGTTCAAAATCACACAGCTAATAAATGGGGGCAATAGGCTTCAGATCGACTGCCTGCAGCGTCTGCGTTCTTGAACATGCTGATAATAATCTGCCCCACAGACTGATGGGGAATAAGAGTCTCTGGGAAGAACAAATAGCTTGCAAGCCCAGTTGTGCCACCCTGGAAGCGCTCTAGCTCCCCATAACCAGCCCCCATCATAGTGTGACTCAGGCAGCTTGGGAACACTGGGGGTGGCTTCCCCAACAATTCCACTCAAGCACAAGAACAGTTCGTTTGCTAAAGTAATTAAAAACATAATCTGCGCTATTAAATTCCTCCTCCATTTTTCTGCTGTACGTGTTCCCCAGCTTCTGAGTTATATGCCTTTCCTACTCATTGCTGACATGTCGGCTCTGCCCACAGCTCCCTCCTAAACTGCCATCCGTTAGAGATGATGGGGGTTTGAGAGAGTTTGTTTTAATGTCAGGATCGACATCTCTGATAATTATATACACATACCCCATTTGCTGGAAATTCACTGCTGGAATAAGAGGCTGGGTTGACAGCTCTGACAGCCCCAGCTCTCTCATCAGCTGCAGATAGGGGTGCATGCCCAGGGTATGGGTGGTAGTCTCTTCACTATGGGAGTTCACTCTGAGCTGGCTTTTAGTGGCATCAAATGACAGTCGTCATGCAGTGTGAACTGGAGGAGTCAGTCCTTGACAGCCCAGACCATTTGAAGAAGGATCACCCAACTCACCAACTCTCTCTCCCACAGCACATACCCTTTTACATGTGAGAGAAAAAAATGCAATGTGCACTTAATAGAGGATGTGCTGGTTCTCTTTCGGTTGGAAATGTTTATTGGTGTGTCTATCCTGGGGGCATGATGAAAGCAAAACTGTGACTTATTTAGGCACCCACTGTACCTCCAGCACTGCTAGACCACCCACACTGTCTGAACCTTCATAGTAGCCCTGAGATAGCATGTTCATGTTTCTGAATGAGGAAAGCAAAGCACACAGAAGGGAAAGGATCTGACCAAGGTAGGGCAACTGAATGGAGATTTCAAGATGCTATGATTTGACCTCTTGTTACCACTTTATGCTGTTGGTAACACCTTTCCATGAAACTCCTCTTCTGTTAGGCTCTAAAGCACTTATTTTTCTCAGTTTCATTCCTACCTTTCTGGTCTTTCCTAATGCTTCTTTTTCTATTCAGGATCTTCTCTGCTGTTTTAGCATTAAATATCAATGTGCTCCAGGGATTGTCTAAGTTCAGTCCTCTCCTCTTCCCACTACCCAAAATGTTCCCCAGCAGATCCCACCCAAACCAATGGCTTCAGCCTTCAGCGATATGCTGAGAGTTCCCAAGTCCATAGGTCTAGCTGGGGTTTCTTAGCTGAGCTATAAATCCAAATATCTAACCGCTTTCTATGTATGTCCATATGGGAGACACATAGACTCCCCCGAACATATACACGTTTCACATCCGATTTGCTTCTCCTCTACAATCTTTGCTTTTGGAATTGGTGCTATCATGCAATCCTCTGCCCAAATAAAAACTGGAGAGTTAACTCTGGACTCCTCCTAACTTCCTGTCTCAGACATACATGGGTAATTAACCCTCACATTCTGTATCTGCTCCCGGTTTTCATAAACATCTTCTCCCTGGAGATTTTTTTTTTAAAGAAAGAAGGAGAGAAAGAAAGAAAAAAAAGGAATGAAGGAGAGGAAGACAGGAAGAAAAAGAGGGAGAGAGAACAGGAATGTTGTTTTATTCTAAAAATGGATATTGAAAACCTCTTTTACGCCAATAATTGTGCTTAATAATGGCTAACCAATATTTCATTTAAACCTGTGAGTAGGTGTGATGTGATACTGATAAGAATGTATACTTTGTGTATTTAAAGTGGAGAGTTCTATAAATGTTTGTTAAGTTCCCTTGTTCCAGATCTGAGTTCAAATCTTGGATATCCTTATTAATTTGCTGTCTCATTGATCTATCTATCTAATATTGATGTTGAAGTCTCCCACTATTATTGTGTGGGAGTCTAGGGAGTCTAAGTCTCTTTATAGGTCTTACGTATCTGGGTGTTAGGATCGTTAGCTCTTCTTGTTGCATTGATCCTTTTACCATTATATCTTGGCTGCTTTAAAATCTATTTTATCAGAGGCAAGAATTGCAACTCTTGCTTTTTATTTATTTATTTATTTTTGCTCTCCATTTGGTTGGTAAATCTTCAGATTTACCTCAGATTCTGTATCTGCTCCCGATTTTCACAAACATCTTCTCCCTAGAGATTTTTAACTGCCTCTCTCAGTTGCCTCCTTTTTGTCTTCCATTTTGGTGGTTTTCGTATGTGTTCATAAATTATCTAGCAATCTTCTTAACAAAAGGTGGAGACTAATTTCTCTCCTCTTGAGTGTGGACAACACTCACTTCTAACAAGTAGAACGTAGTAGGAGTGACAGTGAGTGGCTTCTGGGATTAAGTCACAAACGGCATTGTTTTGCCCCTCTTCTCCCCTCTCTTTTCTTTATCCTCTCCTCTCCTCTCCTTTATCCTCTCCTCTCCTCCTCCACTCCCTCTTTCTTCTTCCTCTGCTTCTTCCTCTCCTCTTAACTTACAATTATGACACAAGGTGAAGGGGAAACAGACACATCCTACATGGCTGGAGCAGGAGAAAGAAGGTGAAGGAGGAAGTGCTGCACACTTTTAAACAGCCAGATCTCACAAAAACTCACTGTCTTGAGCACAGCAAGGGGAAAAGCCTGCTTCCATGTGCTAATCACCTCCCACCAGGTCCCTCTTGCACACTGGGGACTACAATTCAACATGAGATTTTGGTGGGGACATACATCCAACACCATGTTAATCTTCTATAGCATTGAGGTTTCTTAAGAGACTCTGATACCTGGCAGAGCTGAATTTGAATCCTGGCCCTGCCTCTTTCTGGCTGTGTTATCCTGAGTAAGCTACCTACCCTCTCTGTGCTTCAGTATTCTCTGTAAAATAATGGTGATAACAACAGTATCTACCTCCCAGCTATTTTTTACTTCAGCTCTTCTGATAGTTGCATAGTGATAGGTCGCTGGGATTTTAATTTGCACTTCCCTGAGGGCTAAATTGAATAGCTTTTCATCTGCTTCTTTTCCATTCGTGTATCCTCTTTGGTGAACCAATACTCCTTTACACATTTGTTACGAACTTTATGTTGCAGATTAAATGAGATACTTTCAGAAAGTGCTTAGCATATTACTAAGCACATATTCAGTACTTAAGAATTGGCCTCTACTTCTGACCTATGAAAAGACTTAGGCAGCCACATCATAAAAGCGAAAGACTTCAATGCCTCACTGACAGCATTAGACACATCAGCAAGGCAGAAAACTAACAAAGAAATTCCAGACTAAAATTTGACACTTGATCAATTGGACCTAATAGACATCTATGGAATACAGCATGCATCAACCACATCATCAGCACGTGGAACATATTGCAAGATTGGCCCCATTTTCAGCCATAAAGCAAGTCTCAATAAATTCGAACAAATGCAATTATACCAACCATACTCTCAGACCACAATGGAACGGAAATAGAAATTAATACAGAAAAGACCTTATCAAACCACACAATTATATGGAAATTAAACAACTTGCTCCTGAATGACTTTTGGGTAATTAAAAAATTCTTTGAGATAAATAAAAAGAGAAACAACATATCAAAATCTCTGGGATGCAGTGAAAGCAGTGTGAAAAGTTTACAGCACTAAACACCTACCCCAAAAAGTTACAAAAATCTTAAATTAATAATCTAATATCATATCTAGAGGGACTAGAAAAACAAATGCAAATGAACCACTAAGCTAGCAGAAGAAATGAAATAACTAAAATCAGAGTGGAAGGGAATCAAATTGAGACCCCAAAATTTATACAGAAAATCAACAAACTAAAGGTTGGTTGTTTAAAAGGATAAGTGAGATTAATAGAGCACTAACTACATTAACAAAGAAAATGAAAAGGAAGATCCAAATAAGCACAACTGAAATGACGGAGGTGACATTACAACCGATCCCATAGAAATACAAAAGGCCCTCACTGACTATTACGAACACCTCTATGCACACAAATTGGAAAATCTAGAGGAAATGAATAAAGTCCTGGAAACACACAACCTTTAAAGATCGAATCAGGAAGAAACGGAAACCCTGAACAGACCAATGTTCTGTAGAGAAATTGAATCCATACGAAAAGCCATGGACCAGACGGATTCACAGCAAAATTCAACTAGACATACAAAGAAGAGCCGGTACCAATTCTACTGAAACTATCCCAAAAAAATCGAGCAGGAAGGACTTCCCCCTAAGTCATGCTACAAAGCCAGCATCTTGCTGATACCCAAACCTGGCAAAGACACAACAAAAAAAAGAGAAAACTATAGGCCAATCTCCCTAATGAACATAAATGCAACATTTCTCAACAAAATACTAGCAAACTGAATTCAGCAGCAAATTATGATCAAGGAAGCCTCTCTCCTGGGATGCAAGGCTGGCTAGACATATGCAAATCAATACATGCGATATACCACGTAAACAGTTAAAAACAGAAAACATGTGATCATCTCAATAGACTTCAGCAAGATTCAACATGCATTCAGGATAAAAACTCTCATCCGCAGGCCGGGCGTGGTGGCTCAAGCCTGTAATCCCAGCATTTTGGGAGGCCAAGGTGGGTGGATCACGAGGTCAAGAGATCGAGACCATCCTGGTCAATATGGTGAAACCCCGTCTCTACTAAAAATACAAAAAATTAGCTGGGCATGGTGGCGCGTGCCTGTAATCCCAGCTACTCGGGAGGCTGAGGCAGGAGAATTGCCTGAACCCAGGAGGCGGAGGTTGTGGTGAGCCAAGATCACGCCATTGCACTCCAGCCTGGGTAACGAGCGAAACTCCGTCTCAAAAAACAAAAACAAAAACAAAAACAAAACCCTCATCCGCATAGGCTTTGAAAGAACCTCAAAATAATAAGAGCCATGTATGACAAACCAACAGCTGACATCATACTGAATAGGCAAAAGCCAAATGCATTCCTCTTGAGAACCAGAACAAGAGAAGGATGCTCCCTCTCCCCACTCCTATTCAACATAGCACTAGAAGTGCTAACCAGAGAAGTCAGCCAAGAGGAAGGAATAAGAGGCATACAAAGAGAAAAAGATGAAAAACATTGTCTCTCTTCACTGACAACAACATTCTATACCTAGAAAACCCTAAAGACTCTGCCAAAAGGCTCCCGGAACTTATAAATGACCTCAGTAAAGTTTCAGGATAAAACGTCAGTGTACAAAAATTACTAGCATACACCAATAACATTCAGGCTGAGAACCAAATCAAGAATACAATCCAATTTACCACACACACACACACACACACACACACAACCTAAGAATACATCTAACCAAGGAGATGAAAGATCTCTACCAGGAGAATGATAGAACATTCCTGAAAGATATCATAGAAGACACAAACAAATGGACAACATCAGATGCTCATGAACTGGAAGAATTAGTAGCATTAAAATGACCATACTGCCCAAAGCAATCTACAAATTCAGTACTACTCCTAACAAACTACCAATGTCATTTTTCTCAGGACTACAAGAAACTATTCTAAAATTCATACAGAACAAAAAAGAGCCCAAACAGACAAAGCAATCCTAAGCAAAAAGAACAAAGCCAGAGGCATCACATTATATGATTTCAGACTATCCTATAGGGCTACAGTAACCAAAACAGCATGGTACTGGTACAAAAACAGACACGTAGACCAACGGAACAAAATAAAGAACCCAGAAATAAAGCCAAATACCTACAGCCATCTGATCTTTGACAAAGTCAACAAAAGTAAGCAATGGGAGAAAGGGCTACCTGTTCAATAAATGGTGCTTGGGTAAGTGGCTAGCCATATGCAGAAGAAATAAACCCTGGACCCTACCTTTCACCACACACAAAAATTAATTCGAGATGGATTAAAGATTTAAATGTAAGACCTTAACCTATAAGAATCCTAGAAGAAAACCTAGGAAACACCATTCTGGATATCAGCCTTTGGAAAGAATTATGACTAAGTCTTCAAAAGCAATTGCAACAAATCCAAAAATTGACAATTGAGACCTAATTAAAGAGCTTATGCACAGCAAAGGAAACTATCAACTAAATAACAGACATCCTAAAAAATGAGAGAGAATATCTGCAAACCATACATCTGACAAAGGTCTAATATCTAGGATTTATAAAAAACTTGATTTAACAAGTAAAAAACAAATAACCCCATTAAAATGGGAAAAAGACGTGGACAGACCCTTCTCAAAAGAAGACACATGAGCAGCCCACAAACATGAAAACAATGCTCAACATCACTAATCACCAGAGAAATACAAATCAAAATCACAGTGAGACACCATCTCACACCAGTCAAAATGACTATTATTAATTTAAAAAACCCCACAGATATCGGTAAGGCTATGGAGAAAAGGGAGCATTAACACACTGTTGGTGGGAATGTAAATTAGTACAGCCACTGTGGAAAATGGTTTGGAGGTTTCTCAAAGAACAAAACAGAACTACCATTCGACCCATTAGTGGATATTAGAAAAGAAACTAAACTGAATTGAAAAGAAAACAAATTGTTTTACCGAACAGTGTTCGTTACATCACAGTTCACAATAGCAAAGACACGGAGTCTCCCTAAGTGTCCACAAATGCTGGATTAGATAAAGAAAATGTGGTACATATACACTATGGAATACTATACAGCCATTAAAAGAATGAAATCATGTTCTTTGCATCAACATGGATGCAGCTGGAGACCATCATCCTAAGCCAATTAACACAGAAACAGAAAGTCAAATACCCCATGTTCTCACTATAAGCTAGAGCTAAACATTGGGCACTTACGGACATAAAGATAATAACAATAGATACTTGGAACTAATAGAGGCGGGAGAAGGGAGAGAGGCAAGGCTTTAAAAACTAGCTCTTGAGTGCTATGCTGACTACCTGGGTAATGAGATAATTCATATCCCAAACCTCAGCATCACACAATATAGCCATGTAACATATCTGCATATGTACCCCTGAATCTAAAATGAAAGTTGAAATTATGAAAAAATAAAAATTAAGAATAAGAATCATCTAAACCAGAAGATCTCCTGATAGGCCACGTTGACTTCTTGTTGACCGGAGTTGGCCCTATGGGCATCCCTAGCTGCAAGAAGTCTGGGATGTGAGCATTTTTTTTGAGTCTTGCTCTGTTGCCAGAGCAGGGGCACAATCTCAGCTCACGGCAACCTCCGCCTTCTGAGTTCAAGTGATTCTCCTGCCTCAGCCTCCCAAGTAGCTGGGACTACAGGCATGCACCACCATGCCCAGCTAATTTTTGTATTTTCAGTAAAAACAGGGTTTCACCAGGTTGGCCAGAATGGTTTCGATCTCTTGACCTAGTGATCCACTGTGGCCTCCCAAAGTGCTGGGATTACAGGCATGAGCCACTGCACCCAGCCAGGTGTGGGCATTTTTAAATGAACACACCACCGGTCTCATCATAATGTAATACTTTAGTAATCCAAAAGGAGAAAATAAATACTGGGTAGGTGAATAGCAATGTCTGACACAAAATATATCCATAAAAATTATATAATTGCATGTTTTAAATTTTATACAATTTATATCACTCTGCATATTATCATTTGAAATCACTCAATATTGTTTTTTAACTTTATCTCTATTTATGGAAATGTGACTCATTTATTTCATCATTGATATTATTCCATAAATAAATATTACTGTTTAAAAAAAGAATTTCCCTCATGGTGCACAGAGTATACAAACCACAGGACCCTCAACTTTCTGTCCTCAGAATCCAAAACAGAGTCGCGAGGCCAGAACTTTAAGTTTGGATCTGTTTCAGTTTATTTGGTTCTTTACCAAGCACTTTTTTTCTGCCTGTACCTCCTCCTCAGTGCACCTGCCTCTTTGGAAGCAGACTTGAATTGTTACCTCCCAGAGCCAATAATACACCTCAGCTCTTTGCCGACAAAGGTAAATATAATTAAAAAGTGATTATGATCTGGGACTACATTCATAAGCTTTGCTAGACCTAATTATACAGCAAGTGCAAGTCTCTGGGCATCAAATTCTTTCTAGATGAAATCTACTGACACCATCGGTTGTGTGCCAGTGAGCGGGGGTGAGGTCTGTCCTGTTGGTGGCAGAGTCCGAGACGTGAGAAGGAGACGCTGACCCAGGGCAGACCATGTCCCAGCTTCGATAATGTTCCTGGTTCTGAATGTGTTCCTTTGAGTTGCATTTGCCCAGCACCATTCAAGGGTCATATCTTGTTCTTGAGGAGTTCACAGTCTAACTGGGGAGAGAGGCTTGTCCATCAAGGCAGAGTGATACATTTGTAAAAGAGTGTTCGTTGGTTCATCAAAGAGGATACACAGATGGCGAATAAACACGTGAGAAAAGCTCAACAGCATCAGCATCAGAAACATGCAAATGAGACATCACGATGTGATCTTGCCACGCACCTATCGGAGTGGCTGAAATAAAAAAGTAATCAAAACACCAACTGCTGGCAAAGATGTGGAGAAATTAAATCACTCATACACTGCTGGTGGGGATGTAAGATGGAATAGCCATGAAGCAGAACAGTTTTGCAATGCCTTATAAAGCTTACTATGCAAATACAATAAGACCCATCAATTGCACTCTTAGGCATTTGTCCTAGAGAAACAAATTCATGTCACACGAAAATCTGCACAAGAATGTTCATAGCAGCTTTATTTGTATTAGCCCCAAACCGGAAACAGTCCAGGAATCCTTTAGTGGGTGAATGTACACTTACTCCAAATTGGCTGTGTTTGTCTCCAAATCTGTGTATGCTGATTGCACTTGGTGAACACCCTGTGGTACATCCATACCATGGAATGCTACACATCAGTAGAAAGAAATGAAATGCTTATATCTGCAATGACTTGGATGAATCTACAGGAAATTATGCTCAGGGAAGGAAGGAAAATTTTGAAAGTCACAGACTATATGATTTCATTTATATAACATTCTTGAAATGACACAATCATAGAAATGAAGACAGGGTTGAGTAGTTGTCAGGGCTTAAGGAAGGAGTGGAGGGCCGGGCGCGGTGGCTCACGCCTGTAATACCAGCACTTTGGGAGGCCGAGGAGGGTGGATCATGAGGTCAAGAGATCAAGACTGTCCTGGTCAACATGGTGAAACCCTGTCTCTACTAAAAAATACAAAAAAATTAGCCGGGCATGGTGGCCCGTGCCTATAGTCCCAGTTACTTGGGAGGCTGAGGCAGGAGAATTGCTTGAACCCAGGAGGCAGAGGTTGCAGTAAGCCAAGATTGCGCCATTGCACTCCAGCCTGGGTAACAAGAGCGAAACTTCGTCTCAAAAAAAAAAAAAGGAAGGAGTGGAGGTGAGAAGAAAGTGGCTGTGCCTGTAAAAGGGCAACAGAGTGAGTCCTCATGGGTGTTCTGCATCGTGACTGGATCAAGGTCAATATCTACATTGTGATATTGACTATAGTTTTGCAAGATGTTACCACTAGGGAAAATTAGGTAAAAGGTACATCGGATCTCTGTGTTATGTCTTACCATTGCATGTGAATCTACAACTATCTTAAAATAAAAAGTTCAATGTTTTAAAAAAGAGAGTATTGGCCCCCTGCCCCAAACCTTTCAAAGCTTCCTATTGTCTTTTGTAATAAAACACAAACCCTCATCTTGGCTTCCAACCCTGTTAACCTCCCAGATAGTCCCATGCTGCCCTATTTTCCAGACCCCAGTCACCCTGGGCTGTTTAGTCTCTATCTCTTTATTCCTTTCTAACTTGATTTCCAGCCTTCTTCTGTGATGTTCTCTCTCCACAAAATATCTTCTCCTGGCTTGTCTCCCTGCTGCTCCTTCTCATCATTTGGATTTCAGCCTAAACGTCACCTCCTCATGGAGGACCTCCTTGATTTCCTCCAAATAGGCCCCCTCTGAAGTTCTCTCTCACTGTCCATCTGTAATTATTAATGTGTTTTCTAGTTTACCGACTTAATTTTCTGTCTTCTCTACTAGACTATAAGTTCCTTGAGGGCAGGCATCTTGTCAACCAGACTCACTAATGCTTCCCCAGAGTCAGCTGAGTGGTCAGCACATGAAAGAGGCTGAATAAATACTTGCAGGTAGGAGGAGAGAAAGGGAGGGTAGAAGGGAAGAGAGGATGAAGGGATGAAGGGGGGGGAGGAGAAAAGGGTAGAAGGGAGGAAGGGAATGATTAAAGGAGGGAGGGAGAAAAATGGGGGGAGAGAAGGTGGGGTAGGTTGGGAGATAAAGAGGTGGCTCAACGGGGCTTTGTCTGTGGGCAAAAGGGACAGAAGGAATGCATGGTGACACCCAATTTGGGCTTGATCATGATGGCAGATTCTGGTGTTGTTTGTTCTTCATGAGGAAGGAGAGTGTTTGCAACAGGAGAGAATAGAAAAGCGTGAGCTCATTTTCAATGTGTCAAATTCCTCTATCTTCCTGCCTACCCTAAGTCCTTCTGCACCTGGTTATGTTGGACACAAAGAGGAGCCCTTTTTACTGAGTACACATAGGATCAGTAATTGGTCAGTAAATCAAAAGGAAAATGGTTAAAACTGAGAATGAAAATGATAAATTCCTTAACGCATTTTATTAAACTTAAAGACGCGTACATTCATTCACTAACCTTAAGACAGCAGGTGAGGCTTTCTTTCCGAGTATGTATTTTGCCACTGGCGTTTCATATAACTTTTCTTGCCAAGTGATATCTATGTGATATGCATTAACTCTGAGCCTAAACAGTTACCTCCCACACCTAATTTGATAGCAGTTCTTTAATAGGCTTACTTACTTAAATGGTGTAATTATAATGACATGTACAACCAGCATAAACAGGTTTGGAAATAAGCGACTTGGAGTTAGTGTGCACCTTGGCTGCGAGGTGCCAAGTGCCTGGGGAAATGAGAGCGGTGTCAGCTAGGCACCAGTGGGCAGTGGGCAGTGGGCATCAGTCATCATGATTTTTAGCAAGACTGAGAGTCTATAGACATGGCAAGTTTGTTAAAAGGAAGTTGGCTAAGATTCACTGAAGTATTTACCTACCTATGCATTAAATAAATGAGTGAAAGTGGTAATCTAGTCTCAATCATCCCTCTGGCCTCAATGTCTGTAAAATGGGCCCAAGACTAGTTAAGTGGCAAAGTTATCATGGACGCAAGATGAGCAAAGTGTATAAACCTGGCACCCAGCTCCTAGCTCCTGCCCAAAGCCAGGGCTGGAGCAGATCTTTCCAAAGCCCCCCAGCCTGTGAGGTCTACATGTCGACAACTTTTTTTTTTTTTTTTGGAGATGGAGTTTCACTGTTGTTACCCAGACTGGAGTGCAATGCCATAATCTTGGCTCACCGCAACATCCGCCTTCTGGGTTCAGGCAATTCTCCTCCCTCAGCCTCCCAAGTAGCTGGGACTACAGGCGCGCACCACCATGCCCAGCTAATTTTTGTATTTTTAGTAGAGACGGGGTTTCACCATGTTGACCAGGATGGTCTTGATCTCTTGACCTCGTGATCCACCCTCCTGGGCCTCCCAAAGTGCAGGGATTACAGGCGTGAGCCACCGCGCCCGGCCGACAACTTTTTACAAAAGCACCCAGGATCCCCTGGCTAAGTTCCTTGATGCCCGAAAGACATAACATAGAAATCTGACTTCTAGTTCCCCCAAAACTCAAATGACAAGGGACAATTAAGTTCCTCCCTCATGGGCAGCATGATAAGCAGATGTGGCTCAGAGATTGAGGGCAAGTCGACAGGGTTTGAATCCTAATTCAACTTCCCAGTATCTGTGTCTTCCCGGGCAAGTGACGTTATCTTCCAGAGCCTCAGTTTCCTCATCTGTAAAATAGGAGTTAAAACGAATGCACGTGAAGTATCACATTTATGTGTAATACACAGTAGGTACATCATCATTAGTAGCTACTAATATTATTGTTGTTAATTATTACTATTGAAAGCTGGCAGAAACAGGCAGCCTGCCAGATACCCTCTGGTCATACAACAAATGAGTGTTGCTCTTCTGTCCTAGAGAGGAGAAAGCAATTTGCCACTTCCTCTCCTGCTTGAGTTGATTGCCATTTCCTTCTGATTAATATTTATGAAAACAGCTTTGTGCCTTTGCAAGGACCCTGTTTGTCAAACAGAAGTCTATAAATTTATATGATAATTATCCTCCCCATCCATTCCAGCCCCCCCGCTTCACCGCCGGAAAGCAAAGATAACTGAAACGAGGCGTCCATGAGATTTAGCGTGTGGGAGACTTTGGCCACGGAGGAACTACATATGCAAAACCCCTGCAGGAAATATGCTGGGAAAACCAGAGTTTCCTGGACTACTGAGATGTTGGGGTTAGAAGATCCTTGGAGGTTGTCTGGAGCCATCACTCCCCAGCTACCAGGAGATTCCAAGATATAGATGTGGTCAATGAGCCTAGACCTCCCTCCTCTCCACAATGATTGGTTTATAATGGACACACACACGTCTCACCAGTCTACTTAGAATGGCTCTTGGGATTCTAACACAAGAGAGGTGCTGCTAAGCTGCAGAATGCCAGCTTGGAGGTGCCAGAGCTGACTAAGAAGAGAGACTGCCCAAGAAGCAAAGCAAACAGAAACCTCTGAAAGACGGAGGAAACCAATCCTCGATGATGGTATGTGAGTACCGGACACAGCCGTGCCTGAATTTCTCCTCACTGAATTTTACGGTTGCATGAACCAAAATATTATTCATTCTTACCAAAAGCCAGTTGAGTTTTGCATCTGTCACTTGCAACCAAAAGAATCCTGTTAAAGTTTAACCCCTTATTTGACAGATAAAAATCCTGAAATACAGAGTGGGGAAGTGAGCAAGGTGATGCAGCAAGCTTGTGGTGGAAACTGGTATGAATGAGGAATATAGTTTCACTTTGGTTCTACATTTTAAAAATATACATTAGACAAAGCTTTAAAAAAAATTTTTGGTAGGCAATTGCCATGGTTTAGATATGGTTTGCTTGTCCTCACCAAAACTCATGTTGAAATCGGATCTCCAACATGGAGGTGTTGGAAGGCGGAGTCTGGTGGGAGCTGTTTGGGTCTTGGCGGAAGATCCCTGATGAATTGCTTGGTGTCATTCTGGTAGTAGTGAGTGAATTCCTACTCCCGTGAGACTAGATTAGGTCTCCTGGGAATGGATTAGCTCCCAAGAGAGTGGATTGGTATACTGCCCGTTTGTTAGCCCATTCTTGCATTGCTATAAAGAAGTGTCTGAGCCTGGGTAATTTATAAAGAAAAGAGGTTTAATTGGCTCACAGCTCCTCAGGCTATCCATGAAGCATGGTGCCAGCATCTGCTTCCGGTGAGCCCTCAGGAAGCTTACAATCATAACTCAGAAGTCAAAGGGGGGTCAGCAAGTCACATGGAGAGAGGAGGGGGAAGGTGTCACACACTTTTGAATGACCAGATCTCTCATGAACGCAGAGGAAGAACTCACTCGTCACCAAGGGGATGGCAATAGATCATTAGTGAGGAATCTGCCCCTCTGATCCAAAAACCTCCCATCAGGCCCACCTCCAACACTGGGGATTACATTTCAACATGAGATTTGGAGATGACAAACAAGCAGCCCATATCAGCTGGGATGTTCCTCTGTTTTTCCCTCTTTGCACATGTCTGCTTCCCTTTTTACCTTCTTTGCCATGTTGTGATGCAGCATGAAAGCCCTCACCAGGGCCATGCTGTTGAACTTCTTGGTCTACAGAATCTTGAGCCAAATAAACCTCCTTTCTTCATAAATTGCCCAGTCTTAGGTATGCTAGTATGGCAACACGAAATGGACTAAGACACCAATGTTGGTGTGGTGTGTGGAAATATCGCACTCGTACACTAACTGGAAAATGTGCAAATTAGTAAGACTTTCTGGGGAGACAGATATTTTGGCAACAGAATACTTAGAAATCACGTTGATATTTAATGTGTAAATAGGACCCCTGGATGCATGAACCCTGCCTCAGAAATATGTGTATCTTCTCACCTAGGAATTCCCCTTGAAGAATTTGTCCTTCCTTTAGGAAATAATCTAAAAGGCCTACGAATATTTGGGGCACAAACATGTTCATCACTGTGTTGTTTATAACAATGGAATTTAGGGGGAGAAGAAATATCAATAGGGAAAATGGCCAAAAAAGAAGGAAAAATCCATAAATGAGAATGCCATAAAATAAAAAATTAAAATCATGTTATGAAAGAGTGTTTTATTACACAGAAAAATGTTCACTATATGTTAAGTAAAAAGGCCAGGTTACAGTTTGATTTATGCCATGTAATAGTGTGTTACCCAAATGAAGGGAGGGAGCACCAATATTTATGCACGTTTGCATATGTGAATACAGCATAGAATATAGACAACAAGGAAATAAGCCAAAACATTAGCAATGTTTATCTCTGGGTGATAGCTATTTGCTTCTTTGTGCTTTTCTGTGGTTTCCAAATATACTACAATGAACATGTGTTACTTATGTAATCATAAAAAAGTTGAAGTTTAATAGTTTTAACAAATTGATACAAGTTGGTAAAAAATAACTGGGCCAGCCAGGGATGGGTACATGGTACAGCCCCTGTGAGCCACTTTGTAGATTTCACAGACGCTTCGAAATATTTGCCTTGGACATAGAACTGCATTCATAATCTAAATTATTCCAGAAGCTAACTCTGGCTCATAGGCAGCACACTAAATGTGTCCCATGCACTATTTTAATTCTCTCATTGACCTCAAAGAATAGGCATTATTAGCCCATTTTACAGGTTAAATGGCCAAGGCTCAGAGGGGATAATCATCTTGCTCAAGGTCACACAGCTAGCAAAGGGGCATGGTTGCAAGTTAGATCCTATCCCGCTGATTCAACATTTAGCTTGAATCCCAGCCTTCACACTGCTTCCATGGGGTGGAAAGTCCAAGATGCAGCTGAAGTCTCACTGGAAGGAAATGGTCCACATTCCTTCATCATAAGCCTGCGATGGCTGCTGCTCTTCTCTCTTCTGGTAGAGGCTGTGTTCTGGTGTGGCCCCATTTTACAGGGGAGGTCACGAAGGCTCTGTGCCTGAGATTACTCAGCTAGAAAATGGCCCCTAGGTTGTCAGTGAAGGCCCGATGCCTTCTACAGCCCTGAGTGCCTCTGCGCTCCGAACTCAGGCTGCAGTGGGAGGAGCAGCCTTTCATGGGCCTGGGCCTTAGAGAACTGCCAAGTTAATTGCCAGAAACAATTTGTGCTAATCCCCCACAATTCTAAACCTGCTGAGGCCTGTTTCTATGCCTTGCAAGCCTCAAATTGACCGCAGGTAATGGAAGTCATTTGTAAAGAGACATTTACTGTTATCATCTTCAGTTGTGTTCTAAGCCCACGTCTAGTCTTCAAACAAGCAGTAACCAAAGGGTCTTTGAAAAGGGAGGCAGAGGAGAAAACTCACTCATCCCACCTGATCACTCTAGTAATGAAAACGGAAAGGGAGGTGCTCTGGCCCACCCTTAGCAAAGCAGCTGCTGAAAGCGTTGTTTAAATTTAAGGTCTGAGAGTGGAAATGGGAGTAGGCTGATTCATCCACATTCTCTTGTCTCAATCTATCCTCCTATGGAACTCACATGCCCATCATGCCTCCTGCACCTATCAATCATCTGTTGGGTACTTGGAATGGTGCTAGGTACTGAGGTAACAGGTGAAAAAGACACAGACGGAGAGTTCACAGCCTAGAGCGAGAGACAGGCAGGGCTACCTGCATTCAGAGAGGGATTCACCCCACCGTATATTCATGCATGTAATGTATAATGAGTAGCTCCTTAGTACCCCCCACACTCTGTAGGGATTGAAGATGTTGCAGGTGAGGTTCTCAGGGAAGCAGACCCTGAGACAGTTAAGGAGTGATGGAGAGAACCTTTAAGAGGAACACCTGTACAAAGAATGGGGCGGAATGCTCAACTGGGCAGAGAGAGATGAGGAACTGTGATACAGATCAGGGCCATCTCCATGGGAGGCCAGGGCCTAGGATGGCCTTTCAGCATTGTCCTAAATTTGGCCAATGAGATCAGGCTTTCTACCCCACATGACCCAGGAAGTCCATGCCCTCTCTGCAGCTGAGGCTTCCCTGACAGTGGAGGGCCATCTGCCAATAGTGCTTGAAGAGGGATCTGGGCTGTGCATTCCCATTCCATCACAAGAGAGAGGACAATGAACAAGAAAAGTGCCATTTCATCCCCCCTGAAAGAGCTTTCCTCTGGAAAAAAAAAAAAAAAAAAAAAAAAAACAGCTATTCTGTGGAGCAATGAGGAGTATCTAGGAAGGTGAAAAGTTCATTGATCTATTCAGTATTGATTGAAGAACTACTGTGTGCCGAGTCCTGCTGGCTGCTCAAAATGACAGTCATGACAAGAGAGACATGATTCCTGCTTTCATGGAGAAATTAGACAGACAGTTCTATAATGAATTTTTAGGCAGGGTGGAGAGAAGAGCTACAAAGGAGAAGAAAAGCATGGGTCATAATGAAGGCATGTGTACCTTTAACAGTGTACAAGGCAGGGAAATATTTCTATGAGAGGCATTAATTCTGGAGCGAAGAGCGTTGAGGAAAGACTTCCTGGAGGAGGTGACATTTGAGCTAAGTTTTGAAGGCTGAGTAGGAGTTCATAGGTAGGTGGAAGTGGCAGGAGGAACATTCAAATGGAAGGAAACAGCTTGTGCAGCGCTGTGGAAGTGCAAAGTCACATACCCCAACTGGATGGAACCACGAATCTGGACCCTGAACTGAATTTTGGAAGCCTGCTTTCTCCCAGTAATGGGGGGAGGTTAAATAGGAGTTGTGATCCAGCAACTAAGACAACCCGGTCCACACTCGGAGCAGGTTATTCCAAAGAGTTTGACTTGGTGCTTTGATCATGTGGGGGCAATATCCCTTTAATAGCTGCTGCTTTTTCAGCCAGGGGAACAGTTAGAGTGGCCTCAGTTGGTGTGACAGTGACTGCATGAGCCTATTTGATGCAAAACCGTTCACAGATGCTCTCGGCAGCTCCTTGAGAGAAAGTGAGTCACCCTTAGCCTGAGTTTGTGTCTCAGCCATGCACCACTACCTCCATTTACAAAGCTCAATAGACAATGATGACATCACTCTCCTTCCAGAGCAAAGGACCCAGGCAGCCTGCTTCCTTTGGATTGAAGAAATCTGGATTTTTCGGCTGTCAACGATTTCTACAAATGTCTCTTTAAGACAGTCCCTTGGCAATAATAGTAAGAGTAGCTAATGTTTATAGAGGACAGGCTACATGCCAGGTACATTGTTAAGTGATTACCCACTTTGTTTTGAATAACCCTCACAAGGCTTGTATAGGGTCACTATTATTATCTCCGTGTTGCAGATGAGGAAGAGGAACCACTTACAGAGAAGTTGAGTCCTTTACACAAGGTCACAGTCAGTAAATTGTCAAGCCAAGACTCGAAATCTAACACCAAGTTCAAGGCCAAATTCATCAGCACCATGCAACATGCCTCCCTATACCACCTCCATCTCCTCCCTCCCTTGATCCCTGTAATCAACATTTGAAATCCTGGGCTCTCTTGGGGCTCAGACCATTTCTCCAGTGTTAAGCTAACTGGAAAATGTTTTTTCTTATTAAAATAACTTCCTTCAATTATCAAATGCATACACACTATAGCAATATTGTTGAATAAACATGAATGAAGAAAATTATCAACAATTCCATGACTGCAATGTAAGAGTGGTTAATATTTTGATACATTTCCTTCCAGTTTTGTTCTGAATGATATTGTGGATTTGTCTTTCTGTAGTTGGAATTAAATACAAGTTAACTCAACTTTATTACAAGCATTGCCCAGTTTGGCATACATATTTTGTAATCATCATTTTTAATGGCTATATAATATTCCATGGAATGGTGCAGAATTTATTGTCTGTAGTTTTGCAGTTAAGTGGTTTCCAGTTTTTCACCTTTTACAAGTAACATGGCAGCTTACACAATTCTATCCATAAAGTTTTTATTTCATATTTAGGATTATTTCATGAAGAAGGGATCTCAAAAGTACAGTTATTGCAACAAAAGGCATAAACAATTTAGAGAATCTTAGTATCTCACTGTCCTCACTGCTTTCTCTGGGTGTTTGTATTCCTACACGAGGCCTCTGGCAATGAATGAAACCAACAGTGTATTTTCTCCTTTATTTTATTTTATTGTTTTACACAAATAAAGCGTGTTCGTGACAGAACAGCAGTGCAAGTTCTTAATAAACCTGAAGAGACAGTTCTTGGCCAGGGTCATGCGATCCATCTCGCTTTGAGGCACTGACAATTTAGTCTGTTCCGTTCTTACCCGGGTCTTACTTTCATCATGAAGGAGGGTTACTAGAGCAGCACAGTAAACTTAAGGTGATCAGTGACTCAGGAGCTCAGCATTGTGAGACAAGCATAGGACACTCAGGTTACCCACCTAAACAGAAACAGGCTTTAGAATTTTTCACCCGGAGCTTCCTGTCGTTGGTCCCATTAGAGTGTCTCGCTAGCTTGAAAAAATTACGTACGCAACTGCAATAAACATATGCAGACGTCCCGGCTCTTCTGGCTATCAGGTCTGCCTGCATGTTATGAAGTCCGTGCAAGCTGACCTCCAGTGATGGGGGCTCATTCCTGAGCTCCTTGCCCCAACCCTTGTCTTCTTTCTTGCTTCCTATTTTGATCTCATGACTAGTTTCCAGTTTACAGTCTTGCCCATCTCAGACCAAAACCTGGCACAGTTGCCCCATTGAAAACCTAGCTTCTGATTCCTCACTTACAACTGCTCCTTACTCACTGTCGGCTGCTGCACTCCTCCTGCCCCTGGGTGCCGATCCACCATCGTGTCTCACCGGGACTGAGACAGTAACCTCTTTCTCGGTCTCTTTCCTTTTGCTTTTGCTTTTGCTCTCTACAGTCTATCCTGCAAGAGAGTGATTTTTTTTTTTTTTGAGACGGAGTTTCGCTCTTGTTACCCAGGCTGAGAGCAATGGCGCGATCTCCGCTCACCGCAACTTCCACCTCCTGGGTTCAGGCAATTCTCCTGCCTCAGCCTCCTGAGTAGCTGGGATTACAGGCATGCGCCACCATGCCCAGCTAATTTTTTGTATTTTTAGTAGGGACGGGGTTTCACTATGTTGACCTGGATGGTCTCCATCTCTTGACCTCGTGATCCACCCGCCTCGGCCTCCCAAAATGCTAGGATTACAGGCGTGAGCCACCGCGCCCGGCAAGAGAGAGTGATCTTTTTAATGAAGCTGAAATCAGCTCTTTAAAATATGAATCTAGTCGGGAGGAATCTGGGTATAACCTTCCATCGATATCCCGCTGAACTTGAGATACAGACCGATACTCTGGTCTCCTCTGCCTCTTCAAACTCACCTCCCACTACAATATCACCATTTTTATTTCAACCTGCCCTACCCATAGACATCCTGCCTTCCACCTTGGGCCTTTCTCACACTGTTCCCTCTGCTTGAAATGCCCTTCCCTCCCGATTCCTCCTTCAGGTCTTGGCTTAAGTGTCACCTCCTCAGGGAAGCTTTCCTCACCATTCATCAAATAGGGTTTAGTCACCATCTCCCTCATTGCACTGTGGTGGCAACTCTGTGCTTTTCCCAGACAGCATTTGTTAAGGTTTAAAAGCATGCATTTGGGAAATTTTTAAAAATTGTGGTAAAACACATAAAATGTTACCATCTTGGCCATTTAAAAATGTATAGTTCAGTGGTGTTAAGTATATTTACATTGTTGTGCAACCATCAAAGCCATCTGTCACCGTAACCCTTTTCATGTGGCAAAATTAAAACTATAGCCATTAAACAATAACTTCACATCCCCACACTCCTGCTAGTCCTGGCAACCACCATTCTACTTTCTGTCTCTGAATTCGACCTCACAGACACCTCGTCTGAGCAGAGTCTTGCACTGTCTGTCCTTGGTGATGGGCTTATTTCACTCTATTAATAGTCCCACCAGTAATAGTACACCAGGGTTTCAATCTCTCCACATCCTCGCCAACATTTGCGATTTTTGTTTGGTTAGTAACTGTCCTGATGGATGAGAGGTGGTATCTCCTCGTGGTTTTGATTAGCGTTTCCCTAATGACTAGTAATGTTGAGCACCTGTTCATGTGCTGGTTGACCATTTGCACATCTTCATTTGCAAAATGTCTGTTGAAGTTCTTTGCCAGTCATTTAATTGGTTTGTTTATGGTTTTGATGTTCTTGCTGAGTGCAGGAATTATTGATATGTTCTGCATGTTAACTCCTTACCAAATATTCCGTTTTCAAATATTTTCTCCCATTTCACAGGTCGTTGGGTGATTTCTTTATAGACTATCTCTACCCGTGACTATAAGATTCATGAGGGAAGGGAGTCTGTCTGTTCTACTCATAAATGTGCTGCAAACACTTAGCACAGAGCCTGGCACATGAAAGTGCTCAATAAATATTTATTGAATGAATGAATGAGTGAATGAATGAAACGATGGTTGTTTGGAGACTCTGCTGGCTGGGCTGCCTCTCTGTCCAATACCTTTCTTGGCTTCTGTTCCTAACAAGGCTCCTAATGATTAGAATCCAAGTAGTCTACTTTAAGCAAATATTAGCAGCAAGAATGTTGCCACAAGAGTTATGTTTTTACTTCCACTCCTCACCTTAGCTTTTCCCTAATGGTTAAAAACCTATTTTATGGGAAGCTGCAGTAGTCTTTGCTGTTTTTTTTTTTTTTTCCTGTAATGAATAACATTTCGGTTCACTGCAAAGCTGGAGCATATCCAGCAACTGTGCCAGGAACAAAACCTTGAGAGAATAAGAGAGGGAAAAAAATCAGCTTGGTCAGGCAAAAATAAGCCATGGAATCCCTGAGAAGTTGCCTGAAGCCAGAGTTCTTGCAGGGGAGGCAGGGTTGAGAAGCTGTTGGAGGCGAAGCCAGGGTGATGTTTGATTAGTGTGCTCAGAATGGAGGCTGGAGTGAGTCTTGACTGCAATAACAAGCATTATTATTAGACGTGCAGTACCCCCCAGCCAGACATCAGCTCCGTGATGCTGAGAGTAGAGGGATGAGGTGGATATGCATCATGACAGTGCTTTTGAAATGGAAATATCCACGCATTAGGCTGAAGGCAGAACCACTCAGAGCAAGAAAAGTGCTGCACCTGGGTCAAGAGAGTGCTGCACCACAGGGAGGTGGTATCATGCAGTCCTGTCCTTGGTGAGCAGAGATTTCTGAGAATGCTCACATGTAGCAGAAGAGGCTGCCTGTGAGGAATTTAGTGAAGGATAGGCTCTGGATGGTACCTGGAGGAGAGGATGCAGCCCCATCCTTATCCTCACCTCTATCTTCTCAGGTGAGCACCTGGAGCAAGCCTATTTGTCCCATCACCTGGAATGGAAGACTCTGATTCCCTAAAGCTACCTACACAGAGATGACTCTGCCAGACACCCCAAGGGCAGAGACCATATCTGTCTTGTTCACCACGGCATTTCTAGCACCTAGGAGTAGCCTGGCATGAAATAGGTTCCCAATAAATATATATTGAATGGATGGATGGATGGATGGATGGATGGGATGGATGGAGGGAGGGAGGGAGGGAGGGAGGAAGGGATGGATGAATGGATGGATGGATGGATGGATGGATGGATGGATGGATGGATGGATGGATGGATGTACAGACTAACTATCTTACATACAGTAGATGCTCAGTGAGCATTTGTCAAATGAATTAACACATCCCTGTGCAGTTTATGGTAACCTTTATGTCTACCATAGAACCAAGGGTAAGAGTCAGAGATTTGATAAACAAATAAATAACTTTGTTGGAAACCTAGTAAGTACTCAATGAACACTTGTTGAGTGAGTGAATGTATCCCTGTGTAATTCCTATGGTAGCCTTGGTTTCTAATGTAGAACCACAGAGAAGTGGTTAGAAATGTGATGACTGAATAAGTGAATGGATGAATAAATGAATTTACACAGAATCTACAAAGAACTAAAACAGATTTACAAGAAAAAAACAACCCCATCAAAAAGTAGGCAAAGGACATGAACAGACACTTTTCAAAAGAAGACATTTATTTGGCCAAGAAACATGAAAAAATCTCGTCATCACCAGTCATTACAGAAATGAAAATCAAAACCACATTGAGATACCATCTCACTCCAGTTAGAATGGTGATCATTAAAAAATCTGGAGACAACAGACAACAGATGCTAGAGAGCATGTGAAGAAATAAGAATGCTTTTACCCTGTTGGTGGGAGTGTAAATTAGTTCAACCATTGTGGAAGACAGTGTGGCAATTCCTCAAAGTCTGGAAATAGAAATTCCATTTGATCCAGCAATCCCATTAGTGGGTAGATACCCAAAGGATTATAAATCATTCTATTATAAAGACATATGCACATGTATGTTCATTGTGGCACTGTTGGCAATAGCAAACCCTTGGAACCAACCCAACTGTCCATCGGTGGTAGACTGGATAAAGAAAATGTGGCAATATATACTATGGAACACTATGCAGCCATAAAAAAGGATGAGTTCATGTCCTTTGCAGGGACATGGATGACTCTGGAAAGCATCATTCTCAGCAAACTGACACAGAACAGAAAACCAAACACTGCATATTCTCACTCATAAGTGGGAGTGGAACAATGAAAACACATGCAAACAGGGAGGGGAACATCACACACTGGGGTCTGTTGGGGTGTAGGGGGCTAGGGGAGGGATAACAGGAGGTGGGGAGATTGGGGAGGGATAACATTAGGAGAAATACCTAATGTAGGTGACAGGGGGATGAAGGCAGCAAGCCACCATGGCACGTGTGTATCTATGTAACAATCCTGCAAGATCTGTACATGTACCCCAGAACTTAAAGTAAAATTAAAAAAAAAAAAAAAACAGAAGAAGAACAGCATGTTAGGCCAGGGAAAAGAAGAAGTCATGGGGTTTGGAATTGCCCCCACCTTCTCCCTGCACATCCTTGACTCTCGCCATCACTGGCCACAGAGTTAGCTCAGGTGTTCACCCATCCAGAAGACTCTGAGAAGTCCTTGCTCCCCTCTCCACACTCCCACACATACACTCATGTGGGTTCCCACACTCATGCACACTCCATGCTCACCTGCATTCACTCACATGCACCCACACACCACTTTCAAGCTTGCTCACAGACTCTCTCATTCACACACTCGTATAGGCTTCCATGCTCACCTTCATCCACTCACATTCACCCACACCGTCACGCTTGCTCACAGACTGTCAGACACACAGGCACCCACAAGTTTGCACACTCCACACTCATACTCATTCACATGCACACTCATCAGCTCACTCATACACCCTCAATCTTTACAACACAATCTCACACTCATAGATTCACATTTACTCAAACACACACCTTCTCACACAGGCATATCCATTCTCACACATGCATATAGTCTCATACATTCACACAAACACACTGACTCACAGCCTCACACTTACACAGAAACACTAGCACACACTGACAGTCTCACTCATACAGACCCATGTACATTAACACACACTACCACAAACAAGCACAGACTCACATGCACACTCGTGCACACACAGAGGCACACTCACTCTCACATTACACTCATACACACAGATACACACATTTTCACTACCATGCTTGTGTATATTTTCATGCTCACATTCACTGTCCTTCACACAATTACTCCCTCACATGCACGTGCATCTTTACACACTCACACTTGCTCACACTCACACCCACTCTCACACATATGCACAATCACATAATTATATACTCTCACGCACAACACACACACTTGCTGGCAGACTCACACCTACTCTCACACATATGCACAATCACATAATATACTCTCACACTCACACTCATAAACCCACACATTTGCACACTCAACTCATATTTTCATTAATGCACATTCACATATATTCATTGAGACTCATACACGCCCACATGTATTCACTCCCACGCACATTCATATGTGTACATGCAGAGCATTATGGTAACGTTTAAACATCTCACAATAACATTCAAACATCTCAAACGTGTATTCACACACCCACCTGCCACTCAAATGCACACACACACAGACATTCACACGTACACACATAACTGCCTGCTACTGATGTCCTCACCCGCTGCATGGCTGGCAAATATTGCATTAGACAAAGGTCAGGCAGCCTAGTTTCTGGTACTGTCTTTCCTCATTCCGGAAACTCTTCTTAAGTTCCTACTCTGCACTGGACACTGTGCATTAGCCAGCTGCATCTGTGACCTTGGGCCAGTCATTAGTTTCACTGTGTCCATTTTTTTCTTCCATAGATTAATGGCTAATTTCTAGGTCAAGACACATATATGGAGCTCCCACTACAGGCCATGTCCTATGCTGGTTCCTGGGGATGTCCAAGTGTACGGTGAAGCCTGTCCTCAAAGAGCTTGCAGTTGGACATGAGAACTACATGCCCACATATGTAACTGTTAGGAATAGAATTGTGTCCCTCCAAAATTTATGCACTGACGTCTTAACTCCCAGAATCTTGGAATGGGATCTTATTTGAAAATAGGGTTCATTACAAGTGTAATGAATTCTGCCAACATGAGGTCATTAGGATGAACCCTTATCTAATGTGTCTAGTGTCCTTATAAAAAGGGACCATTTGGGCCAGCGTGGCGGCTCACTCCTGTAATCCGAGCACTCTGGGAGGCTGAGGCAGGTGGATCACAAGGTCGGGAGATCAAGACCACCCTGACTAACATGGTGAAAACCCATCTCTACTAAAAACACAAAAAATTAGCCAGGTGTGGTGGCACATGCCTGTAGTCCCAGCTACTCAGGAGGCTGAGGCAGAAGAGTCACTTGAACAGAGGAGGCGAAGGTTGCGGTGAGCCGAGATCACGCCACTGAACTCCAGCCTGGGCGACAGAGCAAGACTCCATTTCAAAAAAATCAGGTGGGGGGCATTTGGGCACAGACACATACACAGGGAGAATGCCATCTGAAGATGAAGGCAGAGATCAGGCGATGCTTCTGCAATCACAGGACACCAAAGACAGCAGCAAACTGCTAGAAGCTAGGAGAGAGACATGGAATGGATTCTCCCTCACAGTCCCCAGACTTCCAGCCTCCAGAACTTTCAGACAATACATTTCTGTTGTTTAAGCCACCCAGTCCATGGTACTTCATCGTGGCAGCCCAAGCAATGTAATCCATTAACCAAAGCCTATTCAACAGGAACGTTCTCATTCACTCACCAGGCATTTCCTGAGATGGCTATACACTTGACCATGAGCTTCATGAGGGCAGAGGCTGTCTCTGGTTGATTTATCACTGGATCCCTAACTCAGAGTAGAGCAGCTGTGAGAAATACTATGGATGAATAGTTGAATCAATAACAGAAAGGAGGAATGAAAAATTGGCACCAGGACTCTAGAAAATAAGTCTAATGCGGTCTTCTCACAGTGTGGATGAGATGGAAGTGTGATGATGGATGAGCAGAAATACCCTTGGGAAAGTAGGATCACAGCCAAAGATATATAAGCGCTCCTGGAAATAAGTCAGACGAGATGCACAGCTTGTGTTTACATGGTTCTTTTTTGTATCAGGGATGGAATCATTTCGGTTTGTGGATTTTATAACATATTCCAAATTTATCCCTAGCAGCATAATATATTGATATTAAAAACTGTATTTATATTCAAGCCCTTGTACTCCCTCTTTTTGCCTACCTTTCTAGCGGCAGTGAGGGATGCTATCGGAACACCATCCGGAAAAGGAGGCGAAAGAACAGCAAAAACAAAAAACGAATTGAGAATCAAAGCATCAGCTTTGCATCCTTAGTTACATGTTTGTGAGTCTATTAAAGAAACCATGGTATGGAAGGCCGTGGATTTCAACCAAAAATATCAAACATTTGCACAGGAAAAATTCGCCCCCCTCCTTTTTTAAAGTCCAGAAGGTGGCTTCAGATATCAAGAACCTAGAGCATAAACCAGAAACTAGAAGAATGTATGAAGGCATAATATCCATTTTTCCATGTTGCTGAGCTGAAAGAGAGAATTAGCAGGGATCCCTCACCTGGTCCCAGGGCCCTGACTTTCAGATTGAATAAGAGACAATGACCCTTGGAACCATCATAAGTTAAGGTGCATCCTACACCCCTGGCTTCCCAAACCACAGGCTTCATGGATAATGCTGAGAGTCACCGTAACCCCTGGGTCATAGAGAAGCCCATGGCTGAAGGAGTTGTCCATACCTCACGAAGACACTCAGAGCTCCCTAGGCTGTAGTGAAGCTCTCTCCTGATGAGGTCTCTCAGCTAAAACAAAAAGAATGGCCCGTGAGCCCAACTGCAGATGCGGGTGTGCTTTTTACCTTAGCAGGGTGACAGCTGTGTCTTGGGGCCTGGCAGGAGATCAGCAAAGCCAGCGACTTCAGAAGCCTTCCTTTTTTTTTCTTAATTTAAATTTTTATTTTTAGATTTGGGGTCTAGCTCTGTTGCCCAAGCTGGACTGCAGTGGCATGACCATAACTCATTGCAGCCTCGACCTCCTGGACTCAAGCAATTCTCCCACCTCAGCCTGCTGAATGGCTGGGAACTACAGGTTTGCACCACTACACGTGGTTAACTTTTTAATTTTTTGTAGAGATGAGGTCTCACTATGTTAACTAGGCTGGTCTCAAGCTCTGACCTCAAGCAGTCTTCTGGCTTTGGCCTCCCAAAGTGCTGAGATTACAGGGATGAGCAACCATGCTCAACCTGAAGCCTTCTTTGAACTCAGATGCCACCTAAGGATAAGGAAAAAGGGCAAGGAAAGAGAACACTGAATTAACCAGGCAATTGCCAAAAATGACTCAGTTGCCTTGACTTCACAAGATTAACACCTCCAATCGCAGGTAGAGAAAGGCTTATGGGGGTAAATCGAGTTTGTGATAAAGAAGAATTAAATTTTCAGAAACCTGTGGCCATTGTGATTATCATAGCTCCCCATTACCTGTGGTTTCTCTTTCTGCAGTTTCAATTAGCAGTGGTCAACGGCCATCCAAAAACATTAAGGCATTTTGATAGAGAGAGAGAGAGAATGCACATTTACATAATTGTTATTGCAGTATATCATTATAATAGTTGTATTTTATTATTAGTTATCATTGTTAATATTTTATTGTACCTAATTTATAAATTCAACTTTATCACAAGTGTGTATGTATAGGAGAAAAACACAGTCTTCAGGGTTTGGTACCATCCATGGCTTCGGGCATCCATTGGGGGTCTTGGAACATACCCCCTGCAAGGATAAAGGAACACTATTGTGTGTATCTGCTGTGGCTAAAGTACAGATTGAATCTAGTTGCCTTAGAGATACTCCTGGAGTTCCTTGGGTTTGTGGCTCTTTCAGAGTAGACAGATTTAGCAAATAAAAATACAGGATGCTCATACTTTCTCGGATGACCCTAAGCTCTTGGCCCCCCTCTCCTAGTGCTTAAGCAGAAGCCATCTGACCTCTGAGATAGTGTTGGGGTTCTTTGTAGATCCACTGGTTTGGGATTTGCAAATGCCTGGCATGTGTTGCCTTGAACCACCTCTACTTATTAGTGATAGACATTGTTAATTGATCATTGACCTTCACGATTCTTTTCAATGTAGAACTCTAGACAGCAACTTCCAACTGGTCAGAGTTGGTATGTAAGTTGGCATTAATTGTCCTCCTTGATGGAATCTGAATTTAGGTTTAAAGATGAAAAGGACAGACAGTGAGTGGCAGTGCCAAGAACGGAACTGGGTAGTGCCAAGAACAGAACAGGGCTGGGCTCAGTGGCTCATGCCCCTTGTCCCAGTGTTCTGGGAGGCTGAGATGGGAGGACCACTTGAGCCCAGGAGTTTGAGCCCAGCCTAGACAACAAAGTGAGATGATATCTCTACCAAGATAGCGTGGTAGCACACAGCTCTAGTCCCAGCTACTCGGGAGACTGAAGTAGGAGGACTGCTTGAGCCCAGGAGTTTGAGGTTGCAGTGAGCTGTGATTGTGCCATTGCACTCCAGTCCGGGTGACAAAGCAAGACTCGGTCTCAAAAAAAAAATTTTTTTTAATTTAAATATTTTAAAAACTTTAAAAAAGAACAAATCAAGTGTCTCTGCTCCCCAGCGGGGAATGTTTTGCTGGAGCCAGAGTTCTGTGTTGCAGTATCTATAACTTTTTTTGTGGCCAGCAGGAGGGAGGGCACCAGAGATTCATCCCATGTGAATGTGGGAGTAGCATCCCACATGAGCTAGATACAGGAGGGACAGGTCGCGGCCACGTGAGCTGACATTCACAGGCAACAGAGAATTTGCTCTGAAGCCACCATACTGAGTTCAAATTCTGGCCCCTGGCTGTGTGGCCTTGGTCCAGCTACTTTTGTTATCTGATCCTCAGTTTCCACATCTGGAAAATGGAGACTGTTTAGTATTAACCTAGTTAAGTTATCATAAGGATTCAATCAGATAGGAAAAGCCCAACCCCTGGCACATCTTAGATGCCCAGAAATGGTACTTGGTCACATTCCAGACTCTGCAAGACAATTCTTTTGCCACTAAAATCCTCCCCTCTATCCGCTGCTGTTAAGACATCTTTCTTTGCATGTAGCTGTCAGAGGAAAGCCTCCCATTTCGAACTTTGTTAATGCGTCATTTGTACCTAAGAGCAAAGAAGGAAAACCAATGGCATAAAAGAAGGGACAGTTGGCACTGGAAGAGACCTGGAGTCAAACCCCAATTGTTACTCTGTGCTCTGGGATGCTTTGCAAGAGACCCTGTCTCTCCAAGCCTCAGTTTGTCATTTGGACAATGGGCCTAAAGACAGCTGTCCCCGTGGGCTCCAGGATGGCAGAGGAGAGGATGGATGTGTGAGTGCCTGCTCTCACTGGCACTGTGAGCAGAGCTTTCACACAGCATCAGTTTCTTTGTCAATGACACTGTGGCCTAGCACCTGGCCCATGGCCAGTGAGGCTCCCTACGGAAGAGGAAATGAAGTTTGACTCAGGCTTTTGTTAACGCCTGGCTGCGGCTGGCCAGGCCTGCCTCCTCTGGGGTTAGAGCTGGCCTCACAGCTGAGCTTGGCTGGGTGCATGGGGTTACAGTGAAGCCGGCTCTGCCAGGCCAAGAATGGGAGAGTCTAAGTTACACATCACTGCTGTTGGCAGTGGACGCAGGCCAGAGGAGAGAAAGAGAGAGGCAGAATGAAAACGCAGCATCCCCATCTCTCATGGCTGGTCCTCTCCCCCGTCAGAGGACAAATGTTATACAAAGTGAAAAATGACCCCACCTTCTCTCAACCCGCAACAGATGAGGACACTGAGGCACACAGAGGGTGAGCAGCATGCCCAGGGCTTCACAGCCAAGAAACAGAGCAGCCAGGACCTAAATCTAGGTCTGCGTGCTTCCCAAACCCAAGCTATTAACCAGCTAACCTGCCTTCCATGAGAAACCTAGAGAGCTCGCCCCCCAGGAAAAGATGGAAACACTAATAGCAATTAGGCA
This sequence comes from Callithrix jacchus, assembly GCF_049354715.1. Lineage (NCBI taxonomy): Eukaryota > Metazoa > Chordata > Mammalia > Primates > Cebidae > Callithrix > Callithrix jacchus. The sequence continues at coordinate 196,862,147 of NC_133502.1, forward strand.
CATACCATGGGTTGATCAAGGTATTTACCCCTTTTCACATGGATTTGTCTGCTACAACATGGGTCGTTTTCATTGTATTTTACAGATGAAGAAACAGGTTCAGAGGCTTGAAGTGGCAGATCCAGTGTGGCCGTATTGTGTCTCTGAAGTTAGAGTCCTTCCCTGGGCATCCCCCTGCCCCGGAGGCAAATGACTTCCCCTCTCTGATCTGGTGCCCTCCCCTGTAAACTGAGGATAATCACAGCACTCACTTCACTGAGATGTCATAAAGACCAAATGACTCTGTGAATATAAAGTACGTAGAATGGTGCTTGGTACATAGAAAGAATATTGCAGGTATGTATTTCTGCCATTGTTATTGCCATGATTATTACTACCCCAGACCAAACTGCAACAAAGGGACAGTGTTACATTTAAAACCAGGATTGTAGAGTTCAAAAGTAGGTTTAAGATGCTGCACGCCTATAGTCCTGGCCACTTTGGGAGGCCCAGGCAGGAGGATTGCTTGAACCCAGGAGCTCAAGCCTGCAGTGAGCTATGATTGTGCCACTGCACTGTAGCCTGGGCAAAGGAGCAAGACTCTGCCTCTTTTTAAAAAGTAGATTTAATAATTTCTTCCTATCCCCATCTCTTTGCTACCAAGACAGTGACTCCCAGATATTTGGGCATCACTTAGCAGTTAAAAAAAATCAAATGATAGGTAGATAGATAGATACAGATAAAGAGATAGATAGATAGAGAGAGAGATAGAAAGAAAGAGATTGATAGAGGGCTAGATCAACAGAGAGAGAGACAGACATAACATATTCCATTTTCTATTTTGCCAAAGCAGACGTTTTATAAAAATTACTACCATCTTTTACCTCCATTATTTCAGAAGGCAAGGGCATTTTAACACCTAACGGTGGGGAGAAAGAATCACGGGCTAGAGGAAAGCCCTTTAAATTAAATAAATGTAGCTTTCTGAACATTCTCTCAACATTATTCTCCTCATTTCCACAAAGACCAGTGGAAACCTCATCAGAGGTCATCCCAGGTTTTCAGGCCAGCATTTTAAAAGCACTGCCTTTTCTACTCCCCTGCCAAGGCTTTGCAGGGGGTGTGCACAGAGATTTGGAGTGTCAGAACACATTTCTAAAATAATGTGTTTCCAGAAAAGTGTCAGCTGATAAGTAGCTGGAGGAAAAAAGTTGTGTGTGTGTGTGTGTGTGTGTGTGTGTAACGTATATGTATACAAATATGTTTTTACAAATATTATACAAATATATAATTATATGTACACAAATGTATATTTTCTTCTCCAGGTAACAGCACAAATTCAGAAAACCTAAGAGAGGAAACAATAAAGTAGTAACAGACTCTGATGAGCTTATCTTTCAATTTATAGAGTGTCTTAGTCCATTTATTCTGGCAAAACAGAATATCATAGGCTAGGTTATTTGTAATGAACAGAAATTTATCTGGCTCATGGTTCTGGAGTCTGGGAAGTCCAAGATCAAGGAACCACATCTGGTGAAGGCCTTCCCATGGCAGAAGGTATCCCATGGGCAAGAGAGGAAAGAGGGACACCTTTGATAAGGACCCCATTCCCAAGGCAACTAATGCACCCCTGAGATAATGGCATTGATCCATTCATGAGAGCAGAGCTTCATGACCTACTGACCTCTTAAATGTCCCACGTCTCAATACTGCTGAATTGGGGATTCTTTCTAATACATGAACTTCGGGGGACCCAATCAAACCAGCATAGAGGACGTATTAAGTAGAAGCCAAAGAACTCCTTTTATAAACACCAATCTGGGAATAAGCACATGGGGCTGAGACACACCCAAGCCAGCACTGGTTTCCTTTGGCATCAGCTGTGTGGAGCAGCAGGCGTGAACGAGTTGCTTTTTGCAGTTAAGTCTAGGCTGCAAACCTGCAGGCCCAGCCAGCCTCCAGAGGGACTAGGAGATGGGTGGAAGGGGATCTGAGATTAGAGCATGCCTCTCTGGTGACTGGAACAGAAAGCCAGGGGCAAGCTTCCAGGGAGAGAGGGAGGCAGACACAGTTCACAAGGCTTAGGTTTACATGACACATCAATGCAAATTGGAATCTAATTTTCTCTCGCACTCGAGGGTCTCAGTTTCGTTGCTGGAAAATGCGGATGGCCATATTAAGTTGAACTACATGAAATGCATTTTCACACGTCAAAAACTGTCAATCAAAGAAACTGACGACAGCCAGTGTTGGTGAGTACGTACAGAAACTAGATCTCTCAGCCATTGCTGGTAAGGGTGCAAAATGGTGTAGCTACTTTGGAAAACAGTTTGGCAGATTCTGTCAAAGTGAAACGTAAACTTGTCATATGACCCAACAATTCTGCTCCAAGGAATTCATTCAAGAAAAGAGAAAGCATATGTACACACAAAGACTTGTACGCAAATGTGTACAGCAACAGTATTCGGAATTGCCAAAAAGTGGAACTCATCCAAATGCCCATAGACTGGTGAATGGATAAACAAAATGTGATACATCTGTATAATGGAATACTACTCAGCAGCGAAAAGGAACGAAGTATTTGATACATGCACCAGTATGAATGAACCTCAAAAACGTGCTACGTGAAAGAAGCTAAACACAAAGATCATTATATATATTGTAGGATTCCATTTATATGAAATCTTCAGAAAAGGAAAATCTGTTGAATCAGAAAGCGTATCAGTGGTTGCCTGCAGCTGGGGGTGGGAAGAGAGGATCTACTGCAAACAGGCAAAAGAGATCTTTGGGAGTGATAAGAATGTGCTAAAACTGGATGATGGTGATGGCTGCCCAAGTTTCTAAATGTACTGAAACTCATTGGATTGCACACTTAAAATGGATGAATTTATGATATGTAAATTATACCACAATAAAGCTGTTTTAAAAAATCAAATACAGGCAATTTTTATGATTCAACCAAATAATGTGCTTATAGGGGATTTGATGTTTCAATCTACTTGAATACAATTAAATTTCTGTCTGTGACCACAATAGTAGATAGGCAGGTTAAATTGCTAAAAATGGCTCGAATTCTCTGCCCCTTCCTTTATCCACACCCTTGTCGATGTGACTTTGCAGATCCGACCATCAAGAAATGGGGAATCAGGGCTCAGCACATGACTTGCTTTGACCAACAGAATGTAGCAGAGGAGGCTGGGCACAATGGCTCATGCCTGTAATCCCAGTACTTTGGGAAGCTGAGGTGGGTGGATCACCTGAGGTCAGGAGTTCAAGACCAGCCTGGCCAACATGGCGAAACCCCATCTCTACAAAAAACACAGGTGCCTGTAATCCCAGCTACTCGGGAGGATCAGGTGAGAGAACTGTTTGAACATGGGAGGAGGAGGTTGCAGTGAGCTGAGATCCCACCATTGCACCCCAGCCTGGGCAGCAGAGCGAGACTCTGTCTCACAAGAAGAAAAAAAAAAAAAAAAGAATGCAGCAGAGGTGATGATGTGCCGGTTCTGAGCCTAAGCCTCAAGAGATCTTGAATGTTTGCTCTTTTTTTCTTGGAATCTTGTCACAACTAAGAACAAGGCAAGCCAGTTCACTGAAGCATGGAAAACACCTGATCCAACTTATAAACAGCCTGCTGCAGTACATGTGGATTTGGTTGCCCTAGAACAGCCAGCCCTCAGCTGACTTGCCAGCTGACCACAGGTGCAACAGCAGGTCCAAAGTCATCTGACCTTGGCCCAAATCAGCAGAACCATCTAATTGACGCATCGATTCATGAGAAATAATAAATGCTTGTTTTTTTTTCAGCTCCTAAGCTTTGTGGGATAGTTTGTTATGCAGCAATAGATAGCTAATACCATTGTGGGGTTTTTTTTTTTCAACACCTTTGAAAGGTTTGTTTGGAATGGCCTGGCTTAAAATATAGGTGGTATAAGTGAAACCTTCTCTGAGAGCATCATAAGTCACTGCAATCAGGAAGGACATTGTATGTTCTCAGATGATGCAGTGGAGGAAATGGACAATGGCCTCAAATATGAACCTCCAATTAAAGATCATAAACTGAGTTGCAGACCGTAATTTGATCTGGTTGCATCTCACATGGGTAACTCTTAGAGGCACCTCCAGCGTGAGTTACAGTAAAGATTCATTTATTTGCCAGTAGCTAATGGTTCTTCCAAGAAATGCCAGGGAGCCCAGCTGGAATATTAAGTAAATGAATGGCATATAGGAGGTACCCTGTGTCTTTATACAATTTTGAGAGAATGGAGAAGAGCAGATTCTAGAAGCACCAGATGCATTTAAAAGCCTTCATGATGGAGGTTAGAGGCTTGGAGTCTAAACTTCTTTGACTTCACGGTTAATAAGGAGATGGTTCTTCTATGGTGTCCATGGCTGTGACCAGGATACTTAGTATTACCTAAGAAATGTATTCATATGGGTTTGTTTCTAAGAAGTCCCCACCTTTGATTTTTCACCACTTTGGGGTGTTAAGAGAAGATCCTTGTCTGAAAACCAGTTGCTTACAGGAGGTACACAATGCTTTGGCTTGTCTGGTCCTAGATTGAGCTGTCCGATATGGCGGAGCCAGATATGGGCATTGTCATTCTGGGTGGCTGCTCTGTTCCTTCCCTATTATGGACTGAAAGCTTGTGCCCCTCCCAAGTTATACCTTGAAGCCCCAACCCCCAATGTGATGGTATTAGGAGAGGAATCAGGTCATGAGGGTGAAGCCCTCATGGTGATATCAATGCCCGTACAATAAGAGGCACAAAGTGCATGCTCTCTCTCTCTCTCTCTCACCCTCCTCCACCCCTCTTATCTCTTCTGTGTGAGGACAGGATGAGAAGATAACCATCTGCGAGCCAAGGAAATGAGCCTGATCAGGAACCGAATTGGCTGACACCTTGATCTTTGGCTTTCCAGCCTCCAAAACTGTAAGAAATAGGTTTGCATTGCGGAAACCATCCAATCTACTATTTCATTATGGCAGCCCCCATGGAATAAGACACTCTCCTTGCCCCATAGTAAGGGAACAAAGAGAAATGATGAGGTTTGGGCTTTTTAAAGTCCTTGGGTACAGGTCTTTATTCTCTGGCTGTGAGAGGAGAATCCCCCGTACTTTTTCGGTGTGCAAGCTGACAAAAGACAAACCCCGGGGATTATCAGAAGGGAGCAACGGAGATGCTATCAACTCCTGTCTTTAACAGATGGAATTTTTTCACATCTCTGGTCAAAATCACTGTTTAGTATCCTTTGAATTTTAGATGTGGGGGTGGATCATTGAATTACTACCTCTAGTGGAACTCTGAGAAAAGGAGACTGTAGGGAAAGGAATTTTACATGGACCAACCCAGGCTCAGAGAAGTGAACAAGGCTTTGTGTGATTCTTGAAAAGGGCGATGATGAACCTCTGAAGACTTGGTTTTGGATTCTTCTTTTCTGAAAACTGGCTGTGTGGGTTTGGGTGAGTCACTGTCCCTTTCTGGGCTTGAGTTTCTTCATCTGTAATGTGAGGGTCGTAAACCTGTCTTCCTCCTAGGCTTGATTTTGTTTTTTTTAAAGTAAATGAGATTAAGGTTGGGAAAGCCCTTTTGTACAGTCTTTAAGGGTGAGCTGTGAGGGATGGTGGTCTCTATAGCTTGAGATCTTCTGCCCAAGAAAAGCCCAATCTTTGTTCAAGCCTTCTGAAAACTGCCCTGCCCTTCACCATCCATTACGGCTACCTTCTCTAATTACCTAAAGGATTACTCTCCCTTTTGGAGCCCCTGAAGCTTGCAGCCTCATGCTGGACTCTGTTTACACCAATCTTTACCTACTGGATGTCTATTATAAGCAAGACCCTAGAGAGATGGAATGAACAGCAGGATGCAGCTCTTATCCTCAGGGAACTCAAAGCCTAGCCGAGAAGGCAAGACAGGTACATGGGAAGAGTTATTAGCTCTCACTTCTGCATCCTCAGGGCTTTTCTTACTTTTTTTCTTTTTTTTTTTTTTTTCTTTTTTAAGACTGTTTTGCTCTTGTTTCCCAGGCTGGAGTGCAATGGCGCGATCTCTGCTCACTGCAACCTCCACCTCCCAGGTTTAAGGAATTCTCCTGCCTCAGCCTCCCAAGTAGCTGGGATTACAGGCATGTGCCACCACGCCCAGCTAATTTTGTATTTCTAGTAGAGACTGGGTTTCTCCATGTTGGCCAGGCTGGTCTTGAACCCCTGACCTCAGGTGATCCGCCCGCCTTGGCCTCCCAAAGTGCTGGGATTACAGGCAAAAGCCACCGGCCCCTCAGGGTTTTTCATATTGAATTATTGTTTTGCAGCCTTCTCCTCTAGAGCAGTGGTTCTCAAACTTTGCTGCGCATTGCAGTCACCCAGAGGGACTGTTATTTACAGTTTACAGGGTCCCACACCCAGAGTTTCTGAATTAGTAGGTAGAGTCTAAGAATCCACGTTACAAAGTAGTTCCCTTATAAACACATGCCGTTGGTCTGAAGACCACACTTTGAAAACCGCTGGTCTGTATTCAGGGTTGTTGAAGACAGGTGCCATGTCTTAATTGTCTCAGGGGTCCTCTTTGTCTAACAGTTGTTTTAAACTCTTAACTCTTGTTACAAGACCCTCCTCAAATATCTTCTCATCCAGGAAGCCCAAAGTGATTCCCTACACAGAGGGAGTAGAGCTCTCCTGTGGATTCTTATACTGACATGCACAGCTCTGTATTTTAATGCATATACAAAGCTTCTTGCATCTGTGCGGATATTTGCTTTGCCAGATTGTGAGCTCCTTGAAGGTGGGGATTGTGTCTGGTTGTTTTTTCCCCACAATAAGAATGCTGGGTATATACAGAAGTCTGGATAATGGTTCAGATGGATGGATAGAAGGGTGGGTAGATGAATGAATAAATGAGTAGATGTATGGATGGATAGATGGGTGAGTGGATGGATGAGTAAATGGATGGATGGATGCATGGATGAATGGATGGATGGATGAGTAGATGGATGGATGGATGCGTGGATGGATGGATGGATGGATGACTAAATGGATAGATGGATGCATGCATGGATGGATAGATGGGTGAGTGGATGGATGAGTAGATGGATGGATGGATGAATGGATGGATGAGTAGATGGATGGATCGATTCATGGATGGATGGATGGATGAATGGATGGATGACTAAATGGATGGATGGATGGATGAATGCATGGATGGATAGATGGGTGAGTAGATGGATGAGTAGATGGATGGATGGATGCATGGATGGATGGATGAATGGATGGATGAGTAGATGGATGGATGGATGCATGGATGGATGGATGAGTAAATGGATGGATGGATGGAGAGATGGGTGAGCAGATGGAGAAACGGCTATAGTACAAAGCAATAGATGGTGACAAGTATATTTTAATCAAGAGAACTTGAACACTTAGACTTTAATTGTTGCCTATTTGGGGGAAGGTGGATAATGAAAGGCAAAACATCCCCTCTTGAGGGACGCATCTCTGCATTCCTACTCTGTGCCCCTTCCTTTTGGGCCTTAGCTTTCACCTTGGGCAAAAGAGGGGAGCTGGATGAGACAACTACTAAAAGTTTTTTAAATTTTGAGCTGAAATTATTCTTTTTCATAAAATGAGAAATAATAGCAAAAGGCCGTCATGTAGTGAGACTGTGAATGTGTGAATGTGAAATTAGCACATAAACCACTTGCTACAGTTCCTGGAAGGCAGTAAACACTCAACACATGTCAGGTATTTTCTTCTTCACTGTCATTGTCATCATTCCATAATGAATCTAGGTCTTTACCAACATGAATCCCTTCGGTAACTTCACCTTTGCGGTTTTGAGAAATAGTTGGTATCTTAATAAAGTATATTTCAGAGTAAAGAACGTTACCTACGGATAATGAGGGTCATTCCTTAATGATAAAGGGGTCAATTCGTTAGCAGGCTGTAACAATGATACATATGTATACGCTTATTACAAAACTTCAAAATATGTGAATGCCAAGCTGACAGAACTAGATGCAAAATTAAGCAAATCCACAATTATAACCAGAGATCTCGGTATTCCATCTCAATAATTAATAGAACAGTAGACGTAAAATTGTAAGGGTTCAGAGTCCTGAAAAACATGGTCAACCAACTAGACCTAATTGACATTTATGGAACACTCTACCTGACAACAAGAGCAGAATACATATTCTTAAAGTGCTCGTTCTATGAGGTCTTTACAACATATCAAAATTTGCTGCAATGCAACTGAAACAGTACTGAAAGGGAGACTTATAGCATTAAATGCTTATGTTAGAAAATACAAACATCTCGCGGCCGGGGGGTGGCTCACGCCTATAATCCCAGCACTTTGGGAGGCCGAGGCAAATGGATCACGAGGTCAAGTGATCGAGACCATCTCGATCAAAATGGTGAAACCCCGTCTCTACTAAAAATACAAAAATTAGCTGGGCATGGTGGCGCGCACCTGTAGCCCAGCTACTCGGGAAGCTGAGGCAGGAGAATTGTTTGAACCTGGGAGGCGGAGGTTGCAGTGACTCGAGATTGCGCCATTGCACTCCAGTCTGGGTAACAAGAGCGAAACTCCGTCTCAAAAAAAAAAGAAAGAAAAAAGAAAAATACAAACGTCTCAAATCAATGACCTCAGTTTCTACCTTAAGAAATCAAAAAAGGGGAAGAATGTCAAATTAAACCCAAAAGTAAGCAAAATTTAAGGGAAATAATAAAGATCAGAACATAAATCAATAAAATAGAAAACAGTAATAGAACCAATGAAAGCAAAGCTAGTTCTTTGTAAAAAATTAATAAAAATGAAACCTCTAGCCATAAGATACAGATTACTAATGCCAGGAAGGAAAGAGGTAACGTCACTACTGATGCTGCAGATATTAAAAGGCTAATTAGGGAATGTTATTAGCCACATTATGCCAATAAATTCTACGACATAATTAAAATGGATAAATTCCGTGGAAAATAGCAACTACAAAAGCAAGAAACAGGTTGCCCGAATAGACCTATGCCCATTTAAAAACTTGAATTTGTAGGTAACAACATTCCAAAAGAGAGAATTTCGGATCAATATGAGTTCACTGGTAAATTTTACAAAGCATTTAAGGAAGAAATAGTAAAATCAAACACAAATATTTTCAAAATATAGAAGAAGAGGAAACTTCCCTTTTTTTTTTTTGAGACGGAGTTTCACTCTTGTTACCCAGGCTGGCGTTAAATGGCGCAATCTCGGCTCACTGCAACCTCTGCCTCCTGGGTTCAGGCAATTCTCCTGCCTCAGCCTCCCGAGTAGTCGGGATTACAGGCACGCGCCACCATGCACAGCTAATTTTTTGTATTTTTAGTAGAGACGGGCTTTCACCTCGTTGACCAGGATGGTCTCGATCTCTTGACCTAGTGATCCACCCGCCTCGGCCTCCCAAAGTGCTGGGATTACAGGCTTGAGCCACCGTGCCCGGCCCGGGAACTTCCAATTTATTCTATGAAGCTAGCATTATTACCCTGATACCAAAATCAGACAAAGGCATTACAAGAAAACTTCAGATTGATATTCCTCATAAGCATAGACATATAAACATTTAACAAAGTTTTAGCAAATCAAACTCAACAATACATAAAACAAATAATATCTCATGACTAAGTACAAAAATGCAGAGTTGGCTTACCCCTTGAAAATCAATACATGGAATTTATCATATTAAGAGACTTTCTTTAAAAAAGGGAAACAAGCCGGGCGCGGTGGCTCACGCCTGTAATCCCAGCACTTTGGGAGGCTGAGGTGGGTGGATCACGAGATCAAGAAATTGAGACCATCCTGGTCAACATGGTGAAACCCCTTCTCTACTAAAAATACAAAAAAAAAAAAAAAAATTAGCTGGGCATGGTGGCGCATGCCTGTAGTCCCAGCTACTCAGGAGGCCGAGAGAAGAAAATTGCCTGAATCCAGGAGGCGGAGGTTGCTGTGAGCCGAGATTGCACCATTGCACTCCAGCCTGGGTAATAAGAGCAAAACTCCGTCTCAAAAAATAAAAAAAAGGTCGGGGGGGGGGGACAAAATAATCTCAATAGGTACAGAAAAATTATTCATTAGATGTTGAAAAAAATGGAATATGTATTTTTAAAATGTCATTAATTCAGGTGTAGAAAGGAACTTCCTCATTGGGTGCAGTGGCTCATGCTTATAATCTCAGCAGAAGATTGCTTGAGTTCGGGAGTTCGAGATCAGCCTGAGCAGCATAATATGACCCTGTCTCCACAGACACACACACACACAAAGTAAACAAAATTAAAAATTAGCCAGGGGTGGTGGTGCATGCGAGTGATCCCAGCTATTAAGGAGGCTGAAAGAAGAGGAGTGCTGAGCCTAGGAAGTTAAGGTTGCAATGAGCCATAATCGCTCCAGTGCACTCCTGCCTGGGGAACAAAACGAGACCCTGTTTCAAATAGAAGCAGCAGCAGCAACAACGACACCACCAACAAAAGAACGGAACTTCCTCAGCTGGATAAAGGGTATCTATTTAAAAAACAAAAATAAAAATAAAAACCTACAGCTAACATCATCCTTAATGGCAACAGACTGAATGCTTTCTCCTTTAGATGAGGAATAAAGCAAGATTGTCCAGTCTTATCATGTCCATCCAACATTGTCAAGGGCAATGAAGCAAAAATATATAAATTGAAAAGGAAGAAGTAAAAATAGCGTTATTTGCAGAAGGCATAATCATCCCTGTAGAAAATCCTGAGGAAGCCGCCAAGATGCCACTAGAAGTAATAAGTGAGTTTTGCAAGATCATTACACAAAAATGAACCACATTTCTGTAAACCGGTAACAAACCTTTGGAAGTTGAAGTAAAATAATCTACCACAATAGCCTGAAGAACGTGAAACACTTAGTGATAAACTTGGAGGGGTTATTCAAGATCTGTACTCTGAGAACTGTAAAATGTTGCTGGGAGAAATTAAAGAAGACGTAAATAAATGGAGATATAAGTTGCATTTCTGGGTCAGAACAGTTAATATTAAGATGCCAATGCTTCCAAACATTGATCCACAGATTGAATGCAATCCCAATAAAAACCTCAGCAGGTTTTTTGCATAAATTTACAAGCAGATTATCTAATTCACTTGGAAAAACAAAGAACCTAGAAAAGCAAAGAAAATTTTTGAAAACAGCAAAGAGAACTTACACTGCTTGATTTTAAGATGTATTATAAGGCTACAGTAATTCATGCAGTCTCAGTGTGGTATTGCCATAGAGATAACAGATCTGTAGAATAGAATACGGTTGAGAAATAAACCGATGCACATATGATTAATTGATTTTCAACAAAATTGCCAAGGCAATTTAATGGGGGAAAGGAAAATCTTTTCATTAGGTGATGCTGAAACAATCTGATGGTCATAAGCTGAAGAAAACCCCACCATATACGAAAAATTACTCTAAATAGATTATAAACCTAAAGGAAGAGTTAAAATGAGAGAAAATCATTGCGGTCTTGGGCTTGGCACAGGTCTTTAAAATATGAGACAAGCACAAACTCTAAAAGAAAATATCAATTTGTTGGAGAAGATCAAAATTTAAATAGTTTGCTCTTTAAGAAACGCTTATGAAAATGAAAAGGCAAACTGCAACCTTGGAGAAAATGTTTATAAAACACATATCCAGTGAAGGTTTCTGCTTCAAGAATGTATACAGAACTCACACAATGCAAAATTTAAAAATGAGAAAAATAAACAAAATGAACATACTCGTTAGCAAAGAAAATATATGGATGGCAAATAAACATGGGAAGATTAAGTCATTCGTCGTTAAGAAGATGGAAACGAAAGCTGCGAAGAGGTACCACCGCGCAAGCCCACTAGAATGGCTTAAATTTGAAAAATGAATTATTCCAAGTATTGGCAAGGATGTTAAGTGATTGAGAATCATACGCTAGTAGTGTTCTACTCTACAAAATAGAATAGAACAAAATAGAACAGGCATTTTGGATACCTATTAGGTAAGTCCTTAAGTAGTTACACATCCACCTGCCATATATATGACAATTTTACTCCCCGGTATTTACCTAAGAGAAGTGAAGACTTGGACGAAAGCCCTTGTAGCAATTTGATTTGTAGTAACCAAAAGGCAGAAACAACCCGAAAGCCCGACACTGTGACTGGGAAGATGAGTTGTATGCCTGTTGCCTACCACTGAGGTCTTGAGTTTTCTAATCCATCCAGTGGGTGATGGCGCCTGTTTCCTTTACAGTCTCGGACGTGGGGAAATCTGTCTGATAGCAGAGAATTTAAAATGAAGCACTTCCGAAGGTGAGCGTTGAGGTTTTTCAGACCCACCGTTGTAATCCTTACACCCAGAGTCCATATCTCCATCTCGATTGAGGGATTCAGTCTCATTTCCATAGATGTGTGTAGTTTCACGGAATATATCATACTCCGTAAGAATACAGGCCAGGCGCGGTGGCTTATGCCTGTAATCCCAGCGCTTTGGGAGGCCGAGGCGGGTGGATCACAAGGTCAAGAGATTGAGACCATCCTGGTCAACATGGTGAAACCCCAACTCTACTAAAAATACAAAAAATTAGCTGGGCATGGTGGTGCATGCCTGTAATCCCAGCTGTTCAGGAGGCTGAGGCAGGAGAATTGCCTGAACCCAGGAGGCGGAGGTTGCGGTGAGCTGAGATTGTGCCATTGCACTCCAGCCTGGGTAACAAGAGGGAAACTCCGTCTCAAAAAAAAAGAATATAAATAAGTATGGTTACTTACTTATCTTCACACCTTGAGCTTCACACCTTTGCAAAATGTGGGGGGAAAGAGGGCTCTTTGACCACATTCAGGGATTTTGGCTTGGGAAATACGGTCATTCGGCCTGATTTGGTTTCCTACCCTGCCCTCTCTTGGTGTTTCTTTTTATTCATTTCGGATTCCCGGGAGCATGATGCTCTCTCTTCACTTTGACCTTATTTAAGGAGAGGTAGTGTATTCCTAAATTTTAAGGAAATGTGGACTCAAAACTTAGTTCTTCCACTTGCTAACTGTGTGACCTTGAGAAGATTACTTAACCTCTCTGTACCTGTTTTCTCATTTGGAAAATGGGAGCAAACAGAGTACTACCCCTTGGAGCTGCTGAAAGCATGCAAAGCTCTTAAGCTTGGGCCCACCCTAAGTGGACAACAAATACTTGTTACTCTTAGTACACAAACCCAGTTTCAGAAGAGGGTCTGAAGGTCGGATTCGTCTTACCACTGAGTGTTATAATTTATGTCACTCTCAATAGATGACCACCCAGACAGAGGTTGCTTTTTAATACGGTCTTGTTACAGAAAATAGATTCTAACTGAGATTTTGGGCATGATTAAACTGGGCTGGGGTAGAGGAAGGGCTGAGAGAAGGGCATTACTGTCTAGGACCAAACTGTATCCTTATCACAATGAGAACTACATGAGAGGCTCATTAAAATCAGCTTTTTTTTTTTTTTTTTGCTAAAACAGATTAAAAATACCACGTTTAAATAAATAAAAAATTTTTAAACTTGCATCTTGGAGCCATACTCAGTGGTGCACGCCTATAATCCCAGCTTCTCAGGAGGCTGAGCCCAGGAGTTCGAGACCAGCCTGGACAATATAGCAAAATCCCGACTCAAAGCATCTCTGAGGACCAGCCTGGGAATGCACATTTTAACAAATCCTTCAGATAATTCTTATTTCCAAGAAAGTGTTGGAATCCCAGTCTAAGGCATATATATCAGAATATAATTTTTTTTTCATTATCCTTTGCTATGACAATTCTTATATTTCTCTCTCCTCAATTTCTTTTTCTTACTTTTGTGCATGTTGGGCAGGGTAGGGGAATTGACTAAAAAAAAATCCTTGGGCCGGGCGCGGTGGCTCACGCCTGTAATCCCAGCACTTTGGGAGGCCGAGGCGGGTGGATCACAAGGTCAAGAGATCGAGACCATCCTGGTCAACATGGTGAAACCCCGTCTCTACTAAAAATACAAAAAATTAGCTGGGCACAGTGGTGCGTGCCTGTAGTCCCAGCTACTCAGGAGTCTGAGGCAAGAAAATTGCCTGAAGCCAGGAGGCGGAGGTTGCGGTGTGCTGAGATCATGCCATTGCACTCCAGCCTGGGTAACAAGAGTGAAACTCTGTCTCAAAAAAAAAAAAAAAAAAAAAAAAAATTCTTAATTACCTGAAAACTTTTTTATTTTCTCATTTTGTTCTTTTAAGGATTTGTATAGCTGCATTTTGAAAAGTTGGCAGGAATGTATATGTAGGATTGTACATTCTGCATCAGGTAACCTTATGCCATATGTATTATCTCATCCTGACACATTTTTTCTCATGTGTTCTCTTCCTCACCTCTTGAGTCTGCATTCAGGTAACTACTCCGTGTGGAAAGGTAGATGCCTGCCTGTGTCCATGTTCATACCATCCTACCCAAATACAGATAGATTGCATTTTTGAAAATTTGACATATTTTGGTTTCTCTTACTGTATTTTACAAGCATTCTGACATATTTTTCCTGAAAGCTAAATGAATGAATAAACAAAACTAAAAAAGATATGGTTGGCCTATGCCCGTGCTTAAAGCTTCACATGAGATTTCTATAGTGGAGAAGGTTGCTTTACATTAATGAGGATCATATTTACTCTTTTAGTCTTACCTGCAATTATTGGGTGAACTCAGGTCTCTTTAGTTCATCACCCCATTAGTGTCTGTCAATAACAGAGAATGTGCCTGAAATGCTCAAGTAGCTGGCAGCTCCGGAAGTCTCATCTCTTCTAGTGGAGGGCAGCTCTGGCTTGTGCAGTGGAGAGCTTGGATCCTGGTCCTGTGGGTCACTGCAACTCGGGTCTCTCCCTGAGTCTCAATTTCCCCATCTGTAAGAGATAGCTATTAGGCTACAGCAGTGTTTCTTTCAACGTGCTTTGTGGACCATCTGCTTCAAAATCACTCATACCCGAGTTAAAATGCAGAACCCCAGAGCTCACTCTAGACCCGTTGAATCACAATCTGGGGTGGGGCCAGGAGCCTTCATGCCTAAGAAGTCTCACATGTGTTTCGCATGGATTATTACAGGCTGAGCATCACAGTTTTGGGGTTAAAGATTCTGTGTGGTTGAACTCCAAACTCCTTTTTTTTCTGTCTCAGGCAGACAGCAGTTATCCCGGGCTAGTTAGGCTGGTTCTCATCTCCATGCTCAAGAGCTAACCTGGGCTCCAGGGAGGAGATGTTACTGACACCTGGCTACTTGCCTAGCTTCTGTGGCCTCCCACAGGTCATGGAGAGGAGCCAAAGCAACCATGGCTGGCCTGCCCCGTAATAGCTCAGACCTCAGGAGGACACTCCAGCCTTGGCTGGGCATCCAATCTGCACAGGGTACACTAGGATCTGTTCAGCCTTCTCTTTTAGTTCCTAGGGGTATCTGTCTTGCTTCCCAGAGCCTGAGATTAAGGCTGAAATCCTAGGCATCCAGCATATATCAGGAATCCAGTGAAGGTTAATGAATGAATACAGAATAGTGAGTGGTATACTCTGGAGTGGATAAAATAAAGATTGTGGAGTGGGATCTTATGTGCAAGGCAGATAGTGGTGGCCAATAAATATCTCTTGAGCAAATGTATGTCACTAAGTGAAATTCAAATACCTGGGGCATAGTAGGTATTATAAATGCAGCTATAGTAAGTCCATTTAATATCTGCCCCTGCTCATCCCCCATATGCTCTCAGCCCTTAACATTGCAATGTGCTGACCCCTAATGGTTATATTTGCATCTCTTTGACTGAAGGCTTTCACTACTGCCTGCAAGCATGGCTGCCCAGGAATCATGGGGAATTAGCTCATGAGCTTCAGCAGTCCTGGAACCAAAGATTGATTGAAGTTGGTGTATAAATACCCCAGCTCCCACACTCCTCAGAAGGATAACTCTGAAACAAACACACTATCCTGTCCGCAGGAGTCCCCCAGTGGAATGAAGTCCCAGATGCTCATGGAGGCCATTTGCTTGATAACACACCCTGCCTTTGGCTCCCTTCCTATTTCTCTCTCGCTTCTCCACCCCCATACTGATATTTCCCAGGATCACCTCCCAAGTCAACCACTTGCACTCAGGTCCTTGCCTTAGGATTAGCTGCTGAGGGATCCCATGCTAGGATGACTGTTGAATTAATGAAGGACTAAACATTCAATGAACAGAGGTGGAAGGCTAGAATGCTACATGCTTAAAACACAGGAAATCTTTGTGGGAGATTGCTGAATGAGTAGGATTCAACAAATGCATAGAGTTCAAGGTAGATTCCTATAAATCTAGTACTTGAATTTCTGGTACCAAAAAAAAAAAGTGAAATTTCGATATGCCTTTTGAAAAAGTGAATGAATGAATGAATGGTCATTGAAAAGAGTCAAAGGCTAGAACTTAATATTTTGGTACATAGTGTTCAATAAATGCTTTTTGTGTGGATAGGGAAGAAAAAAGGAGGGAAGAAGGGAGGAAAGAAGGAAGGACGGAAGGAAGGAAAGAAGGGAGGGAAGGGAGGGAGAGAGAGGGAGGGAGGGAGGAAAGGGAGGAGGAAGGTGTCTCAGAGGCTTAGGTCTCCAAGAAGCCAGGCACTGAGCATTCATGAAGAGGCCTATAAAACCCTCCATGACCTGGTCCTCACTGAGGCCACAGGCTCCCCCTGCACCACTCAATCCCTCTTCAGAACACCTCACATCGGCCTCCTTTCAGCTCCAAATCTTTACAAATGCTGTTTCCTTGGTCAGAAATGATCTCCTTTTAAAGTGTGTCTCTTTACACTTAACTAGGTCTCAGCCAAGAATTTGCTTCCTCTAGGAAGCCCTCCGGAGTTTTCCATTATGTCACGTGCACGTATAACTAAAATACCTCCCATATCACCTGGTATTTCTCACTTATGTAATTAGCTGCTTAATGGCTGCTCCTCCCAGTAGAATAAAAACTATTCTGTATTCCCAAGGCTTATGATGGCACCTGGCATGTAGTAAGTGCTCAATAAATATTTGACGAAGGCTCAAGTGCGTGATGCAGCCGTAGTGCCTGGTGTAGCTCTAACCTCAGATCCAGGGTTTTCCTGGGAAGAGTCAGGTTTCCAGGAGCTTCCATCTACAGGCATACTGTTCCTACTCCCACGGCACCATAAACCAGCCAAACGGCAAAATGCACCCCAAATCCGGGAAAGGCCTTCAACAAATCATCTTTGAATAAGTTACAGCTTCTGTCCCAGCCAGCACTGTCACAGGCAGCTTAATTATGGTTATTAGGACCCGCATTAAAACATGATTATAACATAAAATTGGAGTTAGCTGTATAACACATCCAAATTTTGCGGTATGCTTATTGATTTTCTTCCCCTGTTAATCAGAGGGCTACAGTAAATTCAGATAGATCTGGCATAATTAAAACTGAGCCTGTACATTCTAGTGAAAACTCTAACTAGCATCTGTCTTTTGTTAAGGACAGCGAGGCGGGAATGTAAATTTTTACGGGAAACGCAATCAGAGCGTTCATGTTTCATTCCTGGATCTTAGGTGCGACAGGCTGTCATTCCTTTTTAAGAGGAATTTAAAATTGGTTCAAAAAAAGACGCAAGTCATAAAGACATCTGAGAAATGCCAAAATAAGAAGTGGTTGGTTAAAAGAAAGATGATTAGTTGAATCCGGTGATTGGAGGCTTGTAGATGAAACAGTCAACTGAGTTGTTCTCTTTTCAGTGTGGTGGGGTGGCTTTGAAATCAGACAGCTTTGAGTTCAAGTCTGAACTCTGGTATTCATGCCCTAGGTGATATTGAAAAAGCGTTGCTTTGCCTAGCTGAGCCTCATCTGTGAAATGGGGATAATGACAGAACCTACCCCATAAGGGGATTGGAAGGGTTAATGAGATTACAGCTTTTTCAGCTTGTAGTAAAATATTGATAATTAGGAGTTGCTATCATCTTCTCATCATCATCACCCACCACCATCATCCTCATCTCTATTTACATCATTACTATTTTCATTTAATAAAGAGAAAGATCTTTTAATGCTTGTCATGGCTCTGATGAGCTTCATGGTGTAGTGAAAACATGACTTTGAATTCAGGTAATCTTCCAATCTGTGCCACTCATAAGCTATGTGACCTCATACAAGTCATTATATTTCTCTAAATCTGTTTTCTCATTTGTAAAATGAGCACAGCTTTCAAGAGGATGTTGGAGAGGTAATGAGGAATGTTGATTATGCCTGGCATGGAGCAAGTCATTTAACCAATGTTGACTCCCCATCTCCCATATCCAGTCCTGTATCCTCCACAGACTGCTTTGCAGGTGGTATATCTCAGGCGAGCATAGAATATAAAATGGTCTCTGGGTTTCTAATCACCAGACCTCACTAAGAGGCATCCTGTTGGTTTTTCAGTACTGCCCCCTACAAGGCCAGTGTTCCATTGTCATGGCTTTAGTTGCCAGGGCGTGTTCTATGATCACAGAAGGGATCATAGAGCTCATCCCACATTCCACCTGCTCCCCTGAATTTTTCAGCTTTCTTGGTGGTTAGAGTGAGGCCATGTGGCTACTTCTACCCAATAGACCATGAACTCGAACATGGCATTTCCATTTGGAGAGAGGGAAACAGCAGTGGTCAGAAAGCCAGCATTAGAGATAACAAAACTGCAGGATGGGAGTGACTTGGATCATCAGGTCACTGCAGGGAAGACAGTGGTCCTGGAAAGCAGCTGAAATCCCACAGGACTTTGGTGAGTGAAAACTAAACCGCTGTTGCATTAAGCAATTCAAATTTTGAAGTTTGTTACTGCAGCATACCCTAACCTATACTGATTAAAACAAGAATTGATCTCTGCAGTCAAGTCCATGTATCTGCTTGTGATTCTTGCTCTGAGTGCATTAGTGGGTAGGTGGATACTACCCTTTTACAGGCTGATGGACTTACTTCCAGAGCAGATTTTGGTTGGAATAGATGGAACCTGGAACTCCTGAGTCCCGAGATCTGCCATGACATTCATGACCTTTTATGCAAGCTGAGGCTGTTCCTTAGAGTTCTGATGTCCCAAATGGCTGAGAGGAAGGAACATGGACAGCCCAAATCATCAGAGGCCTCAACTGGTTCCTTTACAGTCACATAGCCCCCTACACATATTGGGGTGCCCAGTGGATTTAATATGTGGAATATCATGGGCATCTACTGTTTCTCCCACCAGAATCCACACTTGCCTTTATTTTGATGCCAGCACCTTAATTTTGTCTTGAAAACTATTCATTGGATGCAAGCTTGGTGAGCTTTTCAATCAGAAGCCTCCATCATCATTTTCCCAAAAGGAGGCACATGACTCAGCCTCAGTAGTGATTCATGCCAAATGCAACCACTTTGAAGAACTGGGGAGGGTCTCTGCTTCCCAGATCCTCAGAATTGCTTTTGTGCTCTCCCAGGCCTACTTTTTTAACTCTCTTTGGTCTATGAGATACTCCTAACCTTCTAACAAAGCCCTCCCACCCTTTTCTGGCTGAGTATAGCGAGCATTGGTCCCTTTCCAGTGCAGAGCCCTAAGGAATGGATGGTCATGAATGTCATCTCATATCAACAAAGCCCCTATCATGCGCTGGTGACTTGCTGCACTCTGTTGTCTTATTATTCTAACCTTGGAACGTATTATATGTCTGATGTAAACATAATCATAAACAAAGTAAATACGACTCAGAAGACAAGGAAGATGCAGTTTTATGTATTCACTCAACAAACACACTGTGATATTCACTCAACAAACACACTGTGAATGCCAACTATAAGCAAATCCACTTCTAGGTACTGAGAATAAAGCAACAAACAAAACAGATTTAAAAAAACCACCACCCTCATGCGATGGGCATTCTAGTTGGAAGAAGCAGACATAAACAGCATGGATAAGTAGCAACATAATACTCAGATGCCGAGACGTGCTGTGGGGAAATAAAGCGGGACAGGAGGACAGGGAGACCATGGGACAGGAACCGGGGGCAGATGAAGAGGGGTTGCCATTTTAAACTCATTGTTCTGGGAAGACCTTGCAGAGATTTGAGCAAAACCTGGCTAATAGAGTTGTGTGTTCTCTTGTTCGTGTTTCCAAATTCCATTTTCCAGGTGATTCGGTTTATAGGGTTGTTGTGGGAACAGGATCTGACACTTAATAAGTCCGCAATAAACATCAGCTGGAAAATGAGCTCGAATGAGCCACCATTCAGATACCAAGCCAGTGCTGGGTGTGTGGGGAGTGCCAGCATTCACCCTCCAATCCCAAGCTGCCACCCTGAGGCTACCGCCTCCCAGAGGCCCCAGACAGAGTCCCTTCTCCCTCAGGCCCTGGGAACTGCTAAGGCTGAGGCCTCAGAGGGTGTTGGGCCTTCGGATCACAAGACCCCCACCCAGACTGCTCTAATTAGGGATATCCAGCACAGATGGGGGAAGGGGGGAAGAGACAGAGGGAAAGGGAAAAGTGGGGAGGGGAAGAGAAAGAGGAAAGGAAGAGAGGAGAGGGAGAGGAAAGTGAGAGAGGAAGAGGAAGAGGGAGTGGGGAGGAGAAGAGAGGAAGGAGAAAGAGGGAGAGAAAGAGAGAGAAGAGTGAGGGTGGAGAGAGAAGAGAGAGAGAAAGACGGGGAGAGAGGAGAAAGAGAGACAAAGAAAAGGAGAGAGAAGTGAGAAAGAGACAGAGAAAGAGAGAAAAGGGAGAGAAAGAGAAGACAGAGGAAAGAGGGAAGTAGGTAAGAGAGAGTGGGAGAAAGAGGGAGGAAAGAGAGGGGGTAGAGGGGGGGAGAGTGGGCAGAGAGGGAGAGAGAAAGAAGAAAGATAAGACCAGAGAGAAAAGAGAAAGAGAGAGGGAGAAAGAAAGGGAGAGATGGAGGGAGAATGAGAGGAAGTAGAGAGGAGGGAGGGAGGGAGAGGGAACAGAAAAGCAGTACGCTAGGAAGGAGAGGAGTGTATAACCCTTGCTGGAGAGGAGCAGGTAGAACAGTGGGCCCTCTGCAGTGGTTTGGTGGGCTTTGACCCAGGTGGCTAGGGTACAGTTCCTCTTCAGCTCCTCCCAGCTGCCCTATCCTGCCTATATTTGAGAAATGGTTCAGGGCATAGATTTGGGATATAGGTGAACCTGGGTTCACCTGGGTTCAAACCCCATCTCTGTCATTGCCTGGCCATGGGAACGTGGGCAATCCCTCCACTCTGCGACTCTCAACTGAACAGTATCAACTTCACAGGTTAAAGTGGGGATCACGATATGGTTCACGGAAGGCACACTGGCATGTGCCAGGCAGACAGTGGGTGCTTAGTCAACATTCAGTGCTGCTGTTAACATTCTAACCAGATTCAGGGATCAGCTCAGTCCTGGCTCTGGGTCCATGGACTCTGCGGACTCTGCGGTGAACTCAGCCCCTGAGGAGACCCCTGGTCTCCGCGACCTTAACGCAAAGCCTTGGTTAGGGTCCTGAACAGGAACTTGCTGCACAGTGGCTCTTCGTCCCGCTGCGCACTGGAATTACCTAGGGGACTTTTAAATAACACAGATCCTTAGGCCCACACCCAGAGGATCTCACATAATTAACTCGGGGTGCAACCTAGGCATCTGAATTTCTAATAGCTGCACGGATGATTCCCAGGTGCAGCCTAAGTTGAGAAGCACTGTCCAGGGCTTTGACTTAATCTTCCATATTTATTCCTCAAGAAGGAGATATACTCACACACCGTTTCCATAGGGAGCCTCACAGACCGCCGGATTATTATTATTAGTATTTTTAAATTTGGTGTCACAAGCATTTGTTAAGCATCTACTATGTTCCCGGAACGTGGCTAGACCCTGAATAAGCATCATTCCCGCCCTCAAGCAGCTTGGAGTCTGGGTGGCCATACAGTGAACAAACACGATGCCTAAGAAGATTACAGGAGAGGTGAGGAAAGAAACATCACATTACCCGAATGTGTGGGAAAGAAGAAAGGAGGTACAGGGTCACACCTAAAGCTCAACGTGAAAAAAATGAGTAGCAGTTTACCCTGGTAGAGAGGTGAGGGGAAGGTGGGTAACCCAGATACCCTGAACAGCATGAACAAATGCAGGGTGGTGAAAAACCCCACATTCGACAAAATGAGGAGGGACATTGCCTATAGGCAAGTCTATATAGCAGAGAAGGGAAAGGGCAGGAGAGGAAGCCAGGCAGTAGAGGTCTTTAGCCAGGCTCAGATCCATGGCATTCAGATTACGGGGAATTTGGGAGCCACGGAAGGCTGTAGGGGAAGCCTTCATCCTGTGCTTCAGACTTCAGGGTGTGGCTGCTGTTAAGCGCTGGGGTGTGGGGCATCTGAAGAAGAAAAAGCCTGTGCTTGGCAATTTCCTCCCAAGTAATTTTATTCCATTCCCTTCCATCACGCAAAAACCTGAAGTTATCCTGAGAACAAACGTCACTGCCATGGAAACAGTAAGAGAAACAAACAATGCGTGCACTGTATAAAATGGTACATAAAGGCTGTTTATTTTCCATACCATTATTTTAATAGGTGGGGATGGCAGTGATGAGCTGGAGGAAGAGCAGGCTTTAATGGTGCCGCTAACGTTGCCTTTCCTTAAAATGACTCGCAATGCTCACAGACATTCAGACCCCGGCGCTTAGATCACGTCTCCGGCTTGGAACTCCCGCTGGTTTAGAATCTCACTGCTGGGAAGCATCACCTGTTCCTGGACCCGAAAGGCAGTGTGGTCAAGTGGTTACAGACTCAAGCCAGAGGTGAGACAGCCCTGGGTTCCATTCCTACTTCTGTCACACTTACTGACTGGTGACCGTTGGCAAATTTCATCACCCCTCCGAGCCTCCGTTTACTCACCTGCAAAGTGTTTCCACTTTGTCATTCATTTATTCCTTCACTGGAAAGTTAACAAGAGTTCACTGAAAACTTGCTATGTGCTTTGATCTCAGAAAGGTTCTGGCATTCATTGAGCTTCAAGTCTAGTGGGAGAACAGAGATAATATATCTGCGAACACATAAATAAGAGAGATAATTGTAGATCGTGATATAGGCTGAGTAAGATTTAAAACCAAGGTTGTCCTCTCTGATGAGAAGCCAGTCTAGCTGGCCACAGAAAGAGGAGAAAGAGCCAGCCGCTTACATATCAGAAGGAAAGGCCCTCCAGGCAGGGGCATGGCAAGAGCAAAGTCCTAGGCAGCTCTAAGATTAGAATCCTTGCAGCTGGCGCTTTATAAAAGGAGGTACAAGGTAAGGCCAAATGAGAAGGAGAGACCAGA
Organism: Callithrix jacchus; assembly: GCF_049354715.1. Taxonomy (NCBI): domain Eukaryota; kingdom Metazoa; phylum Chordata; class Mammalia; order Primates; family Cebidae; genus Callithrix; species Callithrix jacchus. Next base: position 196,885,407 of record NC_133502.1, read on the forward strand.
TCAGAAGGGTTCTATAGGATAAGGCAGGAGTGTGCGTTATAATAAAACTAACCTTCCAGAGTTGTTGTAAGGATTGAAGAGAATATCGAGTGGCAAACTCTAAAGCAGTTGCTTAAAAAAAAAAGTCAGCTTTTACTTTCAACAAGATAACTGTAGTAGAACTCATCGTCTCTCAGGTGTAGTTGCTGACATCATAGAATGATTGAATTTCAGAACTGAGAGATCATTTTTCCTAATTATTCTACTTTTTCATATGGGTGAATTAAGGATCAGAGAGGGCAAGGGACTTATGGATGTCACACAGGAGTTAGCGGGGGATGCTCTGGGCTTTTTAATTTCCACTCACTATCCATTGAGCTCTTGAACTCAAGCCCATGCCACGATCTCTATGGGGAAATTCCTTGACTTTTGTTTCTGCTGAGTGGTACTTCCTTCCAGGGACAGTGTGGAAAACCACACTGGAAAACCACAGACCTGGTGCTGTGAGTGTGTGGCTTCTCCCTGTGGGCCTCAGAGGGTCCACAGACATCCCTCCTCCTGACACAGAGGCTGCGTCTGTTCTCCTGTGTCCTCCCTGGCAGAGAGGCTGGGCTTTGGCTGGGGAGCAGAGAGAAAGGACAGGATATTGATCAGCAGGGACCTTACCTAGCCTGGCCTTTTCAATATTCCATACTAACAGAGTGGTAAGATTTGAGAGGAAGTCGAAGGGCTGGAGAATGTTCCTGTAATTGAACAGAACAGTCCTGCCTTGGTTAATTTCAAGTGAGGAGGCTCACACAAAAAAATGGGTTAGATTGACCAAGCCCCTGATGGGTTTGGAAGTTTTACTTATTCTGCACCTTTAATCCCAGCTGGACTTCCTTCTGGTTCTAGACATCCATAAATGCATGTACTAAACCCTATGAGAGAAGAGATTTTTCTAGCATTTGGGCTCTGTTTTTCCCTGACCATTTCTATAATGTACGGTCGCTGCTCCTGTTCATTGAGCACCTACTACAGGCTGGGCAATCAGTTCAGCACTGATCATGCAGCCCCCTCTTTTACTTCCATAATAACCCTAGGAAGTAGTTACTAATATTCTTCACCTTATACAGACAAGGAAACCGATGTTTAAAAGTTACTCACCGGCCGGGCGCGGTGGCTCAAGCCTGTAATCCCAGCACTTTGGGAGGCCAAGGCAGGTGGATCACGAGGTCAAGAGATCGAGACCATCCTGGTCAACATGGTGAAACCCCGTCTCTACTAAAAAAAATACAAAAAATTAGCTGGGCATGGTGGCGCGTGCCTGTAATCCCAGCTACCTAGGAGGCTGAGGCGGGAGAATTGCTTGAACCCAGGAGGCGGAGGTTGCGGTGAGCCGAGATCACGCCATTGCACTCCAGCCTGGGTAACAAGAGTGAAACTCCGTCTCAAAATAAATAAATACACAAATAAATAAATAAATAAATAAAAGTTACTCACCTAGGAGAGAGTTCTGACTTAAACTGAGATATGTCTGACTCCAAATAAACCTGCTTGTTCCAGAGGACACAGGGACTCATGGGGTCCCCAAACACAAAAGTCTTAGAATAGCCCATAGATGTGTGCTGCTATGCGGATGCAGTCTGTTCTCTATGGACTGGAAAATGTATGTGTCACAGTTTATAATGCCAACAGAATGTGTACATATCCACAGTATCTTTAATTGATTTTTCTTCTCATCTTTGAGTCCCAAGAACATAACCCTTAGTCGGGAAAATCTCCTAGCTGGGTTTGCAGGAATTTGACTGTGGGGGCCTGATCCAACCCGATGTGTCTGTCCCTCTCTTTCAGCTTCCTCCACGTTCCTGAGGGTGCACTGGTTTTCCTTCCTGTCTGGCCACACAAGCCTCTGGAGAGTGCCCATCCATCTTACAGGCTCACTTTGTATTCTGTAAACTTTCAGTGTGAAAATAAACGCATTGCCTCCCTGTCAGAGCTCTACCGTGCATGGGTATTTCTTAAGAGCCAGGGCGGATGATACAGACAGACCAAGTATTTCCAAGGAAACCAAAGGGGCATAATTGCTTCTTTCCAGGTAATGTGGATGCACCGGATGGGGTCGGCTGCATCACAGTGGATCATTTTCTTGTTAGCGTCTGGCCAGAGTGATGTGAGGACCACGGGCTTCCTGAGTGATGCTGCATAGGCTCATCTGCAAGTGACAAAGACCAAAATGAAAATAGAGCGTGGAGACACTAGCTGGATGCTCTGCGTCCCCTTCAAAGACCCACGGTGGATTTGTCTCCTGAGACATACTATTGCTGGGACTTTTTTTCTTTTCATTGTCTTCTTATCTTTTCAGATGTCTTTTTTTTTTTTGTATTTCATTTTTACTCTGAGACAAAAGATTTTTCTCTTTTTTTCCTCTCAGCGATTAAAATCTTTCCATCAACCAGATATTCCTAAGGGAGATACATGATGCAAGATTTGGCAGGGTGGGGGTGTAAGTGTGCACTGATGGAGAGAGCAGTCACGGAGTACAGACTGTCTGATGACCTCAAAATCAAGCCCCTGATTAATCACGATCTGCCTAGACAAAGAAATGGGATCACAGACCCATGATGACAATGACTTCCATTAATTGCAACGACCCTGTTTTAGCCTCAGGACCTTGCACTTGCTGTGTTTTCCACCAGGAATGTGCTGCAGCCTGCGCTTGGTGTCTGTCTCACCATTCCTTTCTCTACTTAAATGTCTCCTATTCTAGAAGACCAACCCTGATTGTTCAAAAAGAACTTGCCTCTTTTATTCTCAATTCACCTTGTTTTATCTGCCTCATAGAATTAGAGCTCTCTGAAATTCCTATTTGTGAATGACTTTATGGTCTATTTCTCATCTGTACAAAATAAACTCCAGAGAGCAAGAACTTTGTCTTGTTCAATGCTGTCTCATCAGTGCCCAGAACAGTGCCCGACACAGGCACTATCCTAAGTGCTTTATGATGATGTGTCAATGATTCTTAAATGACAGCCTTTCATTGAAATGGTTTCTGGGAGGTTAATTTATTTGTTCAAAATCCCACCACTGTTAGTTAGTAGGAGATAAGCCATTCAAATGGAGGCTTGTTGAGATTCAAAGCCCAGGCTTTAAACAACCCTGCTAAACTGCCTCCCCTAGCATAGAGCATTCATCTTGGAAGTGGTTTGGGCCATTGTGTTGCCAGGCTTCACTAGAATGTGAGCCCTGGAGAGCCAGAGACGGAGTCTGTTGCATCCACAGCACCCAGCACTGTTTGCCACGTGGTAGACATTCAATGAACAGTAAATGCTCAAACAGTATTTGTAGATAGATGGACAGATGGGTGAGTGGGTGGATGGTTGAATGGATGGATGGGTGGATGAATGAATGAATAGAAAAGAGGGAGAAAAGAAGATAGAAAGGGAGGACAGAAGGAAGGGTAGGTAGAGGGATAGCTGAATTGTTGGATGGATGCATGGATTCGTGAATATATGGATGAGTAGGTGGGTGTATGGATAGGTGGGTAGATGAATAGGGAAACAGAATCCCAGAGAGACTGGTGACTCACTTAATATCACACAGCAAGTCAGCAGAGGGAGGAGAAATCCAAACTCAGGGCCCCTATCCTAGTGCTCACTCTCTCACAACACCAAATATTTGAGAATGAAATTGAATGTTTTCCTTACAGTCTAGGTAGGTATGATAATGGCGATAATTGCTCCAACTGTGTAGCAAAAAACTGGGCTAAATGCTTTAGTCCATTAGTTCATGGGATCTTCTCTAGAACCCTAGGAAATAAGTGCTGTAATAGCCCCTCATCCTCAAGGACATTATTATCCATTTATGTCAATCACTCCATGTGATAAGTGTTATTTTTATCCCTACTTCTCAAAAGAGGAAAATAAAGCTCAGAGAGGTTAAGTAACTTGCCCTTGTCATCCTGTAAGGAAGAGGTGAGGCTAGGATATAACCCTTTGCCACCACTGTACTAATTTTAACCGCATAAGAGCTGATGCTCTGTTTATCACATGGCAAAATACAAGGCGAATAGAATTGTAGGCACACACCATCTAATCAGCAGAGAAGCTAAAATTATCTCCCCAGGCGGCATTTGGGTAGCAGGAAGCTCACCCTGACACCAGAAACTAGGCAGGAAGGGCCCTATTAGATAGACCACAGCCCGGGCAAAAGGTAAACCAAGTGTATGATATCAAGCAAGTTACTTTGCCTCCCTGAACCTCAGTTTCTTCATCTGTAAAATGGCTATCAAAATGTGATGGATGAAGATTTTTATCTGCAAGCTGTTCTAGTCCCTCTCAGAATTCTATTCCTATTAGGCTATTTCTTCTTCCAAAAATAGTCTTCATATTGTTCCTAAATAATCACTTTGCATTCCCAACACCACACTCTCAGACAATCAGGTCTGCATCCTGTTTTCTCAAAACTTTCCTCTGTGCCTTGTTTTAGCCAGCAAATGGAATGAGTAAATCTCCACCCACATGTTCAACGGGTTAATGGTTTACAGTGCCACTTCTTCCTCATAAGACACCTGCATGCAAGAAATGATCTAGGAATTCAATGTACTTACCAAAGGTAGTAACCCCGTGGGTGCACTTTTAGTGACTGTGGCCCTTCTGGTTGTGAGGAGGAGTTGAAGCTGCAGGAGGTAGCCACCAAATCATAGCACAGACGCAGCCACCAAATTTCTGGGAGGTAGCCTGTGAACGTGAAATGGGTTCTGGCCTGGCCTTGAACCTGTCAAATCCCACTGCTTTCTGACAGAGTGACCTTGGCTGGCTTGGAGTCTTCCACAAAAAAATCAGATACTTATCTGTCAGATGGTGATAACCACACCTCACTATCAGGATGATTATGAAATTGGTGAGAGACTGTGCCTGGGTAGGACGGCACCTGGCAAACAGTAGATTATTTACACAATAGTTTCCTTTTCAGTTGGGTTGCTTGTTTTTTTTTTTTTCTTGTAAATTTGTTTAAATTCCTTATAGATGCTGGATATTAGGCCTTTGCAGATGCATAGTTTGCAAACATTTCCTCCCATTCTATAGGTTGTCTGACATTACAGGGTATATACCCAAAGGAATATAAATTGTTCTGTTATAAAGACACATGCAGACGTATGTTAATTGCAGCACTGTTCACAAGAACAAAGACTATCCTAGTGCTGACTCTTTCGCAACACCAAATATTTGAGAATGAAATTGAGTGTTTTCCTTACAGTCTAGGTAGGTATGATAACGGTGATAATTGCTCTGACTGTGCAGCAAAAACTGGGCTAAATGCTTTAGCCCATCAGTTCACGGGATCCTCTCTCTAACCCTAGGAAATAAGTGCTCTTGAATGAGCATGTATATATATATATATGGTACATACACCATGGAATACTATGCAGCTATAAAAAAGAATGAGATCATGTTCTTTGCAAAAACACGAATGGAGCTGGAGACCATTATCCTTGGCACACTAACAGGAACAAAAAAACAAATATCACAAGTTCTCACTTACAGGTAGGAGCTAAATGATGAAAGCACACAGACACATAGAGGGGAACAACACACACTGGGGTTTACCAGAGGGTGGAAGGTGGGAAGAGGGAGAGGATCAGAAAAAGCTATTGAGTACTAGGCTTAAGATCTGGGTGATGAAATTCATCTGTACAACAAACTCTGGTGACACAAGTTTGCATAAATAACAAACCTGCACATGTACCCCCAAACCTCAAAGTTAAAAATAGCTAACCTATCTCTGTTTTTCTCTCACTCGCTTTCTCCCCTTTCCCCTCTTTTTCTCCATCTTCCTTGCTTCTTTACATTTCCAGTGAACAAGTCTTATGAGTACCCACTGCATGCTAGCCCTGTACTATGCAGAGCCAGAGTGTATAACAGCAGACAAACAGGCAAGGTCCCTCCATAGAGAACTGGCAGCCTCATACAGTGAAGCGTCAAGTGCTTCATCTTCTCCAAAGGAGAAATCAGCCCTCCTGCACCCCTGCCTCAGCCACCTTCTTTATAAAAACCAGTTGGGTTTTCTGCAAGAATGGAAGCCTCTTGCAACTCAGGATAGGATTTTACAGGGGGCTCTCTGTCCCCCAAAGGCTGGGGCAGGTCTGGGCCTGCAGTGAGTGGCCCATAAAAGAGCATTGTTTTAGTGAGTACGTGGGGAAGCTCTGGGTGTGGAGAGTCTTCTGAAATCCTGGGCCAGAGTGCTCCCTCTTCCCTCCTTCATCCAGTATTCACCTCCCCCACCCATTCTTTCTAGGGACTCCTGGCTCCACCACGCTGCTAAAGACATATTCCTCCCCCTGTTGCTGCCTGCAACCTTCTCTCCATCTGCTCCCTCCGCCTGTTCAGGCTGCAGTGTGTAGATAGTATGGCAAGGTAGGGTGGGGGAAGGAGGACAGCTTCTAAATTGGGGTGAGAGGCCTGTAAAGCCTGACCAGCCTGCCAAGACTAGGCAGGGAGAAAAGACAGTCTCCAGAACTGTGCACAAGCTTGTCCCCACCTAGTTCTCTGCCAATGTCTGTCCCCAAGTATCTGCTTGTCTCCCTCATTGCTTGTCCCTCACCACCTCTATTTGTGGAGAAAAGACACGTTGCTTGAGAATCAGCAGCAGAGGTGCGCCTTGCAGTCCTGCTCAGATGAGGAAGGGGGTGCAGGAAGGGGCAAGGGGCTGACCTGAGAGGAAGCCTGCTCCAGTGCCCTGCCGGCAGTGGGACTGTGGGAGATGGGGCTCAGATTAGAAAGTAGAGATGGATCTTAATTTCGAGTTTGTGATTGGGCTTCAGAGGGGTCCAGACCCCCTGGTGTTAGATGCAGTTTTGTGGCTGCCTGTAGTGTTCTAGAGAGATTCAGAGCTCTCACCAGATCCGTAGAGTGAGAGACTTTCTAGGTTATGGGGACTCACTTTGGAAGCAGCGGGGCCCTGGCGGGGAAGCAGGCTGGCTGGATCCCAGAGGGCCCTGGAGAGAACTGGAACTGGGATGTATCTGGAAGGCTGGACAGGCAATGGAAAGCTCCGGGCTGCTCACAAGCTCGGTTTCCAGGCCTCCATCTCTCCGTCTGGAAAATGGTCCGGGTGCTCTCCAGCTTGGCCTGGCCAGGCAGGGCTGCTGAGAGCGTCCGCAGAGAGAGGAAAAGCTCCGCTCCCAGGACGCGAGGGGGATTGGCGTTAAACTTTGCAGGGCCGACGGGCCGGCGGCCAGAGGAGGCGGCTGGCACCCCCGGCGCCGCCGCAGCCCCTCCAGCTCGCTGCCCGCTCGCCCGCCCCCTCCCTCCCTGCACTCGCTCGGCACAGACTCGGCCCCAGCCCCCTCCCTCCTCCCTCTCGCTCCACGCTCGTTCGCTCGCTCGCCGGCTCCTCCTCACTCGCCCGCCCGCGCCCGGCGCAGCTCGGCCAGAGCGACCGCGGGGCTGAGCGCGCGTCCGCCCGGGGGGCTCCGGAAGCTGCCCCGGACCGCGGCCCCCTCCCTCGCTCCCGCCTCCCTCCCTCCTTCCCCGGCTCCCGCGCCGTCCGCCCGCCCCCCCCCCCCCCGCAGCCGGCGGCTCCGCGCCCCCCGCAGCCACGATGCCCGCGGCCCGGCCGCCCGCCGCGGGACTCGGCGGGATCTCGCTGCTCCTCGCTCTGCTCCTGGGGAGCCCGGCGGCAGCGCTGGAGCGAGGTAAGCGCCCCGAGGGGCGGGGCGGGTAGGGGGCGAAGTTGACTGGAGAGCGGGGCGGCCAGGGGTCGGGGCTGACCGGGCGACTGAGGCACCACCCGCGGGGATGGGAAGCGGCGGCGGCTGCCCGAATTCGCGACCAGGAACCGCGCGCCCCCTTGGCCCGGGCTGACGGGAGTGTGGAGGCGGGGATGTGTTGAAGGACTCGGGCGCTTCGCTGCTTCGGCTGCGGGCTCCCTTTCGGTCTTCCCTGGCTGCGGGGCTGACTCTCCTTTGCAGCCAGAGAGGATCTCCTTGGAGTAGGGTCGCCTCCAAACCCCAAATTCCCGGAGCTTCTCTGCAACCGCACCCGGGGCTGGGTGCCAGATATTTCTCTTCCTCTTGGGGAGAGGACGGGAAGGGGGATGACAGCTGACCCACCCTGCAACTGAGGACTAGATTCAAACAGTGAATTTGCCGCTCCCCTTCCCCGGCACCTCCGAAACCCTTGACTCCTTCGGTTAGGGCTGCCCAGAAGGGCTGAGTCCCTGGATCCTCAGCCAAGCGTCAGGATACCGGACTTGGGTGTGGCTTTTGCCAGAGGCCGGTGGAGGGGGCTGAGGGCTCTGAGAACTTGGCAGGGGAAGGAGAAGAGATGTTAGTTAGCAGTTGGGAACCTGAAGGGACTCCCCTCTACCCCCTCGCCGACAGCCTACTGTTAGGAATGGGGTGGGGGGGGGGCTGTTAGTTTCACCTACCACGCGTTTGCTGAATGGGAAGAGGGGTCCAAGTTTAGCCGAGAATGGCAGCTCCTCCTTCTCAGATCCGGAGCCATACCCTCTCTCCACCCCGGTAAGGTACCTTAGGAAAAGTTGTGGCATGGGGAGAAAGGGCCAGATAGAGAGAGGGGTGCAACGCCTAACTCACCCAAAACTAACCCTCAGAGCTTAGGGGGCTTGCTCGGGCACCTGGGAGACCCGAAAGTGGATGGGAGCGTTAGCTGACCACTGGACCCGGCCTTCTTGCGTGGTCTAACTCCGGTTCCCAGAAATGCGCTCCACACATGTAAAAAAAACAGGCAACTGCAGGGTCTTCCCAGGCTAAAGACGGACAGTAGGCACTGTGCTTATCTGGGGCTTCGCCTCTGTCATTGGCACCGTCTTGCCCGAGTTGGGAGACAGGCGGTGTCCTTTCCTGGGGATTTCTGGACCCCCAGCGCGCACACCTGCTTTCAGCACCAAAGGCCCTGGACAGCTCTCAGTTCCATGGGCCCAGGCTCTGGGTCCCTTTCCCTTCAACCCTTCCCGGTGGCCTGGAGTGCCCCCCTCAGCATAAATCAGGCATTTTATCCCCCATATCCCCGTCTTTTTAAATGTAGAGCCCGGAGTGCAGAGCAAAGGAAATTATTCGTCATCTTTTGTTTAACAAAGCATATCATTGAAGAACCCCCCTTTTGTTATGAGGCAATAATAGCCACAATTTACACCAGGTCTGGACAGTTTCTCTGGGAAAGGTAGGGAAAGAGATTTGGTTTAAACAAATCATTTCCACCACAGCGTGGCCTTTCTTAATTAGCTGTCTCTTTCTAACAATGGCTTGGTGGCCTTGAACTGAGTCCAGCTCTCCCTCCCCCACCCCCTTTTGAATCTATATTGTGACTAACACACATACAAAAAGAGCCCAAGGCTACCCAGCAGCGTACTGGATTTTCTAAAGCAGTTCTACCTCTGAGGAGTCCACTCTCCAATACACCACCTTGCAGGAAAAAAAGAAAAATGTCTTATTGGCATATATTGAATTGTCATCCAAGACAAGGATTTCCTGTTCTGTTTCCCTCGCTGGCTTCAAACACACTGTAAGGGCAGAGGGAGACATGTGTGTGTTTTAATTTTTAAGACATTTCATACTATTTTTCCAACTGCTCAACACTACGGCTAGCCAGAATATTTTTTTAATTAACTTCAGGTCACCACCAAATTAAAGTCAAGTGATGTGCTACTTCAGAAAGCTCATTAATAACTGTGTGGTTCTGACTCTGAGTCATAAGGAGGGAGCGAAATCGGCCAATGAGCATTGCCAAGTCTGGTAGTGCATTTGGAGACAACTGACCTTCCACAATAAAATCTATTTTTAATATAGACCCCAACATCCACTAACGTCAGTTGGAAAACCGTTCACCTAACTCAGTGTTGCAAACTAGTTCTTCTGTTTGCGGTGGAGTGGGGGGATTTGTAAATACTCGAAAGGGACTTGTTGCTACATTCTTATGCAGGTCACGTGGTTCTCTGGGCCATTCTGCCGTAAGGCTTGAATAAGTATAAAGTATAACTTGTTTTTGAAGAGGCTCCTTATTGTCTAAGATATGCACATGGGGAATAATTGTAACTACGTGCTAAGACTGCAGAGCCTGAGTATAATTTCTTTTCTTTTTCTCTTGAATTAATAAGGCAAATTCAGTATTGCTCAATAAGACTCAAATTTGCTGCTTCCCCAGTCTCTAACGTGTGTTGTTGTTAGATTCACTTAAAGACTATTTTCATTATGGATTGGCATTATTTTCCATAGAGTTTTGCCCGTTCCTGCCAGGGGCCACCTTATTTAAGCTTGAGGGATTCTTCTTGTGCTCATATGGCTCAGTTAGGTATTACAAAAATAATGTTACATTCCTTTACTTCCCCTTCCAAGGCAAAAGGATTGTTTTCTTATCTTTGCTTACAAGTCCATTCCACCAAGCTGTTCAAATGGGCTCAATTTCCTGGCCCTCCTATTCTGTCCAGAGACAATTTCTGCAATACACCCACTGTGTATACCTCCACTAGGGGCGCTCCAAGCTATAGTTAGCGTCTAAGGGCAGAAGAGAGGGGAATTCTGACCTGTGGAACCACCAGGTGTGTGTAACGCCAAAGGTCAGCAGAATGGAGCTCCTCTCAGCCTGGAAGCCTTGCCGCCATCTCTCCTCTCCCTCTTTCTGCTTACTACGTTTGATTCCTGTTTCTCAAAAGAAAAGTATTGGTCACTCTTGATGCACGCAGTGAAAAGAGAAAGAAAAGGTAAAAGGAAGCCAGGAGAATATATAAACTGCCATTTATGTATTTTTTGTAGTTTCCTTCATGAAGCCAAATTGCAAAACATCCAGTGGCAAGGCTGTTCTAGACAGTTTGACTGAGCTGGGCACTGGACTTTTGATTTATAAAGTTCAGGAAAAAAGTGTAGCTCTATAATTAGAGTGACCTGGGTCCACAGGCCAGCTCCATTGTTTACAAATGCATGGCCTTCAGCAGAACTATCTTCTCTGAACTTCCATTTCGCCATCTGAGGAATGGGGGCAGGGGAAGGAGGACTGATGATACCAGCCTGGAAGGATGGTTGCAGAGATTACATAATGCATGTAAAAGCAGGTGGCACAGAGTAGGTGCCAAAGGGCAAGCTGCTCCTATTAGTAGACACCAAGAAAACAAATCTCTGTGATTGGCGTGAAGCAGATGGTGGTATACATATTGGGATAATTCAGGTGAAAGTAGAAAGGGGTGGAAGGGGGATAGTGAGTAGCCCCGGTTACCTGTATTCTCACCTTTGGCAGATGAGAATTTGACACTGTCTGGTGCAGACACACTCCCTTCCAAACTCTCATGCTGTTTCTTTCTAAACCTCAATATTATAATCAGCAATCAGAGTTCAGTGGTTCTAGAGATCCAGCAGGTGTAGGATAGCAGGTTAATGGTTGCAAAGAAGACATAAGAAGCAAGTCTTCCAGAAGAACACATTTTCCCTCTCATTCATTCATTTGCATTTACTGAGCACTTCCTATGAGTCTTAACTCAGCCTCTGTAACACTAATGCCTTAGATAGGGTGGCTTAAACAACAGAAATTTATTTCTCTCACATCAGGAGACTGGGAAGTCCAAGTTCAGGGTGCCAACATACTCAGTATCTGGTGAGTGTCTATCATCTCTCTTTCTGCTTTGCAGCCAGCCACTTTCTACCTGAATTCTCATATAGCCAAGAGGGACAGAGAGGCCTGGTCTCCTCATCTTAGAAGGGAACTAATCGTTTTCATGGGGGGCCCCATCTTTATGACTTCATTTTAACCTATTTACTTCCCTAAGTCTCTCCCTTCAAATGTCATCATATTGGGGATAAGGCCTTCAACATATTGATTTAGGGGGACACAGACATTCGATCTATAGCACTATGCATGTGGTAGACCTTGTATTGGGTGCTGGAGTGCTATAATATGATAAAGCTCCCGCGCCAGTAATGGCAGCCTAGCAAAGACATCTGCAGGCAAACTAGTATCGTTCATGCCATGTGGTAAGTGCTTTGGTTGGGGGTATCAGAGATCTGTGGGACCTCATATGGATGTGTTTAATTCTCACCAGGGGTGGTCAGTGAAGGCTTCCTGGAGCAGGTAGCATTTGAACTAGCCCTGAAGGGGATATGACAGGTACCAGGAGCCAGAGGAGAAATTTCTACAGTAGGGTAGGGAGAATCCTGAAGGCTTCACTCTCAGAACACATCACACCCCCGCGGAATTGGAGAGAGGAAACAGAGGAGCGAGTGGGAGGAGAAAGTAGGCAGGTGCACATGCTCACACTAAAAAAAAAGATGATCTGTCGGACCTGCTTGTCCTCCCTGCTCTCCCCTGAACTTCCCGGGCTGGGTAGATGAGAGCTGGAACAAAGGACTGTGAGCCGCGGTGCTCGCTATTGTCCACTAGAGGTTGTGATGACACCGAAGGAATCTTCTCAGAAGGCAGCGAGGCCCAGCTGCAGAGTATAGACAGCATCACACAGCCGTGGGTAAACAGTGCTTTAGTGGTTATGCACGTTCGCATAATCCTCTGGTACCATAGTTCCTTAGAAGCAGCCCTTTGTTGGCTGTGACAATAGGGAGCAGGGCAGGGAATAGGACTGCTTTGAGGAGAGGGTAAAAGGATGGTGAGTAGGAGGAGGTCAGTGGACGCATGAGATGTAATTTACTAGAACACGCCAGGGACTGAGTCTAAGCAATGCAAAGAGCATTTATTGAGTGTTGACGTTGTTCCAAGCCTTATCACGAGTGGTTTATGTAGATATGTGCAGAGAATCCTCATAATAGGCCCGTGAGAAAGATGCAGTTGTTATCTCTGTTGTATGCACTGAGGAAACTGAGGCACTGAGAGGTTAAGCAACGTGCCTGGCATGACGAAGCGAAGAAAGGGATTGAAGTCCGTCCTCAACCCCAGACTGATGTCATAATCATAACATCAAGTCCCACTACTACCTTTTAGATCCTGCATTCCCCCCAAGACCACGTGGAGATTCTGCTGGTTCATAGGAAGGGATGATGTGTGTTTGCCAGATGCACATGGGATGTGTACTCAATACCTATCGCAGTCCCTGGCACACACAACAAGCATTTAAGTAAAGCTGGTCAAACTGATGTGAGTCATAAGGCAAAACAGGTTACGATTTTATTTATGGGTGATAAGTTCACAATCTGTATAGTTAGTGAGCATTTACTATATCTCAGACACTTACATTGGTTATTTTAACTAATTAAAACAATATCATTTCATTTTATAGATGAGGAAACCAAGGCCTAGAGAAGCTGAGCCAAGGTTTAAATCCAGGTAGCCTGACTGCTTAAACATGGTGCCTTCCAAGCTGGGTCCTTCTGTATTTGTAAATGAAATATGTGAGAAAGACCCTTCACCATTAACGTGAAGTCAGTCTGGATGGTTGAGTGCGCTAAACTCCAAAGACTGTCAGGACAGAGACCAAAACCAACTCTCAGTAGTTCCCAACAAAGATGAACATAGGGATTATTCTTCCCAGTCAAGGAAAGGAGAAGACCTCATAAAAAAGAGTGACCCAGACTGCTCCCTTTTCATTAATTCATTGGTTGACAATTGTTGGCAATTTCTCGAGTTTCCAGGTCACCCAACCATTAATAAATAACTCACATTGTATAAAATTGGTTTCTGTAAGCCCCTAAATTCAGAACCTAAGCTAAACTATTTCCTATCTATGAGCCTCAATTTTTCCTTCCATAAAATGGATCACAACAGTCACTACCACATTCATGGCTAAGATGGGACGAGGGAGTTAAGATGCTTTGCACATACCAAGAAATCAGGCCTTGGGGAAGTAAGTGCTGTCATGGAAGGCTGAAGATCTCAAACACCCCCATGTGCTTCTTCCTGGGCTTGTCATAGCCAACGTTATAGCAAACATAACACTGCTATTTGCCTTTTATTGTGGACCTACTCTGTGCCAGGGGGCTGTCTTTGTGTTTATCCTGTATTCACTTACGTGATCCTCATCTGATCCTATCAGGTGATATGATGAACTAGATCTTACAGATAAGGCAACTGAGTCAGAAAGGTTCAAGCCTTTGCTCAGGGTCTCCTGGGCAATGAGCAGCAGGGTCAGGACTCAACCCCAGAACTTTTTGATTCCAAAGCCCAAGCTTGTTCTAGATACTAGGGCATGAGGATACAGTTATTACATCGCACAGAGCAAAATGTAAATGGAGAGCTGATGCAAGCTTGGAAATCAAGGTGATGTGACAGGACTCCAGGAGGGGAGATTTCTCATCCAGCAGGGGATGCCAGGTGTCCCAAGTCGGCTTGCCGAGATGGAAGACAGTTTATCCCAGCCTCTTTCATACCTACTCTGATGGCTTCTGCATGAGCCATATTTTCATCTTACTCACGCTATTCCTGCAGCCTGGACTGTCATCCTAGAGAATGACAACCATACTAGCTGGCTGTATAGAGAGGACTAGATTAAATTCCCAACTGGCTGATTTTAACAATATGATCTTGAGCTATTTGCTTTAGTTCTCCAGGCCTGTTTTGGCCTGATATATAAAATGAGATGGTTATATTTGAATTGCAAGATGGTTAAGGCTTGTCAATGTATGTGGATATGTGATATGCCTAGCTCATTGCAAGCACTCAATAAATATTTGCCATTATTGCTATACTGTTAACCTGGTGAACTTCTATTCATCCTTCAGAACCCAGTCTTTAATTCCCCTTTTCTTTGAAGTCTTCTCTTGCTTCTCTCCTCTCTATACCAGTCGTGAATGATTCTCTTGGCTCCTTATCACATTTTATCTCTCTACTATGGATAATTCACACACTGGTAATGCACGAGTTGCCAATTTATGTAACTCCCTCCCCCTAAACAATGAACTCTGAGAAAACCTCAACTGAATCTTACTCTTTCATATGTCCCTTAGTCTGTAACTAATCCAGAATAAGTTCTCACCCCATTATGTTAAATTACTTTTCATCTGAATTTTAGTTATGGGGAGAGGAAGTTAGAGTCCTGATGTCTGAATTTAATTCCTGACTCTCCTGTCTTGTGTCGTCTTAGGAAGCCTATATATAAGCCTTGAATTTTTTATCTGAAAAATGGGAATAATAATAATAGTGTCCGACCTCACAGGGTTGCTGTGGAGGAAAATCAATGAGATAATAGATGTGAAATCACTAAGTAACTCTACGACAAAGGAGGAAGAGAAAGAAAAGTTAAAAGATGAAGGAGAGAAATACACCTTGTTAAAAAAAAAAAATGCCTTTCTGCAAACACAAAAACCACAAGATAGACCATTGGTCGGGTACGCATGGGAGCAATCTTTCTTTCCAAAGGAGATGTTGGATGCAGTTATTCACCCTGTGCCTAATCTCATTTCGGAGCAGAAACCTCCTGGACACTCTACTGCTTCTTGTTGAATCTGCCTTCTCTTAGGTCTCTGGCAGCTGCATAAACAGCAAATGCCCAGCTGAAAACTGGGACAGTATAGCTAAGTGAATAAAAACCCAGGATCTAGAGTCAGAGCAATCTGAATTTAAGTCTGTTGCTTCTTAATAGATGTGTATCCTTAGGCAAGTCACTTTGCCACCTTGAGCTGGTATTGGGACTTGCATAGGAGTTAGGGTCTGTGCTCTGCCCATCTCTCAGGGATAATATGATGTGGGAGAGAGGGTGGTATAGTTAGAATAACCCTCCTTGGTGTCTGTAACATTAACCAAATTCTATCAATTATTTAGAAATCTTATCTGCCTCAGTCTTCTCCCTGATATTTTCATTTTTATTGAGGAAACAGACCCAGAGACAAGAAAGAACTTACTCAAAGTTCCAACTGTGAGTGGCAGAGCCAGGACTTGAACCCCTCCCTCCTGTCTTCTGACTCCCATGCTAAAGTGACTTCCACTTAATTTTAAGAGAAATTGAATCCCTACCGTCAAGTATATGTCCTGAGACTCAAGGAGTATGGCAATTGGAAGCTGTGAAAGCATCTGTTTTTGGTAAACCACTGGCCTCTATTACCCACACGGGACATTTACATCATGTGGCCATGGAAGACTGACTGCAGTCTTTTGGTTGATGTGGAAATCAAGCCATAGCTCCCTCCCCTGCTGACTTGGCACCTGAATCTTCAAGGCACCAGCAGATAAGCTTGCACCTGGGAATAGTGCCATCCAAGCAGATGGCTTGAGTCAAGCAAGCAAGAGTTAAATAACGAGGCTCAAGGAAACCCAGGGCCCAGGCCAGGTACCTCTCCTAGGCTTCCTTACTCTCACCATGGGTCATGGACGGTGGCTGATTGAGAAACCCACTGAGGACCAGCCGTGTGGAAAGCAGGGAAGGACTGAGTGAGGCATAACTAATGTAGTTGGTGCCAGCCTCGAGCAAGTCATGGACACCGGGGATGTTTTGGGGCTGGAGATTAGAACAAGGTAGGTGGACACAGTGTAGTTCCTGGGGTCTGGACCTCAGGACAAGTCTTAGTGGGTGTAAGCCTCTGGGTGTCAAATTCCCTGTCCGGTCTCACCTAGGCCCAGTTTAGCTTAGCATCACAAATTGGTGAGTTGACATTGCTAAAATGGAATGGGCTTTCTTCAAAGCCGTACACCATAATAAAAAACACAGACCAACATGATAAAACCCCATATCTACTAAAAATGAAAAAAAATAGCTGGGCATGGCAGCACGCACCTCTAATCCCAGCTACCTGGGAGGCTGAGGCAGAAGAATCTTTTGAACCTGGGAAGTGGAGGTTGCAGGGAGCCGAGATCGCGCCATTGCACTCCAGCCCAGGTGACACTGTGAGACTCTGTCTCCAATAAAAACAGACTCTGGAGTCCAAGAGATATGGGTTCCAACCTAATGGTGTGATCTTGAGCAAGTCACTTAACTCTGAGATGGTGGGAGTGGGTGGTAATGATGAGGATGAGGAGGAGAATGATGAGTTACTGTTGTTATTGATGGACTGAGCTGATTTTCAGTTCAGTGATGGGTTCCAAGAGATGAAGCAGTATATTCTAATGTGATTTTTGTGGTATAGTGCTATGATTGGAGTATTTGTGTCCCCTCCCCTGACACCAGTGTTTATATTGAAATCCTAACCTGTCTGATGATTGTATTCGCAGATGGGGCTTTGGGGAAGTGATCAGGTCATGAAAGAAGAGGTCCCATGAATGGAATAAGTGCTCTTATAAAAGAGGCCTGAGGCCAGGTGTGGAGGCTTGTGCCTATAACCCCAGCACTTTGAGAGGCTGAGGCAGGAGGAACACTTGAGGCCGCGAGCTCTAGACCAGCTTGGGCAGCATAGCAAGACCCTACCTCTACAAAAAATTCTAAAAATTAGCCAGGCATGACGGCATATGCCTATAGTCCCAGCTTCTCAGGAGGCTGAGATGGGGTGATCCACTGCAGTCCAGGAGTTCAAGACTGCAATGAGCTATGACTGCACCACGCACTCCAGCCTGGGTGACAGAGAAAGACCCTGTATCTTTAAAAAAAAAAAAAAAAAAAGGAGAGATACACCTCACCCCTTTCACCATGAGAAGTGGAGATGTGGAAGCAAGAAGCTGTGATATATAAGAAACTGGCCCTCACCAGACCCTGAACCTGCCAGCACATTGATCTTGGACTTCCCAGTCTCCGGAACCGTGAGGGATAATGTCCTGTGTTTATAAACCACCCAGTTGATGGTATTTTGTTATAGAAGCCAAAAAGGGACTAAGGCATTTAGAACAAAGACTCATTCAAGAGAGCTGAGGAATAAGGTTTGCTCTAAGGATACTGCAAATGTTGAGCCAAGAACATTCCAGGACTCTCTCCACTTCTCTCTTGCATGCATCTGCTTCTCCCCACGCAGCTTTTGGTTCTGGCTTCCTCTCTGTTGCCTAACTCCTCCTGCTCACTCACCACAGCTTTCTCTCATCACCTCCACTTACCCATTTGCTATGATGGCTTCTCCAGCATAAGCACTACATCTGCACCATCTAATATGATAGCCATGAACCACATGTAGATATTTAAATTTAAATTCATTAAAATTAAATTGAATGAAAAATTGAGTTCCTCCATCCCACTAGCCATGCTTCAAGTGCTCAGTAGCTCTGCGTGGCTCATGGCCACCATGTTGGACAGCACAGAGAGAGCACAAATGGTTTTTGCCCAGAGTCCTTTGCACTGGGCAACTGGGCAATAGGTTGATTCTTTATACTTAATCCAGTTATCTATGACTGGTATGGGAAGCATGCCATGTGACACTAAACCATACCTTGGGGTAGAGCAATCACCACTGATGACATCTTACACACTTTCGCTGCTTCTCAACTCTTCTTATTTCTAGGATGTGGTTCTGCAGCCCTTTTGCTGGTAAGACACATATTTGTCAAGCTGTGGCCTCTCTGATAGTCACATCCAAGAAAATTGGGAAGAATCCTATCATCATTGTAACTATCTGTCGACTTGTCTCTCTCTGTGCTGTACAAGGAGATTTCCGGGGTTAGGAGTTGACTCTTATTATCACTCTATTTGTAGCTATTCTGTTGAATAAATGAGTGAATGGATGAATCAATGAATGAATGGCATGCAGTCTTCAGCTATAACCCAAAGTGTTTGGACGTAGAACACAAACGCCTTTGCAAACAATGAGCAGTCTTCACATTATCTGGGTAAACTTGACTTAGGAAAAATTAATTCAGGGTAGGAGTTGGGAAGGAAAGAGAGCAAGAAAAGAGGGAACATCATAAACTGGTGTATTTAGGCATTTAAAGGTGACGCAGCTTTTGAAAATCAGGTTGGAGTGGAAAATGAAGAGAAGCCTCCAGGTGGAGTTCCCGGGTCTCCTCTTTTCCCATGAGAGAGTCATCGGGAACGATGCCAGTGCGTTTAAGAGCAGTAACAGCGGTCAGTAGGAACAGAACGTGTTTTTCAATCATGAGTCTCCATGTATGGTTTTCGTCACCACTTCTTTTATTTATTTATTTATTTATTGCATTTAGGTTTTGGGGTACATGTGCAGAACGTGCAAGATAGTTGCATAGGTACACACGTGGCAGTGTGGTTTTCTGCCTTCCTCCCCTTCACCCACATTTGGTAACCACTTCTCTACAAAGTTTTAATATTATGGAAACAGGGAGAGGAGGTGTTTAGAACAATGTACTCTGAGTGAGGATTCTGAATAGGGGACTCAGCACAGGTCCTAATCTCAGAATTAGGACTGAGACAGGACTGACTGTGGATCCCAACTCTGCCAGTTCTGTGTTGTGTCATGCTGGAGGAAGTCATTCAATCTCCTCAAGCCTCAGTTTCCACCTGCAAAATGAGACTAGAATTCTTCCCTTGCTTCTCTCTGCAGGATGGACAGAGAGAATGTAAAGCATGAGGCTACCATCCTGCACAACTCCAGAGGGAGCTATTCATACTGCAGTGTATGTGAATGGTAACACTGGAATTAAGTAGTGCACAACCTATGCTGCCCTGTGTGGAGGCCTGGAATATGGAAGTGCACCACTGAACTATAAATCCATTTGCAGAGGAAGAAGGACAGAGCTCCCAAGACTTCTCATTCCCTAAGGACTTCTGATCAGGCCTCCACCTTCTATGCTCCCTTTAAAAGCAGGTTTAACAGAGTGGAAAGCTAATTTGGGGCCAATCACCTTGGAAATTAATGTAAAATATGTGGAATCAAGCCTAGTTTTCCAGGGCTTCAGGAAAGGAAATTTGCCTAATTTATGGCATAAATAAAAAATGATATGCTAGGCTAATTTGCATACTTTAACTTCAGTTGGGGTTAAAAGCAAAGTTTTTTTTGTTGCTATTTGTGGTTGTTGTTTTTAAAGAAACAACTTGTTAATCCAAATGCATAAGCTTGAGTAAGTTACTTAACCTCTCTAGGCCTCGATTTCCTCAACTGTGAAATGAAAATGATAAATGGACTTACATCCTGGGTTTGTGGTGAGGAGTTATGAGCTGACCCCATAAAACTTGTAGAAGAGTGGCCAGAATGTAGCAGAAGCTCAATAATTATAGTACTATATGTAATATATTATAACATATATCATCATCATTAAGTGAGCAATGTATCTAGTCCACTTGATACTACAAGGAATTCTGAAAGACACATATCATCGTGTACTCACATGAAGTTATTCTGAGCTCAGGACCTAGAATTGTGCTAGAACACAGCAGGAGCTCAGTCATGAGATGCATGGATGCCTTACAATGAATGGATCATAATCATTATTAATCACTGCCCCACAGGTGCATGTGTTTGAAAGCCTTTCTCCCCTCAGTCTAGTCCCCTCCAAGGCAGGGACTTTTTGTCTCCCTCCCAATCCCTGCTTCTCAACACTACATCTCCCGGATAGTAGAAACTGATAAGTGCAGACATGTTAAATGAATAAATGTTGACGTGTCATTGTTCTTAATTAGTATGCAAGAAATGCTTCTTATTAGCATGCATATGAATGAAGGGCTGTCTTCCTTGCAGACTGGAAACTCCTCACGTCTAGGTCATCAACGTTTGGCTCAGTGCATGGCATATCAGGTAGTCAGCACGTGCTCTATGGGTGTATGATGGTGGCCAAGACCTCAGAATTTAAGGTCCAAGGCCTGAGTCTGCATCCCAGCTTTATCATCTCCTGGTGGCATAACGTTGGGCAAGATATTTGTGCTTAATGGAAATAACATGTGCAAGGAAAATAACTGTACCTTTTTCATTGAGTTGATGTGAGACAGAAATAAGGAATTTTTGATGAAGAGCTTAGCACAGTGCCTAATTTGACACACAAATTAGGTACTCAATATAGATACTACTGCGAATAAATGAATGCAGGACCCTTCCCAAGTGTCTTGATACAGGAAAGTGGCCTTGTTCTGTGTCTAATAACCAGCTAGAACAGAATTCACAATTTTATGATCCCCACAGAGAAAACATTCCATGAGAATTCAAAGAGGAGCATTGACTTTACGACAACCTCATCTATGCACTCCTTCCCAATTTCAGGGATGTTATTATCTCATTTAATATAATGGAGGTTTCCAGCAGAAGGCAGGGGGCCAAGTGAGTAAATCCATCATTCTCTGGCTGCTATTTATAATCAAGGTTTATCTCAGATCAGCCGCAGAACCCTGGATGAGGTATTACATGGGTGTGTCCCATCTAACATGAGCCTTTCCGCCTGTGAATGAATGACATCAGGAGCAACTTCTTAGCAAGGGACTTCCAGAGAGCAGCCCTTGTGTCTCTACCAGATTCCTTCCCTGTTTCTAAAGAAAGCAGACCCCTGGGAAGGCTGAGAGGGAAACAAACTCCTATAATGCACTAGAATCCCTTTTAATGGCTTCATTTACAGAATGTTGCTTAATTATTACCAGAACCTTCAAAGGTGCCTGACAACCATTTGATTATACATAAGGAAGCTGAGGTCAGGTGGCTAAATAGTGCTGGAGTCGTGATTCATTCATTCTTTCATCCAAGACCTACTTTCTCTTTATTTTAGACATTCTACTCTGTACCAAGCACTTGATAGGTACCAGGGATACAGAGAGAAACAAAACATAACCTTGCCCTCAAGAACTTATCTAACCATTCTTCAAACTCAGGTATGACTCCCAGGTGCAAGTTCTTATCTTCTATTCTCTCCTCACTTCTACATTGCCCTGATGACTTCCAGGCAGGAGGCAACTTTCTCCAAGAGACCAGGGTTAGGAGCCAGGAATTCCTGGGACCGCTGCCTATATCTCTAGTTGCTATCTAAACAAAGGAAGCTTGTTTGGTCTTCCCCAACTTCAACAAGAAAAAAAAATCTAGCTGGATGTTCCTTTAATGGGTGAAATAAATGTGTCACTTTAAGAGAACCTCCAGTAAGCATCCCAGACTTTACAGAGGCAGAAGAGAACTCCAACAGGGCCTGCTGAGAGCGACGTTACTGACTTCAATTATCGCAACAATATGTTAGCAGTTACTTCTTTTGTGAATGTGGGAAAATATATCCTGAGCAGAACTGCAGAGCATTATATAGATGCAGCTGAGCGTGTGTATAGATATAAATAATATGCACGCTATTTCCATGTAGCATAAACTTGGACAATCAGTTAATGAGGTTTGGCCAAAACCAAATTAATTCCTCTGGGTCCTGGGGTAGTTTTATTCTAAGTAATAATAAAAATAAATAGTCATTTCTTATGCTTGGCACGTGGCAGAGGATACTCATTATTGCATTTGACTGTCAAAAACAACTCTGAGGACCTAGTACTATGGAAAATTAGTTCTGTCTTTCAGCAAACTGAGGGTCAGAGAGACTGCACTACCCAACCGGACCTCGGTTTTTATTTATCCTCACACTGATGTTTTTGAAGAGCACAGACCCGTTATTTTATAGGAAGATCCTCAATGAAAGCATATAGACTTTTGGTTCTTACAGAATGTCAACATGCAGTCCATATTGGACTGTAACTTGTATTTCTCCTTCTTGGGCCTCTTTGCCAAGAATGAAACAAGGCTTAGAATTTCCCCAAGTCAGGCTGTCTTCACTAGTTCCCTCTATCCCAGTGTCTAGTACCAAGTGTGGGTGCCCCTGTGATCCCTAACTGGGATCCCTCACTAGAGGCCTGCCTCCCTCCCCGCCCCACTTCTCCTGCCACGTTACTTCCACAGCACCCGGCTGGCACTCTTTCTATAGTAACAAGCCTGCTCTATTCTTACTATTTGTTTATGTATCTCTCTTTCCCACTTGGCCATGGGAAATTCAGAATCTGATTCACTGATTCAACCCCAAGAAGCAAATATTTAATGAATGTCTACTTTGTAGGCTCTGCTGTAGGTCCTGGAACAGAACCTGATAGTACCAGCCCTCAAGAAATGTATGTTCCCTGTGATCTTTCATTCATTCACTGGCCCAAAACATTCATTCATTTATTCAGTAAATATCCATTAATATTCTGTGTGCTGGGCTGCATACCCCAAAGCATGCAGATTGTTCAATATTTGCATAATAGGGTAGAAACGATGGCTTACCCTTGCAATAAGAGGGAAAAAAGGCTAGGCTTATTAATCTCTGATAGAGGCCAGGCACCATGGCTCATGCCTGTAATCCCAGCACTTTGGGAGGCCAAGGCAAGTGGATCACCTGAGATCAGGAGTTTGAGACCAGCCTGGACAACTTGGTGAAACTTCATCTCTACTAAAAACACAAAAATTAGCCGGTTGTGGAGACACACACCTGTAGTCCCAGCTACTCGGGAGGCTGAGGCAGGAGAATTGCTTGAGCCTGGGAAATAGAAGCTGCAGTGAGCTGAGATCACACCACTATACTCCAGCCTGGGCAACAGAGCAAGATTCCATCTCCAAAAAAAAAAAAAAAAAAGAAAAGAAAAGAAAGGAAAGAAACTCTGTGATAGTAAACAATACTAAGTGCTTCCAATGAACTTCAGACATTCTAATGGACACTATGTATGCAAAGGGATTAAAGAGAGCTGGGGGACTCTGAGTGCATCTAGAACCTCAAAGAGAACGGGAATCCCTCTGTCACACTGCCCTTGGGGGCACTAGACACAGCCAGACATCTTGATCTGACATACAATTTCTTGACATAAATTAGCAGAAAGACCACATAATAAGAGTCAGAGACTGAGTTCTGGAGATGACATGGTTGCCAAAAATGTGCTGTGTGACCTTGGGCTCATTTCTCTCCCTCTCTGGTCTTTAGTTTCTCCATCTCTAAATTTAGCGGCCTGGGCTGAATCATAGTTTCCAAAATGGATTGTGAGTTAAAATCACATGAAGAGCATTTAAAGACCCAGAAACCCAGCTACACACCTGCCTACTGAGTCGGGGCCATGCTTGAGCTGCACATGCTGCCTCCTAGATTTTTCTGAGGCCATCAGTAAACTTCATCTGGATGATTTGACCCCCAAGCCATGACCTTTTATGATTCCTCTGTTCATGACAATTATGCCCACCGTTTACATGCCAGGCATACGCTAAACCCTTTACTCACACGATCTCATTTAAACCACGAGACCAGTGGGGTGGGGCCTGATATTTCCATTTTACAGCAGGAGCCACCGAGGCTTGGAGAGATGAGGCAGTTCTCTCAAGGTCACACAGCATGTAAGACCCTGAATGCATATCCATGTCTATGTGACTTAAAAGAATTTGCAACCTCTCTGTGGTATGAATAGGGGTGAGAATCTACTCTTAGCCCACCATATTCCCTCCCCAGAGGTAGCCCTGTTCTCCTGGCTCCTCTCTTCCCTGAAAATCTAGTTAACTCTTTTAATGAGCCATAAATGTGCCCTGTGAAGTGTGTGATCGATCACACCCCGGCTGCCCATGAACCAAGCACCGGTTTGCCACGCACCAGGGACAGCCTCCCTGACATGAATTATTGCTATCATCAGACCTCTTTTCTGCTCCTGCACTTGCAGGGGAGCAGCTGAGGCAGTGACCTGTGGGCACTCAGGACCCAACTTTGGGTTTGGCCAGAGATAAGTCCCTAGAGTTTGGGGCATTTGAAGAACTGACAAGAAGCCAGTGTGGCCAGAATACCCTGATCAGAGAAGGAAGTAGGCAAAATGAAGTTAAGAGAAGGTGTTAAAGAAAAACAATTATTCAGTGGTTATCCTTGTTAAAGCATAATAAGGCAAATTTTATTCAGGACCTCCACACTGATGGGGACCACTGCAATGGGATTTTGCAGTGAGGGAGATTGCGCTAACTCCAAATACGAATGGGGAAGTTGGAATTGATAGCCCAGGTGCAGAGTAGGGGCGGGGAGACTAATGGATGGAAAACTACTGAAAGGAAACATCAGGGGTAAGGGATATTCTCCTAAATCCACCCAACAGGATTCTTGCTGAAGGCATGCCAGCATGATCGGGCATCACCTGGAGATGGTGGAGGATAAGGAAACTGATGAGATATGGAAGGTGATCAGATATCCAGAGTGTGAGGTTCTTGCTAAAGTGACTTAGCAGGGTTTTTTGCTAAAATTGGGTTTCACAAGGAAGTGTACAAATGGGCCTAGAAGAAGGTCCAGGACCCTGATTAAAGTTTGGTCAAGCAGAGAATCATTGTCAGCGGCCAGGCGGAGATCCTACAGGGCAGTTAGGACTTGCTGGGAAGTGTTGGGAGTTTACTCTCAGCTGTGCTTAGGAGCAGGGGAGGGGATGTTTGGGTTTGATAACGTGGTTGTCTATGAAGTGAAAATGAGAACATTATAGACAAAAGAAGAATCATTTAGGAGGTCCTGCAGATAGGAAGGAGTTTATTCTACCCCACACCTCCCAGCTTAAGATACAGTCACCTCTTCCAGCCTCCCTGCCAAAGTCAGGGACAATTTGTGTATTAGTTAATTTCCACGCTGCTGTGTAGAACGGCCCCTGACTGGTTAAATTATAAAGGAAAGAGGTTTAATTGACTCACAGTTCCGCGTGGCTGGGGAGGCCTCAGAAAACCTACAATCATGGCAAAAGGGGAAGCAAACACGTCCTTCACATGGTGGCAGGAGAGAAGGGGTGCCAAGTGAAGGGGGAAAAGCCCCTTCTCAAATCTTGTGAGCACTCACTTGCCATCATGAGAACAGCATAGGGGAACCGCCCTGTGATCTCATCACCTCCCAAGAGATGCGTCTCCCAACATGTGAGGATTGTAATTCAGCTTACAATTCAAAACGAGATTTGGGCAGGGACACAGAGCTAGACCGTCTCGATTTGAATTCCATGCCACCAAGCCCACCGCCCCTACTGCAGTTTCTCTTCAATTGTAATGGAAGAGAGGCTAATGCTCTGCACTTGCTAAAATGTCCACAGGATTCCCAGCCTTTGACCCTTTGGCTGTGTCTAAAACCTCCAACTCATCTGTAGGCCTGCCCTCTTAAACCTGGCTGGGTGCTTTGAAAGGCTGCCCCATAGTGTCTAGAATACAGAAAAAGCAACCGAGAGGAGAGGAAAAGAATATAAATTTGGGCAAATGATGATTAAATCCATCCCTCCCCACCTCCCAAACCCTGATCAGACTGTACAAAAAGAATCTTATATGTATTATCACCGGCTCTGGGTTTAATGTAGGTCCAACATTGCTGGGTAAATTAAACGACATTTATAATATAGCTGAACTATAAAAATGTGCTTGGGGCAGAAATTAGACATATCAAGCCGTTTCCAGCAAAAGACATTTTTACAAATGCATGAGAACCTGAACCAATTTGGAAGCCCTGTCATTTTGATTTAAAGCAGGGGAAGTGGGGCTGATCCCTAAAGAGGAGAAACAATTATCCAGGTGAGAGGAGATTTTAAAATTCTGGTCCTCATCACTGACCTGCCTTGGACTCAAAACACATCATATAGAGAAGAGGACTGACCCATAACTGAGAACTGGGACCCTTCTTCACCTTCATAACCAACAAATCTCATATGATTTCTACATGACCCTCTTCCAGGGAGCCTTCCCTGCCTGTCTAAGCTGAGCTAGGGGCATCACATTGGAGAACTCATATCCACTTTGTTTTAGTTAACTATTGCTGTATAACAAACCATCCCTGAAATTCCGTGGCTTAAAACAACAAATATGCATTTACTATCCCACATGGTTCTGTGGTTTGACTGAGTTCAGCTTGGAGATTCTTCGGCTTGGCATGGTATTGAACAGAGCCAAATCATCTGTGAGCCTCCAAGGGGCTCACCCACATGTATGGTAGCTTAAGCTGCTTGTCATCTAAGCATCTAAATTTTCCCTCATGTGACCTGGGCTTCTCCCAGCACAGAAGCTGGATTCCAAGAGGGAGTGTCCTAAGAGCAAAAGTGAAAGCTGAAGCTTTCTAAACATGACTTGGCAGCCAACTTTAACCTACCCCTCTGTTGAACTAAGTCATGATGTAGCAACCCATGTGCTGAGTGAGTGCTATGCTAGGCATTCACCACTCTGTACTCCATGGTTGGCTATGTCTGCATCTCCTTGCACAAATGAACCCTTGTCTGATTCATTTCCACAATAAAGGAGGTGCAGTTAGTTCAGGTTCAACAGAAAAGTCATGGCTCTAAGTGTTCACGCCCAGCATGGTCACACTTAAGCCAGGAGATTATTGTGAGAGAATGCAGGAATCTAAGGACCAATATCAGTATTCTTCGGTAGTACCAGCAGTAAAAATAATAGCAGTAATCATAACGATGATTAATAGTAGTAGGAAGTATTAACAACAGTATAATTTCTACTGCTCTAGCACTAATAAATGTGATTCTGCCTTACACTTAGGAGGCATTTGACCACTTATAAAATACCTTTATTTCCATTACCTTACTTTGCTTTGTGAAATGGCTCAGGAGGATTTTTGTTATAAATCATAGTTTATAAATGAGGAAACTGAATCCAAGAAGGGATCAAACTTGTCAATGTCAATTAAAATGGAGATGATTTGTCAAGGACCTACTATCTGCACTTGACACCAATGACTCAATTTCCTTCTTGCTGCACTGCTGTGACGTAGATACCATTATTGCCACCATTTCACAGATGAGGAAGGTGAAGTCCTTGACACCTTGCCTTCTACAGGAAAAAGCATGGAAAGTGTGCAGAAAAAAGATCCTGGGGTATGGCAAGACAGAGGCCTGTCAGTTTGTCAGTGAGTTGTCCTCAGTGTAAAACATTATCCTATAAATATGTAGGATGTTTGAGCAATAGGTCCATGCCAGGTCTCTCTAAGAGGCAAACATATAAGCAACAACCTCTTGTTTAATGAAAATAAAGAAAATCCAGCAATCCCATTACTGGGTATATATCCAAATGAATATAAATAGTCCTATTATAAATATACATACATGTGTATGTTCAATGCAGCACTATTCACAATAGCAAAGACATGGAATCAACCCAAATGTTCATCAGTGATAGACTGGACAAAGAAAATGTGGTACATTTACATCATGGAATACTATGCAGCCATAAAAAGGAATGCAGTCATGTCCTTTTCCGGGACATGGATGGAGCTGGAAGGCATTATCCTCAGCAAACGAATACAGGAACAGAAAACCAAATACTGCATGTTCTCACTTATAAGTGCGAGTTGAATTACGAGAACACATGGACACATGGTGGGGAACAACACACACTGGGGCCTGTTGGAGGGTTGGGGGTGGGAGGAGGGAAAGCACCAGGAAGAACAGCTAATAAATGCTGGGCTTTATATCTGGGTGACAGGATGATATGTACAGCAAACTACCATGACACACATTTACCTATGTAACAAACCTGCACATCTTGCACATGTATCCCTGAACTTAAAATTAAAGTTGGAAATTAAAAAAATGTCTGCCATCAACTAAGTCCTTTCCCTTCTGTGAGCCTCAGTTTCTTAATCTGCAAAATGAGCAAGTTGTATCATATGATCTCACAGGACAGTTCCAGTCCTTGTGTTCAAGCGATTGTGACTAAATTTAAATGTATTTAATGACAGCTTGAAAGTCAGAAGTCAGGGCACATCCACTAACTCACTGAGTGATCCTGAGCAAGTCACTTCATCCATCCATCCATCCATCCATCCATCCATCCATCCATCCACCCACCATCCATTCATCTGTCCATATCCCTTGTCCATCCATTCATCAATGCATCCAGTTATCTGTCCATCAATCTACCCACCTCTTCATCCATCTGTACATACACCTGTCTGTTCATCCAATCGCCTTTCCACTCATACTGCTATTAATGAATCTATCCATCCATCCATCCATCCATCCATTCATTCATCTGTTCATCACATCCTGTCCATTCATTCATCAATGCATCCTTTTATCTGTCCATCCATCCACCCACATGTTCATCCATCCTTATATACATCTGTCCACCCATCCATCCTTCCATCTCTCCATCGACCTGTCCATTCATCAACCCATCCTATGCAAAGCCATTTTAAGACCTTCTTGGATCTAAGCAGTGTTAGTTTGGAGTCCCACACTCACATCATAGCATATACATTTAACGCATTCTTATTGTAACACTTAAAAAGAAGTATTAAAGTTATATTTTTGAAATTATATTGTTAACAATCACTCTCTCAATTTACATATATGTATGTATATCTGTATATCTGTAATTTCTTGAAAATCATCAAGCATACTCAGGAATTCTTGTGAAATGAGACCCTAACTCATCAACTCTTTTTAAATATAATGAAACTTTTATGAACACTAAATTTGAAAAACACTGAGGTTGATGTAACAGTATGTTGTGGAGGCATTTAATTTAAACCTTTATTAATGTTGCTCTTGCAGTTTTCCTTTACTATTTTGGAGCCAATATATTGTTTTCAGTTCTCAGGCATTTTCCTGGGCTCTTAAAAAGCTTATGGGCCTCAGAGCCTAATGGGTAAAATAGGCCCATGTCCAAAGTCTTTTAACCTCCTTCCTGCATCTTCCAGATCCTAATTGGATGAAGAGAGAGAGATTATGCAAAAGAGCTATCTGGTCAACCCAAGATAATAAAATAGACATGTAAAGGAAACATACATGAAGCATAAACATCGCACTAAGGAGACCATTTCACATTTGCCCTCCACCCCTTCTGGCATTCCTGTCTTAAACAGAAACAATAATTCTGGACAGTTGAGGGGAGACGATAAAGATTATTTCAAGGGCTCACCATAAATCGTAATGAGTACCTACTCTAGCAGGGAGTATTTTGATTACTTTTTGAAATGTGAAATCGCAGACTTATCTCCTGTGATCACGTTGGGAACATTTTTTTTCCTATATAAAAAGAGGTTTCAAGAAGTGCTGAAAGGTTTAGGATAATGAAGGCAAATTGCTCTTACAACAGCAGGGAATTGTGAGGAGTTTGTGTGTCTTTGAACATGGGAAAAATAAGAGAATTCCCTAGGGAGAAAAACTCCCAGTTTGTCACTGGAAAAAAATTCACGTGAGACAAATATGGCTTAATGTCTGAAGCATGTATATGAATTGGAGCCGTTGGTGAATATCCTAGTCTGTCTTCCTTATTTAATGATGAAGCTTGTTCAAGACAGGGAGGGGAGGTAACACCCAAGATCACAGAGCAAGTTTGTGCCTAGACCAATGGCTGACCCTGGCCTGACGGGGTTCTGTGATCACATGGTGTACCTCGCCCTGACATAGTGGAAAATGCATGAATGAGAAGGGTATTCTTTTACAGTTTGATTTTTTTTCTTTCTTAGAGGTTTTTGAACATTTGGGAGACGAGAAAGGTAATTATCCCATCCTCATCCCACTGCACCAAGGAATCCTCTGTTAACCGCCTGTGCAAATCTTTTCTTTCTTTTGTTACAATTTTGAAAAGCAATTTTCTCTTTATGTTTCTGTATGCTTCTTGAGCCTCCATGATATTCAGACTTTCCATGGCATTCAGTACTGTTCAATTGTCTGTTGCTATTTGGGCCAAATTCTTCCAGGAATAATTACCATACTGGAGTTCATGGTGACATGTATGCAGTACACTCATGTTGGGTATTTTCTGGATGTCAGGAACTGTGCTAGTTAATGAGGGAAAGAAGCTAACGATGGAATCACTGCCTACAAGAGACTCAGAGGCTGCTGGGAGGTTTGGTGTATAAACAATTTTGACAAAGAGCAATGTGTCCTGTGATAGGGATAAGCCACAGAAGTCCAGGGATGCACCTGACCCAGAGTTGGAGTCAAGGGAGGCTTCCTGGAGGAGATGATTCCTCCTGGATCCCAAAGGGTAAGTAAAACTTAGCAATGTAAAGATGGGAGAGAGAAAGGGACTGCAAGCTCAGGGAAGAGCAAGCTCAAAGTTTGTAGGCAAGAACTTTGCGGCCAAAAGCAACCTTACATGCCACCATACTCCCATAATTCCTATGTCACAGATGGGAAAACCAAGGTCTTTTTGAGGTCCTTGGT
This sequence comes from Callithrix jacchus, assembly GCF_049354715.1. Lineage (NCBI taxonomy): Eukaryota > Metazoa > Chordata > Mammalia > Primates > Cebidae > Callithrix > Callithrix jacchus. The sequence continues at coordinate 196,916,217 of NC_133502.1, forward strand.
GCTATTACACAAGATAGCTCATTCTGTTGTTCTTTTTGGCCTTTACAAAAGCAAATGGTATTTGCAATGGGTTGCAAATGGAAGACGATGATATCATCTAGCATGATTATCCTGCAGATCTTTGTTATAATTAGGGCATCCTGAAGTTAAGGAGATGTAGATTAAATGTGGGCATGGAGTTCTAGCCTTACCCCTGAGTTCAGAAAGCCTGGAGCTATAGTCACTGGTTGGCAAGATGGATGACTGCATGTCAACGATTTGTGATTCACAGTAGCTTTAATCCTGACTGAGCTGATGACGTTTTGGAATCAGCAACGGATAAACCATTGGACATTATATGCCCTAGGATCTTAGAAAAGAGTCGAAAGATCATGGGGAGGAGGTGTTCCTGGTAGTGCAGGAAGCAGAACTTGATTGTCAAGAGCTTGCACTCTGGGCTTCTACTGACCTTGATTTGGATCCCACCTCCTTCACTTCCAAGCTGTGCTGTCTCCTCAACTGTCAAACAGCAGCAGGAGTAGCTCCCACCAGAGGGACTTTGTGTAGATACAACTGCATGTAAAGATCTGACTTCAGTGTTCAGTCAAAGTGCCGTCCTAAGTGCCCGGCAAATGGTGCAGTTGGAATTATCTTATTCTAATCCAAACCAAGTTTCCTCAGCCTCCAGAACTGACTGGGGTCAGCTACATCCACTGACATATTCCTTTTAATAACAGTTTGTGCTGGACAGGACATAAAGAAATAGAAAGATGTTCTGTGCTACAAAGCCTCCCAGGCACAATTGGGAATGACTCAGTGTGGGGAGTTATTTTGGTTCACTCTTTGTCTGTTCTGCTCTGGTCATTCAGATAACTGGACTTTGCCTGACTTTGCAAGACCAGGCAGACCAAGCTTACCTGAAGTGCCACCTCAAACTCCCAAGCTATCTTTGAAACACTGCCGGTGAGGGGGCGTATCACACGATAAAATAAAGAGGGGGTGATAAAAGTGTTGTAAAATTCTTCAGAATATTAGGAATTACATAGTGACTTAAAAGCCCAGCTTGGAAAGCTGGCGGAAGCTTAGTTCTAATTTCAGCCTCGCCACTGCCTAGCTATGTGACCTGGGTCTTATTCAGTGCCTCTCTCTTAATCTCGGTATAGTCATTTCTAAAGTGGGGCTACGCGTGCCTACCTCATTGGGTTACCGTGAAGATTAGATGAGGCCGTCATATGTAACGTGTTTGGGGCTGTGTTTGGAAGGTAGTACACACTCAATATATTCCTGCTATTTATTACGTCATATTTATTTACTTATTTAGCAAAAAGAAATATGTAAAAATTATCACTATATGCCAAGCCCTGGTGTGGAAGCCGATGATACGGTGACAAAATAGACACGGTCTCCATGCTCAATCTATGAGAGAAGAAAGACAATAAGCAAGTTAAAACACTCACCGTGATCAGAGTTATTTATTTTCTTTTCTTGTTATTTATTTCTTTTCATATATATATAAATACATATATATACACACACATAGATATATATTGTGTGGTGTGTGTGTGGTGTGTGTGTGTGTGTGTGTGTGTAATTACGAATAGGAATAAATGCTGTGAAAGCATCAGTAAGGGTGCTGAGGTCAGGTGGTCACGGAAGGCTTCCATGAGGCATTGACCTTTAAATTAAGATCTGAATAGGAGGTTATCAGGCCAAAAACAAATGAAACACAGCATGTGCAAAGGGACGGAGGAAGGAATGAGTGATATGGTTTTGATCTGTGTCACTGCCCAAATCTCATGTCAAATCGTAATCCCCAATGCTGGAGACTGAGTTGGTGGGAGGAGATTTGATCATGGGGGTGGTCCTTCACGAATAGTTTAGCACTGTCTTCTTTGTGCTGTTCTCATGAGAGTGAGTGAGTTCTCATCAGATCTGGCCGTTTAAAAGTGTGTGGCACCTCCCCTTCCTCTTCTTGCTCCTGCTCTGGCCATGTAAGATGTGCCTGCTTCCCCTTCACCTTCCGCCAGGATTGTAAGTTTCCTGAGGCCTCCCCAGAAGCAAAAGGTGATATGCTTCCTATACAGCCTGCAGAACCATGAGCCAATTAAGCCTCTTTTCTTTATAAATTACCGTTACAATGATCTCACTCTGTCTGAGTGAGAACTAAGGTCAGTGTGGCTGGAGCATGGAAAATGAGGGCAAGCCTGGTCAGAAATAGGAGACAAAGTCTGTCTCCAGAACATGCACAGCCTTGCAGCAAGTATTTGGAAGCAACTTAAGAACAGTAGGAAGGGCCAGGCATAGTGGCTGTAATCCCAGAGTTTTGGGAGGCCAAGGCAGGTGGATCACAGGATCATGAGGTCAGGAGTTCAAGATCAGTCTGACCAACATGGTTAAACCCCGTCTCTACTGAAAAATACAAAAATTAGCCAAGTGTGGTGGTGGGTGCCTGTAATCCCAGCTACTCGGGAGGCTGAGGCGGGAGAATTGCTTGAACCTGGGAGGTGGAGGTTGCAGTGAGCCAGGATCATGCCACTGCAATCCAGTCTGGGCCTCCATCTCAAAAAAAAAGGAAAAAAGAAAAAAAGAAAACCAGTGGGAAGGAAGCCACTGATAGGTGTTAAACAGAGGATTGTGTGATGGGGTCTGAGTTTTGAAAACTCAGTTATACTGCTGGGTGGAGAATGAACGGTAGGGAAAGACCAGGCAGAAAGCTGAACTAATCTCGTGAGGCAGAATGGTGGCTTGGACTTGAGTGGACCCTGTGTGGATAGGAAGAAGCAACAGGTTTAAGGCCTATTTTGAAGCTAAGGCCCATAGACTTGCTGATAGATAAAATGCAGGGAAAGGGAGAAAACAGACTCAAGGACATCTCCCCGATTACTGCTTGAGTGACTGGCTGGATCAGATGGTACCTTTTGCTGCAATAGGAAACACTTTAGAGAGTAAACAAGATCAGCTCTAAGGCTCTTGCAACAGTAACATGGAATGGAAAATCCCTGTTGCCAAGAACACAGTTCATAAAGCATGTGGACGCATCTTGTTTGCTGATAGATTTTAGAGAGGTGCCTGTGGATAGCTTTAGATATGGATATACCCACTTCCACACAGACACTATTTCTATTACATCATTTTATTTTATTTCCTTCAAAGCACTCACCACAATCAGAATTATTTATTTTCTTTTCTTGTTACTTGTTTCTTTTCATTCTATGTCCCCCACTGGAATGTGAGGTCCATGAACGTGGGGCACTGATTGTTGCCCCACGTTCCCTATTGATTTCCAGCACCTAAGCCTGGTACTGGCACATAGTAGGCACCCCATAAATGCTCATTGAAAACTATTTTTTTCACACGGCTATGTGTACATTTACCCTCTATTGCATGACGGGTGCTCACTTTCATGTAACTAAAATGGCCAAATGAGTTTTCACAGGCCGGGGAAAGCCTGAGGCTGGCCTTACTGGGTGAGTAAGTAACATTGTGCATACATTGTCATCCTCCCCAGGAGGAGATAACTGCAATGGTGCTGAGGTGACAGACCGGAGGAGTCCTAGTGTAGGGACAAATGAAAGGCATGAGCTTTCTGTTATGGAAATGGGGTGGCTGGTGGCCTTCCAGGAAGACTCAACAATGTCGATCGACTGTAGGAAGAGTTAATAACTACTCCCAGCCCTGTCAACTGGGCTCAGTTGCTAAGCAACTGCCTCCCCGGGGTTATATAATATGTAAGAGAAACTCTTTTTTTTTTCTTAAATGGAACACGGGCCTCCTTCCTAGGTGACAGAGGCTTTTCACCTTGATCTTTCCATCTCCAGTAGACTTGTGTGACTTAGACATGAGACAGTGGCCTTTGGGTTGCTTTCAAGCTGCTGTGACCAAAGAGAATGCCGCCATCCAGTAAAGGATGGATTTAGAGAAAGGGGTAAATGGGCAATCTGTGGAGTTTCCTAAACTTGCCTGGAATTCATAGGCAACTCTGCCATGGTCCAGTCTCTCTCTGTGCATTCTCCAGAGGGCTTTGGTGACACTAGATCCCCCTGAAGATTTGACCAAATATGCAGATGGATTGGGGCAAAAGAAGAAGCTACTGGTCTACCTAGGGTTTTTTTAACTCATGCAATTATTCACCTCCTTGCTCTTTGAGACTACAAATGTGTACAAATCAGATACAACTGAGTTCAAATCTTGGCTTCCATTGGGCAAGTTATTTAACCATGCTGAGCCTCAGATTTTGCATCTGTGAAATGGAGGTGATCAGAATGATGACAGTGATCATGAGGATGACAACGAAGCTAGTCTTAAGGACGTTGCAAGATGCTGGCCAAGATCTAATGGATAATACATGTAAAAGTACTTCAGAAAGCCCATAAATCTATGTAAATGTTGATTGTCACTGAGATTATGCACAGACCGCAAACTTAGATTCAGGGATTTCTCTGAAAATTTGTGGTGTGGACAGTCATTGCAAGAGTACACATGTACAGAGAGACAACGGGGTCAAAAAAATAAAACCAGAAAATGTCTTGGTAAGTTTATGCTGCTATAAGAAAACACCACAGACTGGGTAATTTATAAATGATAGAAATCTGCTTCTCACGGTTCTAGATGCTGGCACTGGCAGCTTTGTTGTCTGGTGAGGGCTGTTCTTGGTTTCCAAGATGGTGCCTGCTGTTACATCTCCCAGAGAGGATGAACACTGTGGCCTCCCATAGCAGTAGGCAGAATGGCCATCAGGGCCTCTCTAGGTCCCTGGAGCCCTTTTATGAAGGCTCTGATTGCATTTGTGGGGGAAGAATTCTTGTGGCATAATCATCCTGAAGGCCTCGCCCCTTAATATGATAACATTGGGGTTTAAGTTTCAACGTGAATTTTGGAGAGGACACAATCAACAAGTCCTAAATGGACAGGACCACAAGGTAAGGGCAACTCATCGTGAAGGAGCTGCTGGTCTACCTAGGGTTTCATTCACTCATGCACTCATCCATCTCCTTGCTCTTTGACACTACAAACGTGTATGGAATAAATGACTAATTCAGCAATCATGGAGTAGTATTGAAGAAGTGGAGAGGTTCAGGGTGGATAACAAGCTTGGAAATTAGATACAACTTAGTTCAAATCTTGGCTTCCGTGGGGCAATTCTTTAATCACTCCGAACCTCAGTTTGACATCTGTGAAATTTAGGTGGGTATTTGGTGGGAAGGAGCTCTGATAAAAGGACTCAGAGGGAAACCACTCTGAGCCTCAGTTTTCACATGTGTATTTTCATGATAAGGTGTGTGTTCACATAATAGGCAAATCAGGAATTGATTTCTAGAATATGCCCTCTCACTAGAGCCTTTAAATTTAGTCGGTTTGCAACTACTCAATTCAATTTTCAACTACTCCACTTTTAAAGATTGTATTTGTTATTTCAACTACTCAAAAAACTGGGAAAGTTTTCAATACACATATGCCCAGACCTTGCTCCAGACCAGGAGAGTCAGAATCCCTGCTAGAGGATTCTGAAACTTTTTTTTTTTACTTCCCAGGTAATTGCACTGAATACATATAAAGAACTTTAATGCATGCCAGATGCCATGCTAAGGACATTTTATTCATTATCTAAATTAATTTTCACATGAATTCTGTGAGACGAATGTACCCACCTCCATTTATAAGTGAAGAAAACAGAGGCACAGAGAAGCTAAGTAACTTGCCAAAGCCACACAGCTAGCGATAGAACTGGGACTCAGTTCTAACTCCAAAATCCTACCCTTCTTGTCAAAATCCTACTGTTTCTCCGGAGCATTGAAAACGTGGTTTCAGTAACAATAATTCCATTTACTTCCACATTTCCAAAATCGTATTACTATTATTACTTTGAGATGAGGCCTTGCTCTGCTGCTCAGGATGTAGGCCAGTGGTGTGATCACAGATCTCTGCAGCCTCAATCTTGAGGGCTCAAGTGATCCTCCCAACTCAGCCTCCCAAGTAGCTGGGACTGCAGGCACATGCCACCATACCAGACTGGTTTTTTGTTTATTTTGTTTTGTGAAGGCAGGATCTCCCTATGTTGCCCAGGTTGGTCCTAAACAAAGTGTTGGGACTACAGGCATGAGCCACTGTGCCCAGCAGAGAATCTTATTACTGAGTGAAGCAAGAATCACCTTTGCAGGGTGTATTTCTTAGTACATTGGAGCAACTACTGTAATAGAAAGACCAAAATATAAACATGGCTTAACCAAGACAGAAAGCTGTTTCTCCATCATGAACTTCTGATGTAGCTCTGGAATCACCAGAGGTCCAGGTTCCTTCCAACTCATTGCTCTGCCATCCTCACCATACAGCTTTTTTCGCATCACCAAAGATAGCTGTTCTAGCTGCTGCCATCACATCTGCCTTCCAGCCAATGGGAAAGGGTAAAGTGATGGGCACATCTTTCTGAGAGTGTGCACTTGGAATCACTTTAACTAACTTCCCATTGGCCAGAACACAGACACATGGCCACATCCAACCACAAGGGAGGCAGAGACTTGCAGTGTATTTCAGGTGGCCACGTCTCCAGCTAATGTGAAGATTTCACTATTAAAGGAAAGAGGAGGTGGGAAAGTCTACTGGGAGCAGCCTCAGCTTCACACATCCTGAAGGAATTGTTCCCAGTAACTTGGAGAGACAACAAGATAAGCAGAGTCACTGGGAACTTCATGACACATCTAGCTTACTGAGGACAAGTCAGAGATTATCAGCTCTGGACAGGTCCCTAAAATAATCTTCTGCCCATTTAGAAGATGAGGAAATTGAGGCCTAAAGAATGGAAAAGGATGGTACAAATCACTCGACAAATCAGTAATGGAGAAAATTAGCCCATTACAAATCACCAATTAACCTTTTGCACCAATTATTGAGTTAAGGGCTGTGACACAAAAATAAAGAAGAACCACACCCAGCTCTCAACCCAGTGCCTGTTGCTTAGTAGGGACTGAACACAGCTCCCAGCCTCCAGCTACAGTTTACCTTCTAGGCTAATCTTTAGTCTGTTCTTTTCAGAATAGAAAGCCTGGGAGGGAAGGGTTTTTCTGAGAACTGATTTAACGTGTCTATTCATCCGACAGAAAACCCACAGTTTGATGACGTTGGGAGCTACTTTACACAAAATGACAACTTAAAGGAGAGGCAAAAGCAATCTCTTTAATTACATTGGTTCAATTTATCTACCTGATGCTTTTGGGGAGAGATTAATTTAATTGATTCTCTCATATGTGAAGTTCCATTACCTCTGGATGTTTCCAAAGCATATTTATGCCACAAAACTTAAGCAAAGAGAAGTACATCCAGGACTAGAGGCGAGGATTCATTTCAGACTGTCAGTGCAGCTTTTTAGCAGTTTGGTGAATTCCCTTCTGCTAAGTTATACTCTCAGCAAATGGGTAGAGTCTTCTTTCAGCCTGCCAAGATTGGAAGTTGTAGCTTCAGCCCCTGCTGGCCTTGAGATTGAACTACACATAGGAAGAGGAGGAGAGGGGCTGACAGCTCTAGAGCGCCTCCCATGGCCAGTGAGTCTCCTACCTCGCATATTCACCACCTTTCACATGGGTCGGCCCTTTTAAGTCTCACAACAGCCCTATCAACTTGGTACAGTTATTTTACAGGTGAGGCACTGAGACTGTGTAGTTAAGCTACTTAGCAAAGATCACACCAATGGGCAGTGTGGGGATGGGACTAGGATGTAGCACTGCTTCCCAAGCCTTCCTGAATTCCACCCCTTCCTTCTCCCTGCCTCAAATCACTTCCCCCACCCAATCTATATAGTTCCTTTTAACTTCCCTTCTTTCTTCCAGTATTGAGCTTTGGAAATATGTGTATGATGGTGTGTGTATGTGTTTGTGTGCATGTATGCGTTTGCACGTGTGTGTGTATGCATGTGCATGCCTGTGTATGTGTGTATGTGTGTTGTATGCATATGATTCATCCTTCCAGTAATTTTTTTTTTGAGATGGAGTCTTGCTCTGTCACCCAGGCTGGAGTGCAATGGTGTGATCTCGGTTCACTGCAACCTCTGCCTCCTGGGTTCAAGCAATTCTCTTGCCTCAGCCTCTCAAGTAGCTGGGACTACAGGCACCCACCACCATGCCCGGCCAATTTTTGTATTTTTAGTAGAGATGGAGTTTCACCATGTTGGTCAGGCTGCTCTTGAACTCCTGACTTCGTGATCTGCCCATCTCAGCGTCACAAAGTACTGGGATTACAGGCATGAGCCACCGCACCTGGCCCTTTCAGTAATTGTTTTGAGCACTGAGTATGCTCAAGTCCTTCTTTCTTCAATCCCACCTCAAGTCAGTGGACAGGGCTTCTGACGTCCCCACCAGCCACTCCTTCCCAGTGTCATCTTCCTGGACTGAGATCTCCTATTTCTGAACTTCTGGAGCCCCTATTTGAGAAGGGGTGGAAGGAGCTGAGATCTCACTATTTCTAAACTACTGGAGCACCTATTTGAGAAAGGGTGGAAGGCGATGAGGAAGGCAATGTGGTGCAGTGGGCATAGCCCAGCCTTTGGTCTCAGTTAATAGGACTTTGAAGACCAGCTTGGCCACTGCTCCCTGTGTGCCATAAGCCTTCTCAGCCTCCAGCCAATTGCTGGATTTGTCATTTTAAAGGACTTCTCTCATCATGCCTGTCCCCTGATTAAACAGACTCTTTGCTTCTGTCCAGTTCCAGCTTTCAGCTTGGGTTCTGGGTAACATAGCTAACCTTACTCTTACAATCACTCTCGAACCACCTGGATGACTCACTATCTCCCAAACACGTTCCCCACCTCTCAGCCTTCATTCAAGCTGACCTTCCACCTGACTTACCTCCTCTAGTCAAAACCCCACCCAGAATCCCAGCCCCATCCAAAGACTCCTCCTGTTCCCCCAACCCAGCTTGTTCGAAGCCTTATGGGTCCCTGCAGTCTTTTTCCTATCTCATCTAGGTTTTGCTCCTCAGTGGACTTATCTTTTCTCCCAGCTGAACTGTAAGCTCTCCCAGAGAGAGCATGTTTTATGCAGCTCAGAGCCCGAGCCTCTGGCAGAGCCTGGCGTGCAGGAGACACTCAATAAAAGTTAACATAATTGATTAAAATATCTCTGGAGGCCGGCACGGTGGCTCACACCTGTAACCCCAGCACTTTGGGAGGCTGAGGCTGGTGGATCACTTGAGGTCAGGAATCCAAGATCAGCCTGGTCAACATGGTGAAACCCTGCCTGTACCAAAAATTCAAAAAGAAATTTAAAAAGCGGGGTATGGTGGCTCATGCCTATAATCCCAGCTACTCTGGAGGCTGAGGCAGGAGAATTTCTTGAACCTGGGAGGCAGAGGTTGCAGTGAGCCAAGATTGTGCCACTGCACTCCAGCCTGGGAGGCAGAGCAAGACTGCATCTCAAAAATAAAAAATAAAATAAAATAAAATAATGTCTCTGAAGGTGTTGGAAGGGTGGCATATTAAAAAGCATAGGCTTTAGCAATGACTAGTTATATTAAAGCCCATACTACCACTGTTTGTGACAATTGCCTTAATTTCCCTGAGCCTCAGTTTTCTCATCTTTAAAATGAGAAAAGTAATATCTGCCTTTCAGGGTAGTTGACGTTGGTTAAATAAGCTAATACCTCCAAAAACATTTTCGCAGCCCTGGCCCGGAGTAGAAGAACAATACATGGTAAATGATATTATTATTAATTATTATCATTAATTTGCTAAAACGAAGACAAGAGCTGAGTCAAATTTTTTATTCTGTCTCATACCTATGTCTGTCTCCACATGCATTCCTTTAAACAAATGGTTAAATCTCTGAATCACATAAAAGCAGAATCTATTGCTAGATGATCCCATAGGAAAATGAAAAGGTCACTTTCCCATCCTCCTGAGCCACAGGAAGGTACAGCTGAAGCAGCACAAAGGGTCTCCATAAATTCATGATGGCACATTCTCTAATAGACAGTGAAGGAGGCACGGGCTGCCTATGCAATGCTCCTAACCCTTGGGATTGATGGATGAGAGGCTACCCAGCTTCCTCCCTAAAACTCTCCCTTGGGGACACTTTCAGGCACAGAATCCTAAGCTAGAGGGACGGAAAGGTGACAGGGGTTAACTCTGATATTCTTTTTTCAGTAAACAATTCATCAATTTTACGTCTTACTTTTTTTCAGATGAGGTTAGTGGCAGAGGAGAGGGAGACTTTAATGATGATGTGGGTGGAAGGGCAGATCTGCTATTCAATCACAACCACAGGAAAATAGAGCATACCTTTAGAAGAATGATCAGCCCCTGGGTGATTTAGAGTATTCTTCACTAACTGTAGTATCGAGCTTGTGTGGGATGAATCATTAGTCATCATTAACTAAAGTTCAAAAGAAATAATCTAATACCTTAAGACGGAGGTGCAATAATTTTTCCTGATTGTAATACTCAAAGAGCACTGTTTAGTTTTCAGATTTGTAACAAAGTTTCCATATGCTGCAGACCACTTTTGTTTTTCTGCCTAAACCGCTGAGGACAGATGATCACTGCCGCTTCCACTGGTGGAGCAATTTCTAGAGTTGCCTTGGTTAGAAGCAGCTCCATTGCAATCTGTGCCTGCAACCTAGAGCTTCTGCCTGTGTTTCATTCATGAATCATGAAGGCATCAGTGTCTAGAACATCTCTCTAGGTCCTAGAACACTGTGGGGTACATAAGTATGGCTCCTTAGACTTTTGCTGAAGGAATAAATGAAGTTGTCAGTCACGAGTTTCTCACTTTCATCTCTGTGCCATGTGCCTTGGGCTGGAATGTCCTTAGCCCTCTCCAGAACCCTCCAGATGGAGTTAGATGAGGCATTTGTGCTCCTTGCATCCCAGATATGTTCCTTCAGGCATAGCAGCCAGTGGGCATGTTGTGATTGTTAACTAATAACTCTATCCCCCTAGCCTCTGAGCATTCTGAGATGAGGGCTGTCTGTGGTTCACATCTTTGGGAAGCAGTAAACATATAGAAGGTGTTGGTACAAGCTTCTTGAGTGGATGATCAATTCACTTGTATTTGTCACTTGTCACATTTCCTCTCTGAACCTAGTCTTCCTATATAAAGTTGTGGAAATTCACTCAAGGTGGTGGCAAAACTGTTAAGGGAAAAATAGCAGGCAAAGTTACAGAATATAGTCTCAATCCCTTTTGGAAGGTCTAAGGGTTTTTCCATAGTTTCAGTAGAAGTTTCCACCGAAGGCAGCCTAAATTCCCCTTACATTTAGTTAATAAGTAAAGCAAATTGCTAGGGTATGTGGGGGAGTTTACCTAACTAACTTGTTTACTCATGTGGTCTTAAAACTAATCTTTGAGCTGGATGGCCCTCTCGGGGGGAAGGTCACCAGGGATGTTATCCACTAATGGTGTTTTCTTTGGGCATCGGAACCTGTGCTTTGATCATTAACCTCTAGTGGCATTGCTGAACCCTTTGTCAATTAAACTTTACTAAATACCATGCAAGTCTCACTGGTTGGGGAGGGCAGGCAGTTGCAACTGTTTACAGCACTCTCCAGGGAGTCTGTAAATGGCCATAGACCCTCAGCAAAACTGGCAAAGCACAATATCTGTGCATCAGTGTACTTTATTCATCCATTGCTGAGTCAGGGTCTGCAGTACAGACCCCTGCATGTGGTGACCACAGCATAAAATAGGGATGTAATGATAACAGGAACACTTACCAAGCGTGTACTATAGGTCAGGCATCATCTGCTCATTTAAGTCTTACAACAACTCTAGAATATGAACACTTTGTTACTCCATGCTACAGTTAAAAAGAACCTGAGGTTCAAAGAGGTATGTGACATGACCAGGGTCCCACAGCTAACCAGGCTTGGAACCCTGGTATGTTTCACTCAGGGGTCAAGACCTGAACCATCGCATGGACCTCCAAGTGAGGTACAGAGAGGGTTATTTATTTTGAACAATGTAGACCACTTATGAGCTTAAAAAGAGTAGGAGCAGAGAGTGAGAGGAGAAGGCAGTGTTTCAAGTTTTATTTCTGACCGTTTGCCCTGCATTTTCTGAGGCAAGAGGGTTGTTACTGCCATGACTTTGAATGGGGGAGAAAGCTTCCAAAGTGCTGCCTGGAGTGTTTCAAATCTCCAGACACCCTAATTCTAGAGCCCACTCCTCTGTGACCTCAGGAAAGTTCTCTTCCATCCCTACATCTCATCACTTCCCCGTGTGTACCATGAAAATCTGATTAGATACTGCCATTCAATACATATTTATTGAGTATCTACAGTGTGCCAGGTATTAGAGTCGTAGCAAGGTACAACACAGACATGGTCTCTCTTGGAACTCTTAATCCACATGGGAAGTCAGACATGACACAGATGATCATACACATAATTACTAACTACTATTGTGATGGGTGCTTGAAAAGAATGGTACAGAAGGCTCTAAAATAACAGACACACCACTTACAATGTGCTAGTCATGGTTTATCTCAATATATAATCACATTGAGTTAGGAAACAGTTATTACTAATATCACCCCATTTTACAGGTGAGGAAATTGAGGCTGGAAGAGGTCAAGGGGCTTTCCCAACATCACACCGCTGCTAAGTGGCATAACCTAAATCCAGGCAGTCTGATGCCAGAGCCTTTGTTCTTAACCACGAAGATCTATTGCTGTGAGAGTATCTCAAATCCATGTCTAATCTAGTCTGGAGGTTTTGGAAGGCTTCCTTAAGGAAGCATCTTTTTTGCTGAGAGCAGAAAGAGGTGAAGCAGTTTCCTAGGTGGAGAGCAGGTCAGAGTGTTCTGCCAAAGGGAACACTATATGGGAAGGCTCCAGGCAGGTTGGAGCTCATTACATTAGCCAAAGACAGGAGCAGATATGCTCTAATGAGCTGGATCTGTTTTCTGGACCTTCTGACAGCTTTTTCAAGAAACTTCACAGCAATCTGTGCTGTGGTTCTGTTCACTGCCCCTGCCCAGCTCTCTCTCTCTTTCTGATAAAAGACCTCACTTCAAACCAATGTGACATGTGCCAGCCAGCAGCCCACTTGGTTTGTCATGTGAATAGAACCATGTCAGGTAACCAAGAGACAACTGAACCAGCCTATCTGGTTCCCTTTTGTCTTTGTTTTCCCCTTCATTATTCCTTTCCATTTATATAACTGGCAAATAAATCTCAACGTCAAATTTAAAGAGAAGAGAAACTCCATTTTTTTTTTTTTTTTTTTTTTTTGGCAGATTTCACTGCCTCTTCTTTGTTCAAGAACACAGATGCCTGTCTTTGGTGCAGTCCATGAACTTAAACACTACCAATTACCAACGTTTTCCTGGCATTCAAGGCCCTTTCGAGTCTGGTGACTTTTTGCTTTCCAAGATTGTCTTCGGTGACTTCCATGTGTCAGGATGGTCTTTCATTGCCAGTGAGTCGACACCAGTTGTTATTAGTACTGAATTCCTCACCTAAAAGGAGTTCCCCACTCCTCTTCCCCCACTTTGTGATTCAGCTCACAACTGACCTTCTTCCTGAGGTTTACCTTAATTGCTTATCTCACAAAGCCTTGCTTCAGTTCAGTTTTGCAAGGCTTTCTAACTACACCATGCCTGTAACTCTTTTATCCCTGAACCGCTGTTTCTCTAAGTGTGAGTCCTGGACCACCTACGTCAGAATCACCCAGGGCAGCTGTTAAAAATGTGGTTTCTGCTTCTCCATCCTAGACTCCCCACACTAGAATCTCGGTGATGGGGGATGGGAAAAGGGAGGGCTGGAACTGGCATTTTAGCAATTCCTCCAAACTAATCACACTGCTCTAACTAAATTGCTTTATTCTTGAATTTGCTGTAATTCTCCTGAGAGTCCCTTCAAGAATCAATTTAGCAGAATCTCTTCCTCCTCAAGAGAATGAATCTTTTTTTCTTTTCAAGCATTTCCCAGTGACTAGCTAATAGTCTATGTAGTGATTTGAGACACGAACTCTGCCTGGGCCAGCATTCCCACTCATGGGAACCATCATGTCAGAACTACCAGACCCTCCAGGTGTCCAGTTCATGCTCTGGAATTCATCCTTCACCCTCCTGTTGCAGTAATATCCCCCCAAAAGAGTCTGCAATGTGTCACTCTCAGCATCTTGGTGGCCTCTCCTACGGAATAAACGTGCAAACCTTTCACTCTATAAACATAACCCTTCACGACTCTGCCATGACATAAATTTCCAGGCTTATTCCCACCACTCCAGCCAATGCTTCACTACATGTCTTTTCAAATACTGTTAGCACTGTCTGGACTAATCTCTTCATTCTACTCCCTTAGAAAAGTACTGTTTGCCTTTGAGGGCCCAACCCCAATTGTCCCTTTCCTGAGAAAATATCCAAAACCACCTCTTTACCCCCAGTCCCGACTCCAGAGCAGCGATAGCACCTCACCCTCTATGATCCAAGAGTTCTGCATAGTATATAATTTTTAAAACCTTTAATTAAGTGCTTACTATATGCCAGCCACTTCATGATGTCCTTTGCATGTATTATCTTCCCTGCCTTTCAAAACTCCCATGCAATAGATACCATCCCTATTTTTGAAAATGAGGAAACGGAAACTCAGGAAGGTAAAATTCCTTGTCCAAGATTACACAGCTAATAAGATGAAGAGTCAGTATTCAAAACCACAGTCACCTGACTAACGCTAAACTGTTGCCAGTAACGTGAGCGAACTAAAAATCCCAAAAAGCACAGACACCCTAGTCTGTGCCGGAACCGCGAGATGGGCCAGCCATCCGCATTGTATTGTCTCTAGGGTATAAACTGAGATAATCAAAGTATCCAGTACCCATTTGAGTTGCTGTCACATAATCTAGAGAAACCAGCTTTAAACTAAATTATCAGAGAAAGTCAGATGAATTCAGAGAAACTGAGATCTCTTTCTGGACAGAAAATTCGAAATGGCATCGAAGCATTGGACTTAAAGCTAATCTTCTAGGCCGATGAAGCCACGGTGATTTATTTTGAAAACTCCAGGGACAATTTATTTCTAATGGAGATCTCTGGAATAACCCAGTGTTTTGTGAACCTTGACAACCTTTATTTTCTTCTTATTGCATCTAAAATTTTGTTTAAAGCAAAAAGCACAAATTCAATAGTAGCTTTACTATTGAATCAGGATTGGCATATAGGGTCACTCTTGCCAAAGGTAGACCTTGGGACACGTTTTCTCTTACGGTGCTTTTTCTCTTTTTCTGTTTGTGTGTTTAGTTTGGTTTGGTTTGTTTCCAAGTCACTTGCACCCACTATAATTGTTAGGAGGTAAGTGGGGAGGAGAGGGCACCGCAGTATTCCATTCATCTTGCTTTGACGCCCCAAGGCTTGGTAACCACCTTAGTCAGAGGCAGGATGCTGTAAAATGATCGCAAGCTTTGCGGTGAAAC
The DNA here is from genome assembly GCF_049354715.1 of Callithrix jacchus. Lineage (NCBI taxonomy): Eukaryota > Metazoa > Chordata > Mammalia > Primates > Cebidae > Callithrix > Callithrix jacchus. The sequence goes on from NC_133502.1 coordinate 196,931,592, forward strand.
CTCATATATAGGTTGTATCAGCTGTTGCTTCATCACCTGAAGCAAGACATTCAACTTCCCTGACCCTCACTCAGTTTCTTCAACAAGGAAACGTGTATTTATCTTACAAAGTTGTTACCAGGTTCAGATGGAATACTTCACCTAAAGTACGTGGCACATCATTTAAGTCCTTAACAAATGCTAGCTATCACCATAAAAAGACTTAAGGTATTTATTGATATGGGGGGATTTAAAGCTTCCATCTTAGTATTTTTTCTGTTTGTTATTCTGTAAGCTTACTCTCTATTCTATATTCCATATGTGTGAAGTTCAGAGATCAGATAAGGACGTGGGTGGTTAATGAATGGAACTGCGAGCTCCTTCTTTCCAACTATCTTTTGGTTGTTTTTTTTTTGGAGACAGTCTTGCTCTGTTGCGCAGAGTGCAGTGACATGATCTCGGCTCACTGTGACCTCTGCCTCCCGGGTTCCAGCGAATCTCCTGCCTCAGCGTTCCCGGTAGCAGGGATTACAGGGGCATGCCTCCACACCCGGCCAATTTTTGATATTTTAGTAGAGACAAGGGTTCATGGCATTGCCCAGGCTGGTCTTGAACTCCTGAGCTCAGGCACTCCGCACATCTCAGCCTCCCAAAGTGCTGGGGATTACAGGCCTGAGCCATCGCACCCGGCCTCTATCTCTTTTCAGGGATTTCCACTCATTTTCAGAACATATGGCTGTCCCAAACTCCATACTCTGTTTCTTCAGACCAGAAAGAACCTGAGTTTTTCGTGGGTTTTAGCATCCCAGGCAGCACTGACTTCAGCCTATTCTAACGTTAAATGCTACAGAAAAAGTAAGCCATCCCACGCCATTGATTTTTTCCAGGTTTTGCCTCTGACAAAGTCTGGATATTCTTGTTCACTTCCCACTGCCTTCAGAGTTTTAGTTGTTATTTGTGGGAGGGCCAGGTTCATCTATCACTGTATGTTTACATTTTTGAAAGATACTTATTCTGTGACCTCTGAAGGAAGTCTTAGAATTTGATTTTGGTTTTACAGGATATTTAAAAGTATACTGTACACCAGGCACAGTAGCTGTGTGTGTGTGTGTGTATGTGCGTGCACGTGTGTTCCTGTGTGTACATACATGTTTGTGCATGTGTGTGTGCATGTTCCTTGTGTACATACATGTTTGTGTGTGCACGTGTGTCCTGTGTGTACATGCATGTTTGTGCGTGTGTGTGTATGCCTCATTTATAACCCACAATCTTTGGGGTGGGATTTTTGTCTCTATTCAAATATGAATAAAGCCACCTGAGCTGGAAATGTTGTTGAACTGAGTTCCAGCCTGATCTAGGACCAAAGTTTCTGAAAGAAAGCCTGGGAATGTTTTGCTATATTCATTTGGTCAGAGAAGACCAAGTTAGTATCCCTTGTGCAGAAATGGTGACTGGAAGTGTTGTGGTGTTACGTGCTGGGAAGATGGGAGTTAAGCTCTTTACCTCCTCAACTGACCAAATTATTGCTCCAGTTTGAATGGCTTTATTGGTGAGCCATTCTGCAGGATACTCCATATGGAGAAGTCACATCTTATATACATGGTAGAGACTCTAAAGTCGGCTCCTAAGGCAAAAAATCATGTATCTGGGAGCCATACTGAAGAACCACACACCTCCTCTCTATCAATCCAACAGAGCCAGATTTTAATCCAGTCTTACATTAGATTACCATTCCTTCATTTGGTGAAATTGCTGCTGTATTAGTAGGGTAAGTAATGCCAGGTGCCGTATCGAATAAACCCCAAACCTTAGCAACGTTGAGCAATCATAATTTATCCCTTGCTCATAAAATGTCAATTTGCAGACCTTCCAAGTCAATGAGCCACATTACTCATGATCATTCAGACTCACAGATTTCTTCTATCTTGAAGCTCCACCATCCTGGGGCCTTAGAGTTCTTCGATAGATCCTCAGTGCTCATCCGGAAGGCAAGGGAAGAAAGAGTGTGGAGGTTCACATGGGAGCTTTTAATAGACAGGGCCTGGAAGTAGCACAGCCACATTGTCCTCATTCCATAGACAGAACTCAGTCAGTCCCTGCCTAGAAGGGAGGCTGGGGCATGCAGTCTAGTTTTGTGCCCAGGAGGAAAAGGAAATGGCTTTTAGTGGAAACTCAGAAGCCTCTGCCATGCTTGTCTTATGTTGTCATCTAAAGCCACTTAGTGAAGCAAGATGCTCACACATTGAAAGTTATGAAAAGACAGCCAAACCGGGCAGGTAGCAGGTACTCATGGCTTATCGCATGCTGGCTCTTGGTATATATTCACTTTGTAGAATGTTAAGTCAAATCGTTCAAACAAACATTCTTTCTTTCTCCTGAGTTGGTATAGATGAATTTATACAACTTGAATACGCACCTGATGTGATTCAACTAGGTGCCTTTCATGCATTCTGCCTATCACATAAAGAATGCTCAGTAAATGTTTAATGAATAAAGAAATGGACGGGTGAAAAAAGAGGGAAGGAAAGAAGGAAGGGAGGAAGGAAGGAAGAGGGAAGGGAGAGAGGAAGATGGATGATGGATGGATGGATGGAGGGATGGATGGATGGCACAGAGGAAGGAAAAAAGAAAAAAGAGGAAAGAGGAAGGCAAGGAAGGAGGGAGGGAGGAGTGAAGGGAGGAAGATGGATAGATGGCAGGAAGAAAGGAAAGAAGAAAGAGGGAGGAGGGAAAAAGGAAGGTAGGAAATAAAAAGATGGATATACGGATGGATAGATGGATGACAGGAAGGAAGGAAAAAAGCAAGAGAAAGGAGGAAGGGGAGGAAGGAAGGAGAGAGGAGAGAAAGAAGGAAGCAAGGGAGGAATGGGGGAAGAAGGAAGAAGGAACAATGATGAATAGATGGAAGGATGGATGGAAGAAAGGAAAGAAGAAAGAGGAAAGAAGGAAGAATACATGGATGTATGGATGGCAGGAAGGAAGGGGAGAGGGAGGGAGGGAAGAACAAAGGTAAATAGATGGATCGATGGCAAGAAGAAAGAGGAAGAAAGGTAGGAAGGAAGGAAGGGTCAATGAAAAAAATATGTATTATGAGGCTGCAACTAGCACACACCTATGTTAGCAAAAAATATCATTTATTTGTGAACCAAGGTGAGGAATTGGGAGGGTGACACTTAGTGCACCCGCCTGGGAAGCCTCTGAGTATAGATGAACCGTGGCCCTCCCCCTGCCCTCAGGCCAGTGCACATACCACATCTTCACATTGGTTCTGCTCTGCAGCCATCAGGCGGACTTCTACTGGACCGAAAGACAAAACAACAATAAAAACCGAATAAAACTTTTGAGTGAACTAATCAAAAGCCTTAATCAATTCTGTTTCCTTCTGTGCCCCCAGAGAGGAGAGAAGGTTCACATTCACAATGAGCTCATGTTCCTGAGTGGGTTCTAATAAAGGACAGAACATTAGGTTCTTCTCTTTAACGGAACGGAACGCTCCTTTTAGAATGCAGTGGGGTGTTTTGGAACACAAATAACAACAGTGGAAGGCACTCGTGTGGTGATAATTTAATGTCATTCCGATGTCAGCGACACGCCACAGTGGCCTAGTCAGCTTCCCTGGGGGCGGTTTCTTTTGTGCTTTGCCTGGGAGAGTGGGTGCACGGACATTCATACGCCAGCCTGGCAGCCCCGTGCACATTTCGTCTTTTCTCATCTCCATTCTCAGAGTGGTTTTCTGATTATAATCCAAAGGACTCCTGGGGAGACAAAAGAAGTTGGAGGTTTTTCCAAACTCCTAATCAGAAGAGGGAGTCCACAAGCCAAAACTAGCCCACATGTGTTTTCGGGTTTGGCCTGGAAATATTTTGTAACACTTCAAAGCATGATGTTCCAACATTTAAAATAGAAGACTTCGCATGGAAATTCCAATGTCAGCCATCCCTAGAAAAATCAGAAGAGTTGACAACATGTATGACCCGCCCTCCCGCACTCCAACAGTTGGCTGGGGTGGAGTGGCAGCGCCTGCCTCTCAATCTGGCCCACTGTGTTCCCTTGAATTCTATGGACCCACCAGCTCCACTTGGCTCATCCGCATTTTCTGCCAGCCGTCGTGAGCATCTGACCCTGCCAATCCTGCCCCCAAGCTTTGGAAGCCTCAAGTCTGGTTTTCTGCATGGACTTGCCTAGGTCTCTCTATTTCTTGGAGAAGAGAGCTCTGGGAGCCAACCAGGTCTGTACCATTGTGATGGAAATTTCCACCCAATGAACGGAAGAACTAGTTCAAGATTTCCCTTCTACCTTTCAAAGATTTTGCTACAGTACGCTTTTATTCCTGCCGTTTAGTCGATGCAGTTTGTTGGGCTGACGTTAGGATGTTAATGGTGTTGGCCAAACTCTTTTCCATTTCACTGAAGATCAGTGTCATCCAGAAGCAAGGCTGTGGGAAAGAAGCCACCCAATCACCCACCTCCAGGTCCTAGGCCCAGAACATAGCGTCTAAAGGAAGGGAGACCCAGCTCTGCCCACCTTCCCACACTGCTGTTCCATTTTACAGGCACTGGAGCTGCAATCATGCTCTGTAGAGCATTAGGCTCAAAGGATACCTTCACTCCAGTGGTTTTTTTTCCATCAGGAGCCAATAGAAATCAAGAAAGTGATGATTAGACCAGACAGCTTTAGAGCCGCCATCCCATTCAAGCATCATTAAATATTTATTAATAGCCTATTTTGTGGCCACATGTGCTGGCTCACACCTGTGATCCCAGCTACTCAGGAGGTGGGAGGATCACTTGAGGCCAGGAGTTTGAGACCAGCCTGGGCAACATAGAGAGACCTCATCTCAAAAAAAAATTTTTTAATTAAAAAAATTAAAGAGACTGTTTGTGACAGGCAGAATGGTAAGCAAAGGTAGACAAAATGCATGCCCACCTCAAAATAAATCAAATTTAAGTGAGGAGAGGGGTATGGGGCCTTGTATTTGCATAACAGGGATTTCAGCCTAGGCTGGATGGCTCAGAGAGACTTCCCAGTGAAATAATAAAATGTGAAGGACAAGTGGAAGCTAACTCGGTGAAGGGGAGCAAGGGCAGGCTATTTCAAAGAGGATGGCAGGTTCAAGGGGCCTGGGATGAGAGGGAACAAGCAGAGTTTAAGGAATTAGAAGCAGGTCAGTGGGCGGAGGTGAGACGTGGGGAAGTTTCAGACTCTACACGGCCTTGCAGATCATGGCCCGCGGCCTGGTATTCATCATAAGCAGAATGTAAAGGTTTTATAGTCCCATGGAGTTTCAGCCAGGAAACACCATTTTTATCTTCTTTCTATTGAGATTCATGATACAATCTCATTGGATACAAGATTCTATAACTAAAACAAATTGGAAAACCCATTGCTCAAAGCAATGCTTCAAGACAAAGGGCTTTTTTTTTTTTTTTTTTTTTTGGACAAGGTCTCACTGTTTCACCCACGATAGAGTGCAGTGGCGCCATCATGGCTCACTGCTGCCTCAGCTTCCCAGGCCAGGGTGATTCTCCCACCTCAGCCTCCGGAGTAGTTAGGACCACAGGCATGTGCCACCATGCCCACCTGATTTTTTTATCTTTTGTAGAGATGGAGTTTCACTATGTTGCCCAGGCTGGTCTCAAACTCCTGGGCTCCAAGGATCCTCCCACCTTGGCCTCATAACGTGCTGGGATTACAGGTGCGAGCCACCACACCTGGCCAGGATAAAGGCCTTAAAAGTAGACCCTTCCCCTTGATAAAGAAGGATGGCACAGGGGGAAGAAAGAGTGAGAAGCTGGAGAAGAGAGGAAAGGCCAAATGTGGTCCCAGAAGAATGAGACTGCGAGTGGTAGTCACGCATCAGAGTAGGATTAGAGTGAGAGGATCGACCTCAACCTCGGGGTCAGAACTCCCTTGCTTGGGACGAGGACTGGCAAAAATAAAGCAGAATTAACATGGCATAGGCTGAAAGTCCAGATGAAGACAGAAACCCTGTTATCAGAACCGATGCTGGATATTAGAGCATCCAGGAGGGCTGGGTCCTCAACCCTGGAAGATAGGTGGGCTTAGGCTCCCTAAATTCCTCCCACTAATAATGGTCATTATGAATTGTGTGGCTGGCTGAGACGGGGTTTAACTTAGCCATATAACATTCGCCCTGACCCCCAGTTTTTTTTCTTTTAAAGCAAAACAGCTGCTTCATCATGGAATTCGTCTTTGACTTAACATTGGACTATTACAATTCCAAATGAGATCATTAGACACCTAATACAAGGAAGCTAGGAAGTGAATTCAGCTTCCGGCTCCCGACACCGGCTGGGTGGTCCTGGACATGAGCCTTTACCATGCTGGGCATTCGCTTTCCATCCTGCAGAGTGGAAACGCTGATATGTTCACTTAGTTTGAACTTTGCGTCTACTACGGAAGCTGTCATAACACATACAACCTTTATCTGTTTAGAGGATTCTAATCAACTCAAAGCCATGGACATCGTCGCCTCAAAATGAAGTTCATTCACAGACCACACACCGCCAAGCCTAGCCCTGAATGCTAAGTTAACAACCCTTGTGTTATTTTTTGTTTATTTATTTTCTTCCTCGAGGACGGAGATTAAACCTTCCCTTCTCTTCCTAACAACCAGCACACAGCTGCACTAGGCAAAATTCTTAAATTAGGATGTAGATTTTGAGAGGCTGAGGCAGGAAGATGGCTTGAGACCAGGAGTTTGAGACAAGCGTAGGCAAGACCCTGTTTTTACAAAAAACACAAAAAGTTAGCCAGGTGTGGTGCCGTGCACCTGTAGTCTCACCTATTTGGGAAACTGATGTGGGAGGGCTGCTTGAACTTAGGAAGTCTAGGCTGCTGTGAACTGTGATCATGCCACTGCTCTCCAGTTTGCACAGAGACCCCCCACCTCTGAAAAAAAGAAAGAAAGACCTTGGGCAAGCAGGGATTGGGCCCACAAGAAAAGCCCAACATTGTGCAAGGCAGAGAGACAGGACAAGGACTTCCCACTAATGGCCTCTGTCCACACCTTGCTTCTTACCCAGTTGCATTTGTAGTATTTCCAGAATTCAAAGAGGTCTGCCAACTGTAAGAGAAACGAATGACTTTGGAGATCAGTGACCCTCTTGAGCATCTTGGGAAGGAAAAACTATAAAGTCTGGTGGTTAAGACAAAAGGCTTTGGGTTAAACTTTGTTTTAAACCTAGCTGTGTGTCCTTGGGCAACTCACTTCACCTCTCTGTGTCCGGTTTCTTCAGCTGAGAAATGGAAGCAGGGATAGTGCCTCCCTCACAGAGCTGTCCTGAGGATTAAAGAATTGGATCCATGTGAAGTATTTCCTGCAGGGCTCGGCACACAGAAAAGAACCAACAATCATCAGCTATTCTTAGCCACTTACGTCCTAGAGCCGTTTCCTCAGATAGAACATTTGCAGGAACATGGATTAAAGGTTATGGATTCCCTGATGGGGAAGAAGAGGGGGAAAAAAACTTTAAAGTCCTGAAGGAGCCAGAACTATACAAAGCAGGAATATCATGTGGAGTATTATATATAAGAAATGCTGGTCGGATCTCCTGCGGAATTTCAGGAAGGAAGCAGCTTGCCCAGAGAAAAGGTGTGAACAGACAGACAGCAACACCTTGTTTTTTTCAGAAGCTTCAACAAAAGGATTTTGGAGCCAGTTGGCCCAGATTTGAAGGGGAGGAAGAAATGAGTGGGTAGCCTGCAGTCACAAAGAGACGGAAAGGAGAGGGGGAAACACGGAATTATGATTTGGGGAATAGACAGAGTTTGGAGGATTGTTTTTGGGTGGGTGGCAGGCATGGCATTGATCAAACTTATAACACTAATGAATAAAAGCATATAAATGACTACATAAAGGAATACATTTAGAGTGCTGGCATATGACCAAAAAATGCTCAATGTGATTTAGCAGGCATTCATTGGGCAGGCACTAAATAAATGTTTATGGAACTAAAGAAATAGAAAGTGGTACATACTTTTTGAAGGAGGAGAACAGAATCATTCAAAAACAATATTTCTCACCCCTGAACTTTTATTCCCATGGATGGTACTTGGTAAGAAGCGAAGACTGAATTACATGTTATCAGTAATTTTGTAATTTACTTAAATTTATTTTTTAATCATGAAGTTGAATTAGATCATTGTAGAGTTTATGGTTGGCCTAAGAGGTACTTCTTCGTCATCTTCTTCTTCTCTTTTTTGAGATGGAGTCTCACTCTGTCTCCAGGCTGGGGTGCAGTGGCAGTGGCATGATCTCAGCTCACTGCAACCTCTGCCTCCCAGGTTCACTTCTGCCTCAGTCTCCTGAGTAGCTGGGACTACAGGCACATGCCACCACCCCCAGCTAATTTTTCTATTTTTTTTTTAGTAGATACAGGGTTTTGCCATGTTGTCCAGGATGGTCTCAATCTCTTGACCTCATGATCCACCTGCCTCAGTCTCCCAAAGTGCTAGGATTACAGGAGTGAGCCACTGCCCCTGGCTGATGTACTTCTTTTTTAAAAAATTTTAGATTCGCTAGGTATATGTGCTTGTTACACAGGTGTTACATGCCCAATGGTGGTATCGCCCAAATTAAACGTCTTACCCAGTAAGTAATTTTTCAACCCTCACCCCACCTCCCTCTCAAGTATACTTCTGCATGCTTTTGGTGAGGTCCTGGTGTTCCTTTTCTTTGCTTGGAACACTTGCTTGGTAGATGACTCCCGCCATCTTGAAATGGCAAACCAAAATGCGAGAGGCAACTCCTTTTGTTTCCAAAAGAAAACTGATCCCTCATGGAGGCTCAGGAAGAGACAAAAGAAAAAGAGAAAAGGCTCAATCCATATCAATCCATAAGAACACTGGAGGGACAAGCTGTGTGAGATAAAGAGAAAAAGGAGAGCAGAGAGGAAACCCCATAAAGAAGTAAATGAATGAATGAAAAGAAATTGTCAGGCCTCCATGTCATAGGCTGAAGGTCGTGCCCCCAGTCTGAGGTGGTTTTGGATCAAGTGCTGAATCCCAGTGACTTGTCAGGGATCCTTTCAGATGTGTTTGCCTCTGGGAAGAAGGGCCATCTGCCTGGGGTGAGCAGGAATCTGCGGAAACGTTTAGGCCATCTTGACTGATGAGCTGAGCCTTATCTACAGAGCAGTGTGAACAGCCTGATGTGATGAGCCCGCTTTGCAAGGCACTGAACCATCCCAACTTCTCGCTAACAGAGCAGTGCAGAGGTCCTGTACGCTTCTTATCGCATGACGAGAGCACTTGGTGAAGCCACGGAAATTGGATTTGAGTGATTCCCATCTTCCTCTCTCCCTGCCCCCAAAGTAGAGCATTCTGACCATCCAGCAAGCTTAAAGGGACAGTCCCTGTCAGAAGTAAAGCCCAGAGAGGAAGAAACAGAAAACCAGGGAGAGCTGGGACCTTGCACAGTCCCACATGGTCAGTTGGTGGAGGAGCTGGAAATTGAATCTAGCTCTTTCTGCTACCGCAGTCATTCCTGTCTCAGAACTTTTCCTGAGAAATCACTTAATACCTAAGGGGACAGCTGATCTGTCTCCAAGGTGGTGGATGTTTAGAGTATTGTCCAAAAAATGATCCAGCAAGGACCAGGCACAGTGCCTCACCCCTATAATCTCAACACTTTGGTAGGTCAAGGCAGGCGGATCACCTGCAATCAGAAGTTCGAGATAAGCTTGTCCAACATGGTAAAACCCCATTTCTACTGAAAGTACAAAACTTAGCTGGGCATGGTTGTGTGCACCTGTAATCCCAGCTACTCCGAAGGCTGAGGCAGGAGAATCACTTGAACCTGGGAGGTCGAGGTGGCAGTGAGCTGAGATCACACCATTGCACTACAGCCTGGGTGACAGAGTGAGACTCCATCTCAACCTGACTTCAAACTGTACTACCAGGCTACTGTAATCAAAACAGCATGGTACTTGTACCAAAACAGAATAATAGATCCATGGAACAGAACAGAGGTCTCAGAAAGAATGCTACACAACTACAACCATCCAATCTTTGACAAACCTGACAAAAACAAGCAATGGGGAAAGGATTCCCTATTTAATAAATGATGTTGGGAAAACTGGCTAGCCATATGCAGAAAACTGAAACTGGACCCCTTCCTTACACCTTATATAAAAATTAACTCTAGATAGATTAAAGATTTAAACATGAGACCTAACACCATAAAAACTCTAGAAGAAAACCTAGGCAAAACCATTCAGGACATAGGCATGGGCAAGGACTTCATGACTAAAACACCAAAAGCAATGGCAACAAAAGCTAAAATAGACAAGTGGGATCTAATTAAACTTAAGAGCTTCTGCACAGAAAAAGAAACTGTCAATAGAGTGAACCAGCAACCAACAGAATGGGAAAACATTTTGCAATCTACTATCTGACAAAGGGCTACTATCCAGAATCTATGGAGAATTTAAACAAATTTACAAGAAAAAACAAACAACCCCATCAAAAGTGGGCAAAGGATATGAACAGACACTTCAAAAGAAGACATTCATTCAGCTAACAAACATATGAAAAAAAAGCTCATCATCACTGGTCATTAGAGAAATGCTAATCAAAACCACATTGAGATACCACCTTATGCCAGTTAGAATGGTGATTATTAAAAAAAGTCAGGAGACAACAGATGCTGGAGAGGATGTGGAGAAATAGGAACGCTTTTACACTGTTGGTGGGATTGTAAATTAATTCAACCATTGTGGAAGACATTGTGTGATTCCTCAAGGATCCAAAATAGAAATGCCATTTGACCCAGCAATACCATTACTGGATATATATATCCAAAGGATTATAAATCACTATAAAGACACATGTACACATATGTTTATTGCAGCACTGTTCACAATAGCAAAGACTTGGATCCAACCCAAATGCCCTTCAATGATCGACCAGATAAAGAAAATGTGACACATATACACCATGGAATACTATGCAGCCATAAAAAAGGATGAGTTCATGTCCTTTGCAGGGACATGGATTAAACTGGAAACCATCATTCTCAGCAAACTGACACAAGAACAGAAAACCAAACCACCACCTGTTCCCACCCATAAGTGGGTGTTGAACAATGAGAACACATGAACACAAGGAGGGGAACATCACACACTGGGACCTGATGGGTGGGGGACTAGGGGAGGAATAGCAGGGCGTGGGGGGATTGGGGAGGGATAGCATTAGGAGAAATACCTAATGTAGATGACGGGGCGATGGATGCAGCAAACCACCATGACGGCGCACGTATACCTATGTAACAAACCTGCGCGATCTGCACAGGTACCCCAGAACTTAAAAGTATAATTTTACAAAAATGAAAAGAAAAGAAGAAAGAAGAAAAGAAAGGAAAAATAAAGAAAAGAAGTGGTCCAGCAGATAAAGGCAATGTCCTTATGTGAATAAAACAAATTTGTACATCATCATCATCATAATGGCCACAGTTTTTCAGACACCATGCTATTAATTTGTATTAAATCTGTACAACCACCCCCAAGTCATTCTCATTATTGGTCCAGTTTGCATAGGAAAAACCTAAGGCTTTGAGAGGAAAAGTCACTTGCTCAAGGCCACATAACTAGGAGGGAAGTGGTAGGATTCAGCCTGGACTCCTTGATGTCTGGTGTCCATCCCAGAGCTCTTAACCACTGGGCTCTCCTGCCTCCCCGGAGGGTTAAATGGGAATAACTGGGATTTGAACCCAGGACTCTTGACTCTTCAGTGCTGTGCTCTTTTGACTAATGATAATAACAGTAGCTCATTAATTATCATCTCATTGGTTCCACACAATAGCTTTAAGCACTGGTGTGGCAACTCTCATTCCTCCAGGACTACACTGCTAGTAGGTAGCAGAGCTGGGACTCCAGAATACCTCATTCTTCCCTTCGCACCACCATAGTGACATTTCGAAATCCAGTATTGGTCATAACCCTCTGACTCTTAAAACTAAACCCAGCCTCTTCTTTGGAACTTACAAGACATGCACAATTAGGTCCTGGCTATCTTCTGATTCAGTGACATCCTCCCTTTTCTCTTTCAGCCATACTGATCTTCTTGTGGCTCCACCCACCACAGGGCTTTTGCACCTGCTCTTCCCTCTGCCTGAACACATCTGTAAACCCCTTCCTGACTTTCCACTAATTACCTTCTACTTCTCTTTCAGACCTCAGTGTAAGCGTCACTTCCAAAGGCAGCTCTCTCTCTTCCTCTGGGGGATCCACCTGTTTGTGGTTCCACATTACTGTGATTATTTAAAGTACTGTTAAGTCCCTGCTCATCCAATTTGTGTGGCTAAGAGCAAGTCCCCCACCCCGGGCCTCACCCTTCTGATCTGTAAAATAGATGATGAGGCCCAACGGTTCTTCCAAGATCAGCTTATATGGCCCCAAGTGGGCCTCACAGATACATCATGGTCTTCTGTGGGACTCCTCCTCCTCAAGGGATTTCCCCTCAGGTCCTTGTGTCAGCGTTTTCTAAAATTCCCTTGCCACCTGCTGCGATGGAATGCGAAGTGCCTGGCTTTCTCTCATGAGCGGTGAATCGAATTCTGAATGTGGAAGACACTTCTGAGGCTGGTGTCGACAAGAAATGAACACAGATATGCGCTCCCCCTGCACACAGTTCCTGGGCACCCTTCTTTGT